>NC_133659.1:53455915-53812386 GCF_037893015.1 Macrotis lagotis
ACTGGATGATCAGAGACCTCGAGAGAAATGTCTTTTTTGGACTGATAAAGATGAAGGGTATCTGAAGTCTGCATAGGTAAAACACTAGAGCAAAGGCATGAATGAATAAGTGAATCAGTGTATGCAACAATTGTTAAACACTTAGTATATGCACAGCCCTGAGGATACAAATATGAAAAATAAAGGCTTTGTCACTTTGTCACTGCCCTCAGTAAGCTTAAATTTCCCTTCAGCTTCCAATTCTTTGCCACCATCTTTCCTTGTTTTTTTGGGTTGTAGACCAAATAGTGGTATTACTAGACTAAAGGGTATACATACTTTAATAGGTTTTGGACTATAATTCCAAATTGCTTTCTAGTGGTTAGACTAGTTACCAGTTCTATCAGCAGTGTATTAATGTATCTATTTTCCTTTGAGCCATTTTCATTTTTTGTCTACTTTGTTAATTTGATGGGTATGATGTACTTTCTGATTGTTTTAATTTGATTAGTATTGAAAATAGAGTAATTTTTCATATGGTTTTTTATAGCTTGGATTTTTTTCATCAGAAAACTTCATTTCTTTTGACCATTTATTATTTGTGAAATGACTTACTCTCATAAATTGGAATTTTTTTCTTATATATCTTAGAAGTGAGTCTTTCATTGTAGAAATACGCTGCAAAGATTTGACACCCTGTTGCATTGGTTTTGTTTCTTGGAAAACATCTTAATTTTATTTAATCAAAATTATTCACTTTGCCTCCTATGAATGACTTTAAATTTTAATAGAGGAAGATAATAGCACATGTGAGTAACTGGTAATCAGGGTGGGTGAAGTATACAGAAGTGGTGATTGTAGTTATAGGATAGATGAGTGAGATATCCTTTCCAAGAATAGTAGTACTAATTTGATTCCTGTTTGCTGAGTTATAGATGGAGCATGGGGATAATGAAGAAGCATACATTATAATATCTGGGAAGTAGAGTAGACCAGTGTAGAGTAGAGGGAGTGGAGTAGAGTAGTGGGTCTGGGTCACAGCTCTCTATGGTGAGTCAATCTCATGTCCAGAAATCCAGAAAACCAGGGTGGGGACCTGAATAGAATTCTGTGTAAAGAATAGTATAAAGTCAAGCAAGGTTGTCTTGGGGAATTGTCTTGGGAATTAATTTTGTGTAAGTACAATGCTTCTCTCTAGCAGAGTGCTGATAGGAAAAACTTGTTGATTCTTGGTAGAAAGTTGAGTTATCACCTATAAAGATTAACATTCTGGAAAGAAGATTTTAAGATATCCATCCTTAGAAATACAATTTTAGTAATTTTGAAAAGATTATGTTGCTTTTCTTCTATAGAGCTTTCTTAGGGAATAATGACTAATGACTATTGATTTCAATCATCTTATATATTTAGGAAATATATTTTGAAAAAGATTGAATCTTTGCATACTTAGATGTATGACCTTATTGCTGATTGTATTCTGTTAGTGTAGATTCTAGTTCATCTCTTTTCATTTGTTGTAGTTCTTGTCTGTCTTTTCATAAATCCTTCAAAATGAATATTCTTATGCTAGATTCTTTCTCTAGATTTTTTCATATTTTGTGGATTCTTAGATTAGCCATCTCATCTCATTTACAATGTGGTTATGTTCTTAGTGATGCTCATTGCATTATTTTTTTGTGTGCAAGTCATGGTTTGATAATATAGTTCTATTTGCTTCTTTCTAAATTTCTCTTTGGGGCACTTTTAATATATTTCTCTTAAAATATACTCTTAGGTTTTATTCCTCCTAAAAAACCTCTTAGGTTTTATGAATAGGATTTTAGTGACTTTATAGTTAGTCCTTTAGGTATTGAAGAAATAGTATTAACTTGAACAAGATAAGGTTAAAAAAATGACCTATTGGACTTACATATTTAAATTATTTTCTTTACTTTTGAATATTGTTGCTTTTACTATTATTGAGAGTTTTTTTGTTGCATAGTAATTGTTCTGATTATTTCTAAAGTCTTCCTTTATATCATTATTTCCTTTCAATTCTTCAAATTGGGACAGCAGTATTATTCAAGAAATATCCAAGTATTACTGTTCAATACAAAAGTCCAAAGGATTAATGTTTTCCTGAAGTGACTTACATATGCTTAATACTTCTTGGACCACAGACCATAAGTGTGATGAATCTTTTCAGTCAGTATTGAGAATGAATAGTCACTGGAACAACATTCTAGTTTATTAGCTGGATAAACTCCAGTTACTCTACTGTAATACAAAAATAAGCAATTTTTGGAAGATTCATAAAGATAACTTTTGTTTGGCCTTGCAGTACAAAGGACCTTCAGCTTCCATTGATTTCAGCAGGAGGCATCTATGCATGTGATAGCATATCAAGTCCTAGAAATGACCGGGGAATCTATTCCCTATTAAAATGTTTAGGTAAAACAAACACACAACAAATAAATAAAAGAAAAATTTTCCTTAGCTTATTGTAAAATACTTTTAAATCTAAAGCTTGGGGGGAAGGATTTGGAACTTGTCAAAAAAAAACTTCATTGGTCTTTTTATGACTGGAATGTTGACATTAGTTTCTTTCTTATACCCTCGTCTGGTTATTTTCACTCTCTAGAGCCCAGCTACTGCCATGAACAAATTTCTTGGCGTCCTATATCCTGAAACAGCATTAAATGCCATAGTTTCTATTATGAAACAATCTCCCTGGTTCAAATTATATTCCCATTCTTGTTGCCCATTGCTGGTAAAACCATTCTCCTTGAGCCCTAACTTCTTTGGAAACTTCACCTAATATTTTAAAAGGAGCACAGCTTGTTATTGGCTCTGTTCCTGATGGAAAAAGCAAGCACAGGCTCTCTACTTAGTATGGAAATTTCCTCCATAGTTTCTTTGTAAGTGGCAATCTTAGAGCTACAAAGGACATTTCATTGGAAAGCATGCTTATCTTTCTGTAAACTCTCTGGTAGATCATTTAGTTTTCCTAGACATATCAGTTCCATATAAAAACAGATAATCAGTGTTTAAACTTATGTTAACATTCATTGCTATTTTCAGTCACCATGATTGTCATCATCAAGATTTAAGACCCTGGATAGAAGGATATGGATTTATGTACTAGATTATATAATTTTGATTAACTTTTTCTTTAGAGCTTTGAATCCTGTGGTGAGTTGGAATAAGATAAAAATAAATACATGTATTGTAAACTATGTGTTTGTGGCATACATAGAAGGTATAAATCACATCAGTAAAATCAGCACAAGAACATAAGTTAGGATGGAATTGGGAATAGTGAGCTAGGTAGGTAGAGCTGAATAGCTTGAATGACGGACTCCAACCCAAACCAGACTAAAATGTAATCAGGTAGTGTTTAAGAAAATATATAAAAATACAATGAAACATAGATAATTTTAATTTGTAGTTTTTCTAAGTCAATATGCAGTCCTTAGGGATCAATTTCTCTTTGGGTTTGACTCCACTGCATTAAAAAAAAAACAGAAAAAAAAAGAAAGATGCAGACTACTTTAGTTTAGCGCAGGATCTTTTATAAAGGAAGAGAAATTCAGTTCAAATTTAATAAACATTTATTTGTGTGCCAGGTACTCAGTATGCAAAAACAAAAATGAAATGAAAATGAGTGAGAGATAAGCAGCTGACTTGCCAGTCTCAAAACTAAAGTCTTTAAGGTAGAGAATGGAATTGGCAGTGAAAAGGTCTGGATTCTAATGAGAATGATTATAATTACTTAATATCATTGTTTCTTCATCTGTAGAATGATAAATATTAGTGAGATCATGTGTGAAAGCACTTCAAATTCTTTGGAGGAGAAATAGCATAGTAAGTCCAAGTTAGTATTATTACTTCCTTTAACCTGTCTGTAATGTTATTGGCCTGATGTGCCTTAAAAACCAAGCCTATGATTTTAATATTTGTCACACATCTAAAAGTGATTAAGTCTTTGAGCTTTTAAATAGGAAAGTAGATACATTTTGTTTCTGATTGCTCTTAGTAGTTGTCCAGCAGAAGAATACTCAGAATAGGTTCCAACTTAAAGAACTCATTTTTTTTTTTATAAAAATCAGAAAACAACAAAAAGAACTTACAGTTTTTAAACAAGGAATGGAAGTGTAGACAGCTTTAGAGTATATTGACAAGAAGGATGAAATCATGAGTTACAAAATTATATTCTAACCCTTCTGTTAAAAAACCTTTAGCAAGCAAAAGTATCATTTTTATTAAAATATTTTTAGTTCTTCTTTTACATTGTATATTTTGACTTCCCAAAATATTTCTTTTTCTATAACTTTAAATTTTTTGTTATTCTGCACTTGGCAAACACCAATAAACATTTTCATATCCAAAAAAGGGAAAAAGTATTTTATGTAAAACTGAATCTCCATTACATATAGCTTTTACTTTTTAGAAAGTAAATAATAGTCATTATAATAGTTTCAAAGCTGACCTGCTTTCTGGGTGTCCCCTGTACTTCTTTCTGTTCTTCTCTGTACATATGTTTCAAATATTTTCATGGTATTTATTATTTGAGGGGACATCTCTATTACTAGTGCTCTGTTTTCCAGAATTCCTTGCCTCCCTCCTCTCTCCCTGCTACCTTCTTTTAACTAGTAACAAAAGAAGCATACTTAAACAAAACAAAATTACAAATTGACCATTGCTACAAACATGTTTCATTCTGTATTTCTATCACTTCTTAAGAGGTAGGTAGTTTATTAGTCTTGATTAGTAATTTCATTAGTTAGTTTTTAAGTCTTTCAGAACTACTTAACTTTGCCATAGAAAGGCAAGGAAGGCAGCAAGGAAACAACTAAGTGTTTTTCAAATATTAATTCATTTGAGCACCACAACAACCCTGGGAAAATAGGTGTTATTATTCCTGGTTTACAGTTGAAGAAACTGAGATAGTCAGACTACCTAGGATCACGTAGTTATTAAATGTCTGAGTCCAGATTTGAAATCAGATCTTCCTGATTCCAGGTTTAATGCTCTGTCTATAGTTTCACCTAGGTGCATTAAGGTCATTGCTTAAAATATTTTTCTAGTTCACTTCATTATGCTATGTAATTCTTTTCAGGTTTCTTTGGATCCATCCCTTTTTTTATTTTTTATGGGGCTTGCTTATTTCATTACATTCGTTTATCATGTAGTTAAACCATTCTCTAATTAATGGGGCATACCTTTAATTTCCAGTATTTTGGGCTTTAAAGTATTGTTATAAATATTTTAAAAAATATTGTTATAAATATTTTTGCACTTACAGGTCCTTTTTCTCTTTGATCTCTTTAGGTGCCTGATAGTAGTATTGCTGGGCCAAAGGATATGTGTAGTTTAGTCAGTTTTGATTTATAGATCCAAATTACTTTTTTTGGAATGACTGGACCAATTCATAGCTTCAGCAACAGTATGTTAGTAGGCCTAGCCTTCCACATTTCTTCCAAGAATTGTCATTTTCTTTTTTTTTAATCATCTTTGCCAGTCTCATAGGTGTTAGATCAGTAAAGTTGTTTTAATTTGCATTTTTCTATTATTAGTGACTTGGACTATTTTTTTCTGTATGTTTGATGATAGATAATTTCCTTCTCTTGGAAACTTCCTGTTCATATTCTCTGATCATTTCTTTATTGGGAAAATGACTCTTTTCCTTATGTATTTGATTTAATTAAAATCATCAATATATCTTGAATGTCTTACCCTTAGGAAAGAAACTTGCAGCAAAGAGTTTTTCTTTGTTAACTTTTCCTTCTAATTTTAAATGCATTGATTTTGTTTTTGCAAAAATGTTTAAATTTTATGTAAACCAAATTTTTTCATTTTATTTCCTATGATTTTTATATTTCTTGGTTGGTAATGAAGTCTTCTTTCCATAGTTGGGAAAGATATCTCCTCCCCCCCCCCCCATTATATGTTTTGAAAGCTTTTCTGTATTCATTCACTTGCATATTTGTTACACAATTTTCTACCACCCTGCCTCCCTTCAGCGGCAAGCAGTCTGATAAAAGATGTACATGTACATTTGTATTTAGCATGTTTACGTATTAGTCATTTTGTGTATGAGGAATTAGGACTAAGGGAGAATGGGATAGGAAGGAAAAACATAGGAGCAGTTTTAAAAAAGTATACATAGTATCCATTCAAATTCTTTGGGTTTTCTGTTTTTGTCCCCCCCCCCCCCCCCATGTAAGGGATAGTGTCCATAACAGGTCTCCCTCTTTCATGCTTCTCTAATTTATAATGAGATCTTTAATATCTTATGATTTAATATCTTTAATATCCCATAGCCTTCTGGAGGAGTATGCTATAAGACATTGGTCTAACCTAATTTCTGCCTTATGGTTTTCCAGTTTTCTCAGCAGCTTTTGTTAGGTTGTGACAGAATCCCAGTAGTTGGTTTCTTTGAGTTTATTTAACTGTATTTGCTTTTTGATCTCTTGTATCTAACTGGTTCCACTGATCAGCTTTTCTATTTACTAAGCAGAGTCAAATAATTTTGATGATTACTGCTTTGTCTTTATTTATTTTATATTATTACAATAATCTTGAGAGAGTAAGCATAACCCCCCCCCCCAAAAAAAAAGATGAGAAACCTCAAGATTAGTGAGAGGGAAAAAATTTATTTCAATCTGTGTTCAGATTCCAATGGCTCTGTCTCTGGGATGAGTTACCTTCTTTATCATGAGTCCACTAAAGAAGTTGCTTCAATATTTTTCTCACATTTGCTATATTACTAGCTGTATTTCCCTCCACTTCATTCCTTCCCACTTATATTTATTGTATTCTCTCTCTCTCTCATTTTACATTGTCCCTGTTCATAAGTGTGTTGTATATGAGTACCCTCTCCCATAATCTTCCCTCTCTTCTTTCACCTGTTCTCCCCTTCCCTCCCCCCATTTCTCCTTATCTCATCTCATTCTTCTCATTTTTGTGAAGGGTACAATAGATTTCTATACCCTATTAAGTGTGTATGTTATTTCCTCTCTGATCCATTTCTTTTTATTTATTTTTTATTTTTCATTAAAGATTTTATTTATTTTGAATTTTGCAATTTTTCCCCCAGTCTTACTCCCCCCCCCACAGAAAGCAACTTGTCAGTCTCTACAATGTTTCCATTGATCCAAGTTGAGTGTGATGAGAGAGAAATCATATCCTTGAGGAAGAAACATAACGTCTAAGAGATAACAAGATCAGACAATAAGATGATCATTTTTTTTTTTCCAAATTAAACGGACTATTAGTCCTTGAACTTTGTTCAAACTCCACGGTTCTTTATCAGGTTACAGATGGTATTCTCCATTGCAGACAGCTCAAAACTGTCCCTGGTTGTTGCACTGATGAAATAAGCATGTCCATCAAGGTTGATCATCGTCCCCATGTTGCTGTTAGGGTATACAATGTTTTTATGGTTCTGTTCATCTCACTCAGCATCAGTTCATGCAAATCCCACCAGACTTCCCTGAATTCTCATCCCTCCTGGTTTCTAATAGAACAGTAGTCTTCCATGACACACATATACCATAGTTTGCTAAGCCATTCCCCAATTGAAGGATATTTACTTGATTTCCAATTCTTTGCCACCATAAACAGGGCTGCTATGAATATTTTTGTACAAGTGATGTTTTTACCCCTTTTCATCATCTCCTCAGGGTATAGACCCAGTAGTGGTATTGCTGGATCAAAGGGTATGCACATTTTTGTTGCCCTTTGGGCAAAGTTCCAAATTTCTCTCCTGAAAGGTTGGATAAGTTCACAGCTCCACCAACAATGTAATAGTGTCCCAGATTTCCCACGACCCTTCCAACAATGATTGTTATCTTTTCTGGTAATATTGGCCAGTCTGAGAGGTGTGAGATGGTACCTCTGAGAAGCTTTAATTTGCATTTCTCTGAGCCATTTATGATGAGAATGGAGGCTCACTCATTCCCCCTCAGCTTCCCCCATTCCACTCTATTGTGAAAGCTTTTTCTTGACTCTTATGTGAAATATCTTAGTCCCTTCTTCCTCTCCTTTCTCTTCCTCCCAGTACTTTTCTTTATCATCCATTGTCTCCATCTTTTTACTATATTATACCATTATATTCAACTCCTTCCTGTGCCTTGTCTGTATATATGCTCCTTGTAATTTTCTCTTATAAATGAGAAAGTTTATATGAGTTATCAGTATCTTCTTCCCATGCAGGAATACAAACAGTTCAACATCATTAAGTTCCTTATAGTTAGGCCTTCTCATCCACCCTCTTTATGGTTTCCCTGAGTTCTGTTCTTGGAGATCAAACTTTCTGTTCAGCTCTGGTTGTTTCAGTAGGAAAGTTTGAAAGTCCCCTGCTTCATTGAAAGTCCATCTTTGTCCCTGAAAGAAAATGTTCAGTTTTGCTGGGTAGTTGATTCTCAGTTGTAAGCTAAGATCTTTTGCCTTCCAGAATATCATATTCCAAGCCCTATGAGCCCTTAATGGGGATGTTGCCAGATCCTGTGAAATCCTGACTATAGAGCTATGGTAGTTGAATTGTTTGTTTCTGGCAGCTTTAAGTATTTTCTCTTTGACTTGGGAGTTTTGGAGTTTGGCTAAAATATTCCTTTTTCTTTTGGGATCTATTTCAGGAGGCAATTGATGAATTCCCTCAATTTCTATTTTACCATCTGCTTCTAGGATCTCAGGGCAGTTTTGCTGTATTATTTTTTGAAAAATGAAGTCTAGACTCTTCCTGGTCATGACTTTCAGGTAGCCCAATAATTTTAAAATTATCTCTTTTTGATCTGTTTTTGAGGTTGGTTGTTTTTCCAATGAAATATTTCACATTTTCTTCTAATTTTTGAGTTTTTTTGGAGTAGTTTTATTTCTTCCTGATTTCTCACAAAGTCATCAACTACTTTTAGTTCCAGTCTGCATTTGAAGAAGTTATTTTCCTCAGAGAGCTTTTTTAATCTCCTTTTCCAGCTGGCCAATTCTGCTTTTTAAGGTATTCTTCTCCTCATTTGCCTTTTGTGTGGCTTTTTTCCATTTGACCTGAACTGGTTTTTAACATATTATTTTCTTCAGTATTATTTTGTATTTTGTTCATCAGGCTACTGATTTGTTCATGATCTGTCTGCATCTCATTTCTTCTCCCAATTTTGCCTCTACCTCCCTTAATTGTTTTCAAAGTCTTTGTTGAGCTCATCCATAGCCTGAGCCCATTTTCTATTTCTCTTGGAGGTTTTGGACACAGAAACTTCAATTTTGTCATCTTCTGTATCTTCCATGGGACCAAAGTATTTTTTTATGGTCAGATTTTTCTTTTTCTTTTGTTTGCTCATTTCTTCAACCTATGACTGATTTACTGCACTTCCAAGGCTTTGGGGGGGTTTTGGGAACACTCACAGGGACCTTAATCCTCCAAGGTCTTATGAGAAGCTCTGACTGTTCTCTCGTCTGTGCTTTGTTTTTTGGATAACCACAGGCCCTCCCCTCCTCTCTGGAGTTGTGAGGGGGAGTCCCTGCTCTGCTATGGTGGTATGGGGACCTAGGCTGTAACCTGGATCTGAATGTGGGCAAACAGCTGAGTCCTGCCTCAGGGAGAGTAGAGAAACCTCTTCAGTCTCCCCCTACCCCCTTACTGTCTGTGGGCTCTGCTCTGGAGGTGCATGCTGGCTTCCCTGATTTCCACTGTAGGTTCTCACAGCAAGGCTGCTCTAAGGCCAGCACTCACTTTGTACTCACTCTGGTGTGGCAGAGTTCTTGCACCACCCCTTCAAGCTGTTCCTGGTGATCCCTGGACCAGGAGTCCTGGAAACTTCCCCTCTGCCATGGACCTAGGCACCCCCCTGGGATCTAGATACCTGGCTGGGCTGCTAAGCTGCGACTGCCTTAAGCTGTGGCTGCCCCTATAGTAGCTTTTTCCAATCCCCCTGGTTCTGGTGTAATAGACCTTTTCTTTGGAACTTCTAAGTTGTCTTGGACTGGGAAATTGTATCACTCAGTCTTTCTGTAGGTTCTAGCCCTATAAATTTTGGCTAGCCATAATTTGATGGCTTTTGGAGTTTTTTTGGGAAAGAGTTTCTGGGAATTCCTGCCTTCACACTGCCATTTTGCCTCCACCCCGATTACTGCTTTGTAGTTTGGTTGGATATTTAAGTCTGCTAGATGCACTATTTCCCTAACTTTCTCCTTCTACCTCCCTAATCATTTCTCTTGGGATTCTTGGATTTTTGTTCCACCAGCTTAATTTTTCTAGCTCAGTAAAGTAGCCCTTTGGTAGTTTGTTATGATCCTGAAAAAGTAATTTAATTTAAGTTTGTCATAATACTGGCATGGCCCAACTAAAAACAATTAATCTCTTTATTTTTTTAGGTCTGTTTTCAATTCTGTGAAATGTTTTATAGTTAAATTCATATTGATAACTGAACACTCATGTATTTTGTGTTTTCTGAAGTTATTTTGAATGGACTTTTTCTTCCTTCTAGGTTTTGTTAATAATCTGTGGAAAGGCTAATGAGAGAGAGAGAGAGAGAGAGAGAGAGAGAGAGAGAGAGAGAGAGAGAGAAGAGAGATTGAGTGTGTGTATGTATGTGTTTATATCCTGCTATAATCTTGACGAATTTTTGGCTTCTTTATCTGTGTTCCTATTGGCCTTCTTGGTGGAAGGAGTCCTACAGGCTTCTATTTTCCACTTTGTGCAGTCCCAGAACAAATGAAGATGCATATTATATTATTGCTCAATGAGTTTTTTTTGGGGGGGGGTGCTATATTTGCAACTTTGAAGGAATATATGTTAATGGGCAGAGTAAGTTTCCTTTGTGACTTTTTTTTTTTTTTTAGGTTTTTGCAAGGCAAACGGGGTTAAGTGGCTTGCCCAAGGCCACACAGCTAGGTAATTATTTGAACCCAGGTATTCCTGACTCCAGGGCAGGTGCTTTATCCACTACGCCACCTAGCTGCCCCTCCTTTGTGACCTTTTACAATGCCATCTTCATTGGAACTTCAAATATCTATCTTGAATGAACATTCTGGTGTTTCATTTTTCCTTCACTGAAATATTTGCTTAGAAAAGGACAATGAGCAGAGTTCTTGTTTTTTAGATTTCAAAACATTCAGAGCATCATCTTCATTTTTCACATGTAGCTACTAAAGTCTAGAGAGATTGATTAATTGACTCACCTAGTCATTGGTCATAATTAGAACTTGAATTCAGGTTACCTGGTGACTTTCATTTTCCATGTGGTCTTTGGGTTGGCATTTATATTTTATTCTTATTTGTATTTAAAGAGATGTATCATGATGCTATAGAAGAATAATTCTTCCCAAGTTGTATCCTTAGTTTCTATAATGACATCTAAAGAATGCTGATGCTATGTCTGAGACACTTGGAATAGTTTCAGCAATGTAAACTTGTTATGCCTGATGCTAGGGAAATACCCTGAGACCTTGAGACACAAATACTGGCTTGTTTACTCCTTGAAGGCCATGCTTCCCGGGAATGTCAAGGCCAGCAGAGCCATCTGTCCACTTCTAGAGAGAGAGAGAATACAGGCATATGCTAAACAACAGAGGGAGAGTAGCTATGTTAGTTAGAAACTTTAAAAATCATTGATACCTAATTCTGGCTATCTTTTTTTTTTTTTTTTTTTTTTTTTTTTTAGGTTTTTGCAAGGCAGTGGGGTTAAGTGGCTTGCCCAAGACCACACAGCTAGGCAATTATTAAGCATCTGAGGCCGGATTTGAACTCAGTCCAGGGCTGGTGCTCTATCCACTGCACCACCTAGCTGTCCCCAATTCTGGCTATTTTTATTAACATCTTTTGGGCTATAATTTACAGAATAAAACTATGACTTCTTGATGGCAACACTTGTATTTATATACTAGGGCATTTACTTCTCTTAGATAATTTGGATTCCTTTCATTCACTGGCCTGTTGGTATGAATTTGTGTGTCTTGCTTTGGGTCAGCTTATTGTTTTTGACCCAATGGATATGTGTCCCATTTTTGTGTTCCTGAGAGAGTAGGACTGCAACACAAAATAAGAGATGTTCTCCTCAGACCAATTTTGAATGAGCTTTTTCAGAGGGAAGGACTTAGGGAACTGGCTTGGAATGATCAGACTATCAGGGTGGGAGTCATGACTTGGATCTTTTTTGAGAATGTTGTTCTGAGTCTTCCTTCGACTCTATTCTTGAGTGTGAAACCACAGGAAAAGCTCATATATACTCAAAGGTAGTTTGTGAATATGAGGTATAGGAGGAATAACAACTGGATCAATGATTTTATGACCTCAGAGAATTCTAAAAACTCCCTTTACCAATGTAGATTGGTACTGTCTTGCTTCGTGGTCATAGTCTTAGAGATTTACCTGAGTCACAGAGAGGTGAAGTAACTTGCTGTGGTTATAGAGAGCTGTGATGTATCAGAGGCTGTCTATTATAGCAATATGGACCTTAAAACTTTCCTACATTTTAAAATTTTCAGATGTTGGGGTTCTAAAAATGTGGGTCTTTGAAAGTATTCAGGCACCGGAGTTGAGAAGTTCATATTTAAATCATATATTGTAGGCGGACCTCATGAGATCATTCTATCTTACTATCCCCTAGGGAAGTCACTCAGCTGTCAAAGGCATAACTAGATTTGCTTCATTATAATCTTTTTGCCATTCCTTATTCAAAAACACAGCTGTTAGGAAATTTTTATTTTGTATCTGTAGTGTCTCTCATGCTTCATATAAAACAAGCTTCCTTTCAGTATCAAAGATTTAGAGCTAGATGGTACCTGAGAGGAATATTCGCCTCATTTTACTGATGAAGAAACTGAGGTCCAAAAATGTTAAATGTCTTCCTAGAGGTCACACATGTATTTAATGACAGAGCTAGGACTTAAATTCAGGCTCCTGTTATTCTCCAAATTGGAAGCCCTTTCTACTCTACCACACTATTGTTGTTCTTAGCTCATGTAACCAATAGGTGTTTACCATTCACTGTGTAAATGATATTGATATGTTTTAAAATGGATAATAACTCATTTCTTTACCTTTTTATTTTTAAAATAAGTTCTTCATAGAACTGTTTTTAAACCTTCTTAATTTCTGACCCTTGTCTAAATTCTTCACAAACTTTTTCAGTTGGGACAACTTTGTATGTTCTGCTTGCTCTCTGGTTTTAAGTTGCTTGCTTGTGTGTGTGTGTGTGTGTGTGTGTGTGTGTGTGTGTGTGTGTGTATGTGATGAGAAAAGTTGGTGATAGTGATGATTGTAGATGAAACAATATCCTATGCATTTTTAGTGTATCTACCTATTTGTGCGTACTTTCTTTTATCTTTTCTCCCTGTTAATGATATGGTGGTTTGGCATCTGCTAGGATTTATCTTTTGACTTGGTTTCACAGTGAGTGCTTTTATCTACTTTGAAATGTCCCTCCTTGCCTTGCTACAATACTCTTGCTAATTTTCAGTCTTGATAATTAGCTATTACTTTATAGTTGGTTGGTACCTTTGAGTTTGAACTCAGGAACATGCCATTCTTTAGCCAGTTGAGAGCAGCAAAAGAGTATTTGATATGGACATAGTAGAATAGATAAAACATTGCTTAAAATCAAGGTTAAGTTTTGACCAAAATTTCCATTTAGGAGACAATTTTAATTCTGGACCCTGGCTTTTGCTGGCAATTGAGTCTTTAGGGTGGTTGCTTGATATGGTTCTATCATGAATAAATACTACTTAACTCTTATACAGAAGATAGTTTTAACCTCCAGTCTAGTTTGTGCTAATTTTGCATACATATCAATATAATAGTAACCACAGTGGGAATGCATTGCTTTCTAACATACAGACAGCAGGAAAGGTGACTATGGGACATCCTGGCAGTAAATACTTGGACCTTTTGATTGGCAGTTTGGGATGGGTAGAATTGATTATTTTTTGTTGTTAGATGGAACAAGCAAAAAGTTAAAGGGAATTGCATCCAGGGAATATTTATTGAGTCTGTTATGTGTAAGGCACTAATGACCAAATTAATTTTGTACTGGATTTCTTCACTTCCCTTGGCTGATGGAGGTTCAGCATTTTCTGTTCCTGGGTTACACAGATTGTGACACCTTTTATCTGCTGGAGTAGATAGCTTCTCCTAAACAGTTAAAAGAGGAAGGAAATAGAAAGAAAGATCATAGGTCAGAGCAGTGAAGGACATCTTTAACCTTCTTGCCCAATGGAAATTTTGACCACCACTATTATTATAAAATGTTATTTAATTAAAGGGTGAGCAGTTTTGCTCCCTGTGGAATTTTTCATGTAATGTACAATTATTTTTAATATATGATAATACTGAAAATCATAGGTCTGGGAAAATAAAAGGTAAATTTATGAGTAAAATTTAAAAAAAAATTGTACCCATTACAAAATTAATTGTTCTCAGTCCATTTGATAGAAATTTTATCAGGAATAAGTATAGCTGAACTAATAATATATAATATTGTCATTTAGGAGCTACTTTCTGAGCTTATGACCTCCCCTGCAGTGCAGGAGGGGCTGAACACTAGAGCAACAATGACTCTGTTGAAGTCTACATCTTTATTGAAACAATTTGTGTACATTTCATTAGCCTAGATTTTCTGGAGAGAAAAAAGTAATATGTAGAAAAGTTAGTTTTGTATATAAAGGGTTATAAATAGGGACCATCAGAGGAAATATAAGGTTTCTGGATAGACTTGGAAGAGACAGGGGTCCTGGCTCTGCTCCTTGAAGCCTGTGACATTGGGCATGTCTTTTCATTTTAAAAGGTGAAGGTTAAAAGAGAATGCTTGGGGCGGCTAGGTGGCGTAGTGGATAAAGCACCGGCCTTGGAGTCAGGAGTACCTGGGTTCAAATCCGGTCTCAGACACTTAATAATTACCTAGCTGTGTGGCCTTGGGCAAGCCACTTAACCCCGTTTGCCTTGCAAAAACCTAAAAAAAGAAAAGAGAATGCTTTTAGTCGTGAAGATTGGTTGGTTGGTTCTTGTCCATTACTGAAGAAGACCAAAATGACATCACTGTCTTTGAGACAAAATATAGTGTATCCGACTGTTGCTGATCAGATCAATATAAGCTCAGGATGCACTACCACAGTTGGGCACAAATAGTCCATGTGAACACCTGGGGTGGGTACTCTAAACTTACATATGTCACATTTCCTTGATGCTATTTCAATTCTGCCCTATTGATAGAGTTCAGCACCCTCACTGATGAGGGCACAACATGCTGGGTGGTCTTGTGCCAGTGTCTCCCAAGCTGTACAATCAATTCTAAAGTTCTTCAGTGAGACCTTAAGGGTATCTTGGTGAGTGAGTGCTTGCCCTGTGAGAGTTCTCCATAAAATATTTTTTTTTGGCAAGCATACATCTGTCTTCTAACACTGTGTTCAGCCCATTGTAGTTGCACTCTCTGTAGTAATGTTGTAATGCTAGACAGTTTAGTTCGAGAAAGGATCTCAGTGTCCTGCCAAGTGATCTTCAGAATCTTCCTAAGACAATTTAAATTGTCTTAGAGATTCAGTTTCCTGACATAGCTCTCATAGACTGTCTAGGTTTCATAGGCATATAGCAATGAGGTCAAAACAACAGCTCTTTAGACCTTTAGCTCTTTAGATGGCAGTCAGTCTAATACCTCCTCTCTCTCACACTTTCTTTTGGAGTCTCCCAAATACTGAGCAAACTCGCATTGTGCGAGTGTCAACCTCATTGTCAGTGTGTACCTCCTTGGAAAGAACACTGCCAAGGTAAGAGAACTTGTCCACAGTCCTCAAAACTTCTCCATTTGCTGTATCTGATGGTTCCACATAAGGATGGTATGGTGCTGGCTGATGGAGTACCTAGACTTTCTTGGTATTAGTTGTTAGACCAAAATGAGCACAAGCAGCAGATAATCAATGCATACTTTGTTGCATCTCAGGCTTAGAAGCTTCATTGAGAGCACAGTCATCTACAAACAGAAGATTCTTTTAAGGATTGCACTACTCACCTCCTGATGTAAGGAAGAGACTAGAAAAGGTGCCCTTAAAATTGTCTGCTTATCCAACCCTGGCCTGATTATCACAACAGGCAGGGATCCCACAGTGTGGTCTAGACACAAAAAAAATCTACAAAAACTCCTTCAAAGAAGATTTCACTCACCATTGGTGCATGGAATGTTCATATATTCATAGACAACACACAATCCAATAGACCTGAAAAACGAACAGTTCTTGTTGCAAGAAAACTCAGCAGGTATGGTATCCAGATAGTAGCCCTGAGTGAAACAAGGCTGACAAATGAAAGCCAGCTTACTGAAGTTGGAGCTAGATTCATGTTTTTTTTTTGGAGTAGCCACAGAGAAGGGGAATGGTGTGAAGCGTTTGCAATCAAAGTCAACATTCTGGAATGCCTACCAAAAGGAGTGAATGACAGACTCATGACAATGAGATTGCCACTTCCAGGAAAATATCATGCCACCATCATCAGTGCCTATGCTCCTACCATGATGAACACTAATGAAGTTAAAAATTTTATGAAGACCTGGAAACCCTTCTAATCAATGTACTAAAAGAGGATAAGCTTATAATTCTGAGTGACTTTAATGCTAGAGTGGGCTCAGATTACCAGACATGGCAGAGGGAGTCCTTGGGAGGAATGGAGTTGGAAACAACAACAGCAATGGTGACTTTCTACTGAAATCATAAAGAACAGTCTAGTTAAAGGCACTGAGACTTTTTCTTCAACCCATATGCCCAGTTTATTTCAATTACATGGCTTAAATGACTTTCAAAATCTTGTATTATGATTTTTATATGGTCCCAAATTCTGTAAACTTGAAGCAAGATAATACCCACTTCATAGTGAAAGCAGCATCATTTTTTTTTTTTGACTGGGAACACTGGATACTTGGGGACTGATAGAAAGAGAAAGAATTGTAAATGGATATTTGAAGATGTACATAATAGTCATGTATATCTTCATCTTAGTGAGAACTATGTCTACTAATTCTTCTTTCTTGGGAAGTTATACATCACATCAAATGACATTCTCTCTTAAAGGAATAAGGGAAATTGGATAGAGTGAGGGATCATTGTTTTTGCTCTGCCAAGTGTATATCTCAGATGACTAGTACTAGGGCTTTTTCAGTTAATTCTTGATTTGTGGAAAACAGCATTATAAATAAACTTAGCAGAAAGAAGGAAATTAAATTTTGATTGCCAAGAATGAAATTGACAAAAGAGAGGGATAGTGGAAATCTAAATTTTTCCAATGCAATTTAAACCTAATTATGAAACCCAAGATTGTATTTGTTTAAACAAGGCATGGCAAAATCTTAAAGATACGCAGGGATAAATATTTATTATTATACATGATTTCTTTTTTATTTCCATAAGGTTCAGTCTCATTCTTCTATTGCTGTTGGCCAGAAGTGATAGGAACTTTTTTAAAAGTGTAGATTATGTTAATATATTTATTGAGGTTTATGCTTTCTTTTCTTTAACCACTGTTAGCTCTTTGGTTTTTTTTTTTAATTTTATTTTTCAGATTCAACAGTTGTGGTATATAATCTGTTAGCTCTTTAGTATTTTTCAGAGTTAATAGTAATTGCTTAATCTCTGTGACTCTTTGATCATCTATTTTCAGGGTTTGACACCTCTTATAATATAGTCCCCTCCTATCTTTTTTGGCATCACCCGGCTCCTGGATATAGCACCAATCTTACATCAGGAGGGCTTGAGTTCAAATCCAGCTTCTGACTCTTGACACTTACTAGTTGTGTGTCCCTGGGCAAGTCCCTTAACCCTGAATGCCTCTCATTCAGAGCCATCTCCAGTCCTCCTGATCCTTATCAGGTCTTAGACCTTGATGACTTCAGAGGAGAAAGTGAGACAGCCTCTCATCACTGAAATCCAATTCACATGCTTGTCATATCACCTTCCTGATCTCATGATCTTCCAGAACAAAGGTTATACAACTGTAAATTGTGGTTTATAGTGGTATAATTTAGGCAACTTAGCAGTCATCTATTGAATGGATAAAATGTTAAAGGGTTATCTGCTTCCTGTGATTTAGAAGTAGTTTCAAATAGAATAGTCCTTTGCTGAGGTCTAGTCCAAACATTCACAGACAAACAAGTTAGAGAGACTAATAATCTTTCTAATGATCAACTCTATCATCTTAGAAAATTTAGGGTTAAAAGTCAGGACACAGAAGGATGTAAATCATGGGGATAAAACATGCTAATGTAACCAAGATTTGACCTGACTTAAGTACCAATTTATAACATTGGTATGAATTTCTAATAATCATATTTTGCTATTTATTACCTTTAATATGTATTCATTTGTACCTTTGCAATACCAGTACCAGCAACCTTATATGCTCTAGGGGCTATTGGTCTATTCTTCTGTTGTGACTTCTTATTATTTACCTACCTAAAAATATTTTTAATTAAAAATAGAAAAGGGAATATGGACAAAATATTGATTATTAGATTAATTCAACTTTTAAAAAGAAATAAACTATGAAAGCTCTTTTACATAAGCCTCTCATATGGTCAAATGTGCAGATGCTTGGTTAATAATGAAACACTAACTTTTACAGGGCTAGTTTTAAACAGATTACTTTGCAGCTGTGTGTGGTGTTTTTTTTTTAAGGGTTTACCATGTGGTGGGGTAAATGGTTAGACATAAGATGATTAGAAATCATAATTGACTCAGACTACCCCAGCTGTAAAAGCACTCTATAATATACATAATGCTATCATTTGGTTTTAGTTAGATATTATTTATTACATTAAAGAAAGATCCATTTACTGCTATGCTTTTTTTTTAAACAATGGTGAGTACTTTATTTTCAGAAACCCTTTCCCCAACTATTTATACAATTATAATATTCCTAATATTTAAGCAACTCTTTATTCTTGATATAGTTCCAGCCTGACCATATATAATCTTTTGTGTGTGTGTATATATAATCTTTTAAATATGTTACTGTAGCCTCTTTGCTAATATTGCATTTGGTATTGATATAGTGATAATCAGATGGGCTATTGATCAGTATTTCACTTTATCTGCATTGTCTCTTCATCATAGAATGAATTGAACAGGATTCTTTTTCCTGTTTTGCAAGCCATAATGAGTTATTGGAATTAATTTTTCTGTTATAGAGTTCACTATATTTTTAAATTCAACTTGCTGTGAGGATTTTTTTATTTAGAAGTTCATTTATGACTTGTTCAACATATTTTTCTTAGACTGGATTATTTAAATTCTTTATTTCTTGTTTGGTTAGAATTCTGTGATTTTTCTCACCATTTTTTGCTTTCTGGAACATTCATAACTTCCTCTATTCCCTAACTAGAACAGTTAGTACTAGTATGTATGGTGTTAACTGTAAATGTTTTTGTTATTGTTTGTTCTTTGTTCTTGAAGTGGACCATGACATCAGGGAGGTGATGCCATGACTTGTAAGTGAATTGGATTTAAGCGAGGGTGGACTATGGAAAGTCCCCAGCCTCACTGTCTCCTAAGAGCTTAAAAAATGAATAGAATGTATAGGCAAAAGGAATAATTGAAGGACATTCTAGGTGAGGAAAATATTAATAAGGTGCAGGGAAGGGAATGAGCCTAGTATGTATAGAAAGTATTGATGATTGACTATTGGATGATGACTTTTAGGAAGTTGTTGATGTAAAGGATAGGTAGTACTGTAGAATTTCAAAGCTTTTTAAGTTAAACAGAGGAATTTGGTCTTGATGCAAAGATTTTCAGTGATTTGAATTGAGAGGAAAGACTAAAAACAGTTGGAGTTTACCAACATGTGAAGTTTCTAGAACAATAACAGGTAGGAATGGAGTGAAAGAGTCATATTGGACAAATAATTTGAAGAAAGACAACTTGGTGATTTGTAAATATGGGTTTTTTTAACAACTGAATTAGTTGATGACAGAGAAAGAGAAATCAAATATGATTCTATGTTTTCTAGCATGGGGAATTGGAAGATTGGTGATATAGGCCAAGAAGAAATATTCTAGCAAGAAAGGTGTTTTTTTTTTTATAGGAAGGGGTTATTTATGAAGCAGTTTAGGGCTTAGATGATTAGCTAAGGTTTAAATAGTGAAAGAATTTCACAACAGGTCAGTTTGTATATGTTGAGTCTGAAATGATGATGGGACATCAAAAGAATGCACCTTGTATACTACTGAAAATACAGGTCTAGAGTATAGCTGACAGATCAGAATTAGAGATGTAAATATGGTATTTATTGTCATAGAGGTTACTGTTTAAACCCTAATAATGGATTAATTCTCTTAAAGATTGAGTGCATTAATAGAGTTTGATCTAAGACAGTAACTGAGTCATAGGGAAGGCATCTGTAGTTTGGAAATGGAAGGAAGAAGAAAAGCAATTGATTTAACTTTTAGTTTTAAAAGTAATTTTTTTCCCTCAAAGCATTTGTGCATTGATACAAAAGCCACCACTATTGTATAGGAATCAAGAGTCTTCATAGAATGAAGATTAATAGAGGAAAGGGTTGTATGATATGGAAGACTTGTTTCATAATCACACATAAAGACATTTAAACATTTTTGAAATAAAGTTAAATGAAAAATAGCTAACAAGCTTTGACTTCAATACATGAGAAATTCATTATTTTGTCATTGTGGGCATTCCTACTATATCTTAGTAGATGGTTGCTCATAGTTGTTATAGTTTAGAAATTAATCATTGCAGTGAATCTGGGAGCCAGTCTCTGTGAATGTGACTAGGTTGTTCTCAGGAGAAATATGTTCAGTCATTGAACCTTTTATACAGGTCACTTCAACATTTAGCAAAGGACCTTAAATTACAGATTCAATTGAACCTTTGGTAACACAAATAATTTTTGATGGGGTTAGTAGCACTCAGTAAACAGTGAATAGCTTTTTAGGGTTATTTGACATTTGAAGGATGAATAAACAAGATTCAAATTTAATTAAATCTATTTGTCTCTTTTCCTTAGGTTACTGTCCTACGGAGACAACAGCGCATGATCAAAAATCGAGAGTCAGCCTGTCAGTCTCGAAAGAAGAAGAAAGAATATATGTTAGGTTTGGAGGCCAGGTTAAAAGCAGCCCTTTCAGAAAATGAGAGACTTAAAAAAGAGAATGGAACCTTGAAGCGGCAGCTGGATGAAGTGGTGTCAGAGGTAGGTGATGCTCAAGTACTTGCAATGTACAGGTCACTGTACTGGATGGGCACTGAAGAGAGAAATACAAGGGTGAGGCTTGTATTTGACTCAGTGTTGGATTAAGGAACTCTTATATACCATTACTGGGTGAAGAATTATGAAAGATCTTAACTCATAGTCAAATTACAGTGAGTAAAGTAGTGCTGAGAAATGGGTTTTGAGTTTTTTTTCCACAGTCAGGATAAAACATGGAAAGAAACATCTTTCAAATTCTTTTTTTTTTTTAATTTTATTTATTTAGGGTAATGGGGTTAAGAGTAACTTGCCCAAGGTCACACAGCTAGGCAGTTATTAAGTGTCTGAGGTTGGATTTGAACTCAGATCCTCCTGACTCCAGGGCCAGTGCTCTATCCACTGTGCTACCTAGGTGCCCGCAACCTTTTTCAAATTCATATTTACAATACATCTCGCCACTCATTCATTGCCTTTTTGAATTGGCTGAGATATTCAAATCTTATCTTGTTTCTTTGTTCCCAGAAAATTGCTGACTAGAGAGTCTAGATATGTCTAGCTATATCTAACTAGATATGTCTAAATAGGGTTGCTTTTACTGTTTTTCCTAATAGTATTCTGTACTCCTTAGTACTTGGAGAAACTTTATGGAATTATTGTGAAGGCAGAGGACAAGGGGAAACGTCAGAAACATCTCAAAATTCCTCAGAGATGAATAGGAAAAAAGTAATACAACCTCCCCACTTTGGCAAAGTGACATTTATTTTTAGTGACCAGTACTGTTCTCTTTATCTGCTTCTCTACTGATTGTCTGCCAAATAGTAGAAATTTAAGGACTATATTCTGTAGAAAGGGACTTTTCCTTCACCTTTTGGTTCATTTTTTTTAAAAAGTAAATGTAGTTTACATAGGTTAATAAAGGAGATAACTTGTTAAATGGTTAATTCTTATCCAGTTCTGGTTTTTCACTTTTGTCATTATATAGAACTTTTATTTTTCTTCCCTCCTGTTACCTGGATTTTATTCATTGTAAAGCTTATCAACAGAATGCAAGGAAGAGGAAATAAAACTGAAATCTGCTAATTTTGACTATATTTAACCTTAGCAGTCTTGGTTGATCCCTCAACTAGGTGGTTGAAACTAATGACTAAAATGTTATGTTTAGATTATCTATATTTGGCTATACATTTCAATCATTGTCTTTCATTCCCACAGTGAATAAAGAATTTTATGAAGTCTCAATTTTTTAAACAGTTTTGCAGATAGCTACTCAGCCACTTGATCTGAGGGAATACATTTTTGTGTTTGTTTGTTAATTTGTTTTCTTCCTATGCCCATTGAAATGGTTATTGCATGCTGGTAAGTTCTTGATGTCTTTTTGTATAACTAATTGCAAGATTGATTGTGTATAATGTGAACCTTCCCTAGAACCAGAAACTCAAAGTCCCCAGTCCAAAAAGGAGAGCTGTGTGTGTGATGGTGGTCCTGGCATTCATAATGCTGAACTATGGCCCCATAAGGTAAACATTTATATATTTGACTTGGCTATTAAAAATGTACACTGAAAAAAAATGTCATTGCCATTTTTAAGATGGCATTTATTGTTCTGTAGTGGTATGTTTGAGAACTGCTGATCGGCATTATCATGTGGGAGTCCTTGAGTTACCAGTATGACTACTTTCTGTTCCCACTATCTACCTTTAACAGAAAGATATAACATTATTGATTTTATTTCATTTAATTTATTTTTCCAACTACATGTAATGGTAATTTTCAACAACCATTTCTTTATATTTTTCTCCTTTCCTCTGACCCTTCCCCTTACAGAAAGCAATGTAATATAGGTTCTACATCTTTAACCATGCTAAACTTAGGTCAATATTAATCATAGTGCAAATGAAGAATCACATTCAAATGGAAGAGAAAATTAGAGAGAAAAATGACATAATTTATAAGACAACTTTTTTCTTTCTAAAAATTGAAGTCAGTCAACTTTGGTCTACATTTAAACTCCACAGTTCCTTCTCTGGTTAGGGTTAAATTATTGTACTACAGAAATGAACAGGTCCTTCATAGTTGGTCACCATCCCATGTTGCTGTAAATGTGTATAATGTTCTTTTGGTTCTGTTCACTTCATTCAGCATCAGTTTGTGCCAGTTTTTCCATGCTATTCTGAAATCCTGTCCTTGTGATTTCATATAGAACAATAGCATTCCATTACATTCATAGGCCACAATTTGTTAAGCCATTACCTAGTTAATGGACATCCCTTCAATTTCTAATTCTTTGACACTACAAAAAGAGCTGCTATAATATTTTGGTACATTTAAGTTTTTTGCCCTTTTTCATGATCTCTTTGGGATGCTGACCCAGTAGTGGTATTGCTGGATCAAAGGGTATGCATAGTTTCATTGATCTTTGAACATAATTTCCAAAATACTCTCCAGAAAGGTTGGATCAGTTCACAACTCCACCAACAATGCATTAGTCTCCCAGTTTTCCCACATCCCCTCCAACATTGATCATTTTCCTTTTTAGTCATATTCACCAATCTGAGAGTATAAGGTAATATCTCAGAGTTGTTTTAATTTCATTTCTCTAATCAAAAATGATTTAGAGCATTTTTTCATATGACTATTGATAGCTTTAATTTCTTTATCTGAGTATTGCCTTTTTATATTCTTTGACCATTTGGGGAGTTGATCAGTTAAGGAGGGACTTGTATTCTTTTAAATTTGACTCAGTTCTCTATATATTTTAGAGATAAGTCCTTTCTCAGAACCACTAGTTGTAAAAATTGGATTCCTTTTGATCTTGTTGGCTGTATTGATTTTATTTTTGGAAAAACTTTTCAATTTAATGTGATTATCAATTTTTATCTCTTGAAATGCTCTCTTATCTCTTCTCTGATCATAAACTGCTCCCTTTTCCATAGAGCTGACAGATATACTAATCCTTATTCTCCTAATTGACTTATGATATCACTTTTTATATCTGTAATCCTGTACTCATTTTGATCTTATCTTGGCATAGGGAGTGAGATGTTGATCTATGCCTAGTTTCTTCCATGCTATCTTCCAGTTTTCCCCCAGTAGTTTTTATAAACAAGTGAGTTCTTATCCCAGAAGCTAGAATCTTTGGATTGATCATAAAATGGATTATTATAGTCATTTACTATTGTTTCTTTGACACCTAATCTATTCCACTGATCCACAATTCTATTTCTTAGCCAGTACCAAACAGTTTTGATGACTGATGCTTCAATATAATTTTTAGGTCTGGTATGCCTAGGCCACCTTCCTTTGTGGACTTTTTTGTTTTTTCATTAATTTCCTTGATACAGCATCACTGATTTTAAGTCATCTGAATGGGTGGGTATGGCACAGGTTGGATTTGGGTGGAAGAAACAACAAGGGATTGTGTTCTAAATGAGCTTTTATAGATTATGAGTGAATTATAGAGTAATCATTTGAGTTTATATTTTTAAAGGTGATCTAGTCTAATTTACAACTCATAGAATCTTACTTCTATACATCCAGAGAATTGGAGCTCACTGCTTCCTGAGTCAGCCTTATTTCTACTTCTGGAGAGCTCTGTGTGTCAGATTGATTTTAAAACTTTTCTTCTTATAACTTCTGCTGACTTGTTCTAAGGATGGTATAATACATTATAGAATTTTACAATGGAAAGTTTAGTTCATATTCAAAAAGAAATTCCCATTTCAACATCCTTAATGACAAGTAGTTCTTTTCTAGCCTTTGCTTGGAGTATCTACATTGAGGGAAAATCTACTAATTCTTAATAGCAGTTTATTCTACTTGAACAATTCTGATTGTTGGAAAGCAAATCTATATTTATTTATTTATTATAGCAAATCTGAATTTTCCCCATTGTAACTTCTGCTAGCAGCTTGGAGGCACAGTGGATAAAGCACTAGGTCTGGAATCAGGAAGACTTGAATTCAAATCTGAACTCAGACATTTCCTAACTGCGTGACCTTTTGATGTCACTTAATCCTGTTTGCCTCAGTTTCCTCTTCTGTCAAATGAAGAAAATAGCAAACCATTCCAGTTTCTTTGCCAAGAAAATTCCCAAAGGGGTCAAGAGTTGGACATGATTGAAATGACTGAATAACTTAAAATCATCGTTACTATTTCTGTCTTTTAAAGTGAAACAGATCAAATCTAATTTTGCTTTCATGTGCTGGATTTCCAAATACTTGAAAACAACTCTTATATCTTTCCTCTAAACCTTCTTTTCCCAAATATAAATATCTCCAGTTTTTTTCAGCTAATCCTGATATATCAGACCTCCTCAAGGCTGTTATCCTTTGGATGCTTTGTAGTTCATTCATATCTTTCCTAAACTATCATACCCAGAACTGAAAACAGTATTCTAGTGTGATCTGACCAGGACAGAATATACAAGAACTTTCACCTTGTCTTTTGTACCCTCTGCTTCTTTTAAAGCAACCCAAAATCACATTAGCTTTTTTGACTGTTGCATTACACTGTAATCTACTAAAACACTCAGATCTTTCAAACCAAATGCTATCTTTCTCTTTCGCTCCTCTTCCCATCTTGTACATCTCAAATTGATTTTTTGATCCTAAGTGAAAGATTTTACATTTATCACTATTAAATTTGATTTCACTTTATTTGGCTTAATTTTCTAGCTCTTTAAAAGCTTTTTGGATCTTTACTCTCATTCACTGTATTAGCCAGCTCTCCAAGCTTTATGTCTTGTGTACATTTGATAAACATTCCATCTATGCCAAGTCATTGATTTTTTTAAATCATTTTTTAAATTTATAGAAATCTATTTTCTTTCTTTTTGACTCCTTTCCCCCCTCTATTAAAAGAAGAGAGAAGAAAAATTCCTTTTAGCAAATGTGTGTTTTCAAGTAAAAAAAATTCCTTCATTGACTGTGTTCCATATATATATCTTATTCTGCACCTCAAGTCCTTCACCTTTTTGTCAGGAGTGGATAGCATCCATCAGTCTTTTGGAATCATGAATGGTCATTGCATCGATCATCAGTCATATTTATTTTAAAGTTGTTTGTCTTCACATTATTGTTATTGTATAAATTGATCTTCTGGTTATTTCTTTTCCATTTTATAAAGAAATTTTATAAAAGTTTTCAAAATTGTTTTTATAATATTGATGATGTGGTATACATTGTTCTTGTTCTGTGTACTTCATATTGCATTAATTCACACAAGTCTTTCTAAGTCCCTGAAATTGACTATTTCATACAAATAAAAACAGATCTAAAAAACTGGAGAAATATTCATTGCTTTTGGGTAGCCTGAACTAATGTAATAAAAATGACAATTCTACCTATTTCATTTGCTTATTCAATGCCATACCAATCAGAGCACCAAAAATTATTTTTTAGAGCTAGAAAATAACGAAGTTAATGTGGAAGAAACAAAAGGTCAAGAATATCAGGAGAATCATTGGGAAAAAAATGTGCAGGAGGACAGTCTACCAATATCAGATTTCAAACTGTATTATAAAACAGTGATTATGAAAACAATCTGGTCCTGGCTTAACTAAGAAGTTGAGTAGTAAATCAGTAGAGTATATTAGGTACACAACACACAGCAGTACATGACCATAGTAATCTAATGTTTGATAAATCTAGATAGATTTGTGATAGATAGTGCTTCTACTAGGTCCCATCCAGATGTTGCTGGTAGTGCTAGTAATAGACATTTTGGTGCTTTGCTTCTAAGTAGCTTCTGTGCCACTTTGTCTTGCTGTGACTTGGACTTGGATTTGGGCTCTCTTGGTGTAAGGTTGGCTGGAAGCTGTACTGTCTGAACCTACACTGAGATTCCCGGGTACTAGTCTCTGAGAACTGGCTTCCTACTGTTCGTTAGACATACTCTAGGATGCCTAGGCTCAGAACTTCTAGGGTGAATCACTCTGAGCTGTGAGGAGTTGATAAGGCCTATTCTTCTGCTGACCTTGTTTGGGCCTGCTCAGATGTAAGTTTTTGGTGTGCTTTGCTACTTGGGTATTCATTAGATCCTGTCTCTTGTTCTTCAGGACTTTGGCTTCTTTTTGCTTATGTGTATCTATTATCTAAGCTTCTGCAGGATCTTGGCATTCTTTTTGTGTACTCCTGAGCTGGATGAAGGAGCATAAAGTTTTTCTTTTGGTTCACTTTTAGAATTTTTCTGTGCTGATTCTAGGGTATCCAAGATTCCTCTAGATCCCAAAAACCCTCCAGTGGTTTTTGTTTTGAATTTTAATGTAAGTTCCTACTAGCCTCTTGTCATTGTTTTCTCCTTCCTTCCTGACCTTAGTTGCCTTTGCTGATTTATATGACTATTTTATAAGACTTTCTTATTAGATATTACTCAGTTGTTGTTGAATGGTGAGATTAAATGAGTAGTCAATAACAGTAGTGATGGGGCGGCTAGGTGGCTCAGTGGATAAAGCACCGGCCCTGGAGTCAGGAGTACCTGGGTTCAAATCCAGCCTCAGACACTTAATAATTACCTAGCTATGTGGCCTTGGGCAAGCCACTTAACCCCATTTGCCTTGCAAAAACCTAAAAAAAACCCCCAAAACATTAACAATAGCGACTTACATTTATCTTGTATATTTCATTTTAAAAAGTACTTTTATCACAGCCACTCTGCAAGATAGGCTGCACAATTGTTATTATCCACATTTTATCAATGAGGTGTAGCAAATTTGCCATGGTCTCACAGCTTGTAAATTTCAGTATTGGTCCACAAACTCAAATGTTTTGACTATGTATCTAATGTTGTTTCCATTATACCAGAACACGAATAGTCTGGCATTTGTATTTGTACTAAAATAAGGGAAATTTTGAAGTAAAAAAGTTCAATATGCTGTTTACTTGTCAGATTTTCTTCTCAACTCTGGTATTTTCATCAAGACTATTTGAAGGCCCTTAATTTCATTAAAGGTCCATTCCCTCTCCCTCCCACCCCCAGTGTAGGATAGGATGCATTGTTTTTAGTTGTAATATTAGATTCTTTGTCTTCTGTTCCTTTATAGTGGTGGCAGCTAAATCTTGTGTGATCCTGACTATGGTACTTGAATTCTTCCTGACTGTTTACAATGTGGCTACAATAATCCTGGCAGTTTTCATATTGGAATTTTTTTTTCAAAGGTGGTTTCTTTTAATTTCTATTTTCTCCTCTGCTTCGAAGATTTCACATTTTTAAAACTTTATTATTTATTGCTTTTTCTTAGACTGATTAGCTTTCATTTGTCCGATTCTTATTTTCAAGGAGTTTTTTCTTTAGTAAGGCTTTATACCTCTTCTATCAAGCTTTTAATTTTCTTTTCATATCTTTTTTAAAAAAACTTATTTTTTCCTCTTTTATTCTTATTTGTTTTTTAACTCTTTTAAAAAAATCTCTTTAGCTCTTCTTCTAGGAATTCTTGTTAGGTTTATGCCCAATTTATATTTTTCTTTGAGGCTTTGTATAGATTTTCTGGTTTTGAGTTTCCTTGTCACCAAAGGTAGCTCTTTATAATTTTTTTATATTGTTTGTTTGTTTGTTTGCTTGTTTATTCTTCAGCTTCCTTCTTCACTTTTTGCTTGTGTTGGCTTTGCTTACTTCTGATGGGCATGTCTGGCCTGAGCTTCTGTCTTTTTTTGTCTCTGTATTGCTTTCATGGCTCAGTTTGGTGGTCTGCAAGTTTGCAAGTTCCTAAAGTGGTGTGATCTGATTGGCTTTTGTTGGCTTGTGTATGGTGTGTGGTTTTTTTTAAGGTTTTTGCAAGGCAAATGGGGTTAAGTGGCTTGCCCAAGGCCACACAGCTAGGTAATTATTAAGTGTCTGAGACCGGATTTGAACCCAGGTACTCCTGACTCCAGGGCCAGTGCTTTATCTACTGTGCCACCCAGCCTCCCCTGGCTTGTATATGGTTAAGTTTTAGTAAAATGCTGCTGGACTCAGTAGCTGTTAGCCTACTAGGAGATTCTATAAGTTCAGAGAGACTGAACTACTAGTTCCTTTTTGGTCTTGATCTCAACTACCGATGTTAATCCAGTGCGGGCTAGAACTGATTGCTTCTCTTTTGAACTAAAAACATCATAGTAAAATTTCTGAAACTTGTTCTGTGCTCAGTATTCAGCTTGGACCTCTCATTTATATCCTACCGGCTATGGAATTGTGATGTACAACAGGGTAATGTATGACACTTGCCAGATGATCATTCCTCTATCCAGTGCTCATTCAGGGATTCCCTGAAATCTTTCTGCCCCTATGTTTCTGCTCTAATGAAATGACTCAGCCCCATTTCCCTGACACTGAAATGTTCCTTCTTCCTGTTGCTACTGCCACTATGCTCCTCTCCTGACTAGGCTCTACCCCCAGCATTTGGTAGGCCTCTTTGTCTTCCTAACTATCCTGGGCTAGAAGATGACTGACTTTTTCCTTGGTTTTCCCAATCAGAATTTCATCATACTTTTTTTTTTTTTTAGATTGTTGAGGAGTAGGCATTTTGGGTGAAAAATGACACATTGGGTGAAAGTATTTGGGTGAAAATTAGGCAAAAATGTTTCTCATTCTGCTTTCTTGACTCCACCTCAATGTGGTATTTATAAAATACTTTATCCTGAAATGATATAATCTCTTTTAAAATTAATTTTGAAAATGTTTACTTTTATTGATTGAAGCAATATTTTCATGGTACTTCTGGATATACATATATATATATATATATATATATATATATATATATATATTCCTCTTTTAAGCTTATCTATGAGAGAGGACAATGGATAATTTCTGGGCTCTAAGTTCTTTTCCTGCATTTAATTACTAAGTTTATTATTTATCACCAGCATTTTTATGAATATATGCATTTTCCTATGTGATTGGCATAGCTTTAGGCACTCTTGGCCTTTTCATAAATATAGTATAGACATAGTATATTCTGGAGGATGTCAGTAATTTATTTCTTTGCTAATATTTTATTTGAAATTTTTGCATCTATATTCATCAGGGAAATTGAGCTTTAATTCTCTTTTTCCTGTTTTGGTTTAGGTATTAGCACCGTATTGGTGTCATAGAATTCTAACTTCATATATTTTTTAAAATTATACATATATAAAAATGATTCGAACTGATTGCTCTTTAAATGTTTGGTAGAATTCACTTGTGAATCCATCTGGCTCTGGAGATTTTTTCTTAGGGAGTTCATTGATGGCTTGTTCAATTTCTTTTTCTAATATGGAGTTATTTAAGTATTTTATTTCCTCCTCTGTTAATCTGCACAATTTGTATTTTTGTAGATATTCATCCATATTATTTACATTGTCAGATTTATTGTCCCACAAGTTGAGCTAAATAGCTCTAAATTATTAGTTTAATTGCCTACTCTTTGATGATGAATTTACCCTTTTCATTTTTAATACTGGTAATTTGATTTCTTTTTTAATCAAATTAATCAAAGGTTTATCTATTTTATTGTTTTTTCATAAAACCAACTTTTAGTTTTATTTATGAATTTTGATTTTCTAGAATTTCTAATTTGCTATTTAATTGGAGATTTTTAATTTTTTTCTCTTTCTAGCTTTTTTTTAAGTTGCATGCGCAATTCATTGATCTCCTCTATTTTATACATGTATGCATTTATAGATACAAAATTTCCCCTATTAACTGCTTTGACTTCATCTCACAAGTGTTGGTATGTTGCCTCATTATTGTCATTGTTTTAGACAATTCTTTCTATGATTTATTGTTTGACTCACTCATATTTTAGAATTAAGTTATTTAGTTTTCGGTTAATTTTAAGTCTATCTTGGCATAGCCCTTTTTGTCATGTAATTTTTATTGCATTATGATCTAAAAAGATGCCTTTACTATTTCTGCCTCTCTACATTTGATTGTGAGATTTTTAAAGCCCTAGAACATGGTCGGTTTTTGTGTAGGTGCCATGTACCACCGAGAAAAAGATATATTCTTTTCTACCCCCATTCAGTTTTCTCCAGAGGTTTATCAGATCTAATTTAGATAACATTCTATTTACCTCCTTAACTTCTTTCTTGTTTATTTTGAAGTTAGATTCATCTAGCTTCAAGAGAAGGGAATTAAGCCTCTTTATTAGAATAGTTTTGCTGTCTATGTCTTTCTGTAACTCATTTTACATTCTCTTCTTTTTTTTAAGGTTTTTTTTTAAGGATTTTTTGCAAGGCAATGGGGTTAAGTGGCTTGCCCAAGGCCACACAGCTAAGTAATTATTAAGTGTCTGAGGCCGGATTTGAACTCAGGTACTCCTGACTCCAGGGCTGGTGCTCTATCCACTGCACTACCTAGCCACCCCCATGGTACCTTTTAGGAAGACATAGCTTCTGTCCTTATCCCTAGTTTATATCTATTTTTACTTTTGCTTTGTCTGAGTTCATAATTGCTACCTGTTTTTTTTTTTACTTCAACTGAAGTATAATATATTCTGCTCCAGCCCTTTAAACCTTTACTCTTTGTGTATTTCTCTGCTTCAAGTATGTTATAGTTTGTCTTTAAACTGACCTATGTTTACTAGGATAATAGTAATGTTTCATGAAATAAGTTTTAAGTATTAAAAGTAACTGCAAATTCCTTATGAGAAGTCATGAGGACCATAAGACTATATTCATTCTTTCTTTCAAAAGTTGTTTTGTCCAGTCTCAGACACTTAATAATTACCTAGCTGTGTGGCCTTGGGCAAGCCACTTAACCCCATTTGCCTTGCAAAAACCTAAAAAAAAAAAAAAGTTGTTTTTACCTAACATAGTTTCTAAATGAATTTTTCTTCTAATTTGGTTTCATTCTTTTTAGGTACCAAATTCTGTTAAATTCTGTCCTCTTGGTTTGTTCTAAGAGACCAGCTAATGAATATGTATTTTTCACTTAGTGTAAGGGATAACTAGGTAGTGCAGTGGATAGAGCACAGGCCCTGGATTCAGGAGAACCTGAGTTCAAATTTGGTCTCTTACACTTGATATTTAATTAGCTGTATGATTTTGGGTAAGTCACTTAACCTGATTGCCTTGCAAAAGTAAAAAAAATGCATATAGTTAGTTAAAGCATCTGCTAGGTAATTTAGCATTGCAGATATTTAAACCTGCAAAACTTTTTATGAGCCCACAACTTTTCCCTCATTCTGTCTTAGACAGTTATGTTTGATAATAGCTAGCAATACTTATATGAAACTGCAAAATTTTAATACTTTTATTTTTAATTTTTAGACTTTTGTAATATACATTGGAAGATTTTTTTTTGCTTTTAGGAAGTTTGTAAACTATGAGAAGAGATAAGACAAATAATTTTTGACCAGTATAAAACAACACATAAATTCTAAGTGGTGTGGTACATACTGTTACACCTTTTAAAAAAATTTTGTTTATGTTGGGGCCATTTTGGCATCATGTATGTTTAGACTCTACCACATGATAAATACTACAAGCTGATCTCAGACCTTTGTATATCTCTGATGGTACAACCCCACAGGTCTGGTTGTAGAGTAGAAATATAGTACCATTCATTGAAGAACTGCTAGAAGTAGTTGTTAGTTGTGGGGAAGTAGAATTTTTTATTTTTCTTAATAGAATGCATAGAATAAGATATCAATATTTTTATTAAACTATCATGCTTATATTTTTAAAGACATTTCTGTTCTCTTAAATAAAGTCCAAGTAACAAGAAACTATTCCATAAACAATTGTCTGGTAAAAAAAGTGACATGATATTATTTATTATTAGAGGGTTATATCCTATGATTTTGCCATTTGTTAAGTATAGATACATGAAAGGATTAGTCTCCTTGTCAAACAACAGGTTTTGGAAGTTCTCTTTGCTTGTTTCACATTTTAGTGTATTCTCTTAATTTTTTTTTTCCTGCTCACTGTCTTAATATTTTTCTTTTTAGGTTTTTGCAAGGCAAACGGGGTTAAGTGGCTTGCCCAAGGCTACACAGCTAGGTAATTAAGTGTCTGAGACTGGATTTGAACCCAGGTACTCCTGACTCCAGGGCCGGTGCTTTAACCACTACGCCACCCCCCATTTGTTTTTTCATTTATTGAAATGTGCTTGGTTATTCCCAAGGGCAGTAATTATTTCTTATCACAGAGAATTGGAATAAATTCTTTTATAATCTTTTGATATAAATATATAGACAGTGCTTTGTTTATTAATTTGTCTGCCTTTGAGAAAATGTGTTGCCCTCTGTTTTGCACATATTAAGAGCCATAGCCAAACTTTGAGAAGGGAATTATCTCTGCTAGTCAGTGAGTCTATAAAAATGTGTGCCAGCACTGTAATAAGTGTTGGGGATATTAAGAGAGGCAAAAGACAGCAGTCCCTGTTCTCAGTCAGCCTAAGATAGAGACATCATGCAAACAACTATGTACAAACCAAACTGTATACAGGATAAATTGAGATACTTAACAGTGAGAGTATCAGAATTAAGGGAGGTTAGGATATAGACTTTTCTTTTGGTTTGTTTTTTTGTAAGGCATGGGGTTAAGTGATTTGCCCAAGGTCATAAACTAGGTTATTATTATTATTAATAATAATATTAATTTTTTAGGGTTTTTCCAAGGCAAATGGGGTTAAGTGGCTTGCCCAAGGCCACACAGCTAGGTAATTAAGTGTCTGAGGCCAGGATTTGAAATCATGTACTCCTGACTCCAGGGCCAGTGCTCCAACCACTGTGCCACCTAGCTGCCCAGGATATAGACTTTTTAAAGAAGATTGAATTTCAGTTAGGATTTGAAGAAAATTGGTGAAGTCAGGAGGCAGAGATGTATGTGGAGGGAGAGCATTCTATGCATGGGGAAATGCCTGGAGCTGGAAGATAAAGTCCTGTTTAAAGCACAGCCAGGAGGCCAGTGTCCCTGGATTATAGAATATCTGGAGAGGTGTAAGAGGACTGGAAAGGTAATGGGGAGACAGGTTCCAAAAGACTTTAAACATTCAAAGAGGAGTTAATATTTAAACATGGAGGAGTTTATTGAGTAGGAGGCAGGGGTCTAAGATAGGTAGGTTTCAGGAAAATCAGTTTGAGAAATGAGTGGAGGAGTAAGGGGATACTTGGGGCAGGGAGACCCATCAGCAGCACTCAACAGCAGTCCAAGTATTAGGTGATGAGGATTTGGGCTGGGATGGTGACAGAGTGTGATGGAGATATTATAAGGTAAGATCAACAGGCCTTAGTGCAGGTTGGATATGGGAGACAAGAGAGGATGCCTACTTGTGAACCTGGGTGACTGGGAAGATGGTGTCATGTGCCTTTTCTTTCTTGCTGTGTAATAGATTCCTTTGTTGTTGATTTTTTCCTTTTCCATTTCAAAGCTCAGTAGATTAACTTTTCCCTTTTCCCTTTACAAACACCCCAAAGATCCAAAAGGGTCTTAAAAGAAAGATGAAAAAGTACTTTTGAACCAGGGGAACTCTGAGATAAAATGTTTTAATATTGAAAACTTTTCTGTACTGTGTGTGTGTGTGTGTGTGTGTGTGTGTGTGTGTGTGTGTGTGGGAGGGTGTTCTTCCATTCTGTGTTGGCTTTTTTGTGATACTCATTTCCTAAGCCACTTTGGGCTTTAACAATAAGTCTGACCTTGGTCATGCCCTTTGGGGCAGGAGGTCTAGTCCCAATTGCTCAGTGACTGCTGTCTTAATGACTTCTTGGGAATTGTCCCTGTGGCATGCACATTGGAAAATACCTAGAGCCAGGTGTTAAAACACTCCTCAAGCACCACCATGGAAATGTATTTGAGCAAAGATCCACTTAGGTAGGCTCTCTTTTCCTGCTTCACTTTCTGCCTGTCTCCTTTGATCTTTTTTCCCTTTCACGAGTCTAGCTCTGGGCTACTGGACTACTGCTGGATCTGTGTTGATCTAAGTTTGTTTTCTTAGCCTTCTTCGAAGCCTTTTAACATCATTACTATCCCCTTTGCTACTCTCTTTCAACTTTCCCTTTTTCTTAACTTTATTACCTTCTTGGAAACAGTTTATGTTGTAACTTGTAAACAGTGTAACCATGAATTAAAGTAGAAACCTTTCTTACCTCCCTGGATTGATGAGTTTGTTCATCCAAAGATACCCACAGATCCATCTTTAAGTCCCCTCTTCCCTAACTCACTTTCTCCAGGCTTCACTTATGTACTCAGATTTGACATTGTTTCCTTGGTTGAATGTAATGTTTAACTTAAATCTTTTCCCACTGTGACAAATGAAAACCCTGAGAGACAGTTTCTGGGTAATTAATAACCACTTTGCTAATTAGGCTAATCGGTAATCAATAAATTGATGGTCAGTGATTTTTCTTCTTGGTGACCTAGGACACTGGGTGGAAGGGGCTCTCTGAAATACCTTAAATCCTTTCTGAAAGGGCATTCCGGAGATGGGCTTAAAAATCTTCAGCTTCTTATGTTGAGAATGTGGCTTGAATTTGAGACTCAGCAACCTCAAAGTATCTGGGCAAGGAAATCCATCTCCATCTTTACCTCTGTAGCTAGTTTTCCCCTTCATGAATTGAGTTACCCTAAACTCTAAAAAAGGAGACTGGTGTTTATCCTCTTGGCAAACATTCTCCCAGAATGGATTCTGGTCTCCCAGTTAGGTGGGGTCCTGTCCATTGAGCATGTGCCTAAGAGGTTTAGGAGCAAATCTCATCACTCAACCATTCCCTTCAGAGATTGACTGACCTTTCAGTAACTGAGTTTTAACAAAAATGAAGGAAAAAAGGGTAGATCACAAATTAATAATTAGTTGTTAATATAATAGTATAATGGTATAATAGTATAATTCTCTTACCACTGTACCTGAGCATTTTTCTCTTCAGATGTTAAGCTTGGATGAAGGAGCGAAAAGTCACACTTCTGAAGCATCAATTAGTCCATTGCTTCCTTATAAGACCATTTATAAATAAAAAGAGATTTAAGAAAAATGAATGTGTGGCATTGGGTTGGTATTGCCTGGCACTGGTTAGAAGGAAAAAGTCTTCATTCCAACATTTCCTAACCTTGTTAGCTTCTCATTATTTTGCATGAAAAAATTCCAATTTCTTATTCTGAGATGGGCCTGTCCTCTAAAATCTGGCTCTAATTTTTTTTCACTTAATCACTGAATACATTTTGCTTTATGATGTCACTTGCTGGCTGCATCTCCCAAGTATAACTTAAATGTCAGAATTCAAATCATCAAGCAGATTGGGTTTTGTTCAGTTAGATTTATAAATGAAATCCAGTTCAGGTTTTGGCTATAGATGCTTTCCACATTTATCAAACTGACAAACAAACTTTAGAAATAAAATATAGCAAATACCTGGTGTAATTGAGTATTGGAAGACCTTATTCCTGTCCGAACAAATGTTTGCACAGTCATTGGTTCTCCTTTCAGTTTCTTTGGATTTCATCCTTGGTTTTGAGATGGTACCCATATGAACCAAGGTCAAGCTGAATGGGGGATATGGAAAAGATAGTTAATGATCTTCTACCTTTGGCATTTAGACTGGAACTGGGAGGCCTTAAAGGGCAGCTTTAGAAATTTTAAACTGTAACCTTTGGCTGCCCTTTCTCCTAGACTCCAGATATTCCAGTGGAGAGACAGACAACAGAGGGTATCTTAGTTAAAATACCACACCTTGAGTGTCAAGAAACCTACCTCTACTAGGTGATCAGACCTTCTGCCTAACATTGAATATTACTTAGTCTCTCAACTACTCTTTCTGAAGTTAATAATAAGTGATTTCTGTTGCTTTCTATCTTAGAAGAATATGGTAAGAATTAGTAAAACAATTAAGTCAGATGAGAAAATGATTCCCAGAATACTATGAGATGAATAATTCCTTCAGACCAGTAATGCTAGTTACAATATGAAAGTAAAATGAAAAACCTTTGAGGAAGAAGTAAACTACTTAACTAAAACAATTAAATCTAAAGTGAAAAAAGTGTTAGTTGATAGCTCTTAATTATCATCTCACCAAGAATTTGTGATGGTGGTTATCTGTGCTTCCTTGGGTAACTGCAAAGGATTATGATTTCACTTGAGAAGCATACTCCCCCACATTAAAAAAAAATCTGTGTGTGTGTGTGTGTGTGTGTGTGTGTGTGTGTGTGTGTCTGTTGTGTATAAAGAGTTGTAAACAATCGGACACAACTAAAATGCCAGAACAATTGCAAAAATGGAACATTAAGTTTAAAGTGTTTACTAGGCAAGGCAGTTGGAATCATGAGATTGAAAATTGTTTTGTGTGTGTATATGTTATAATATATATATATATATATATATATACATACACACGTATACATGTATATATACAAATTGTATATATCACATTTACAAAATTTTGTGTATGTGTAACTATAAGCATATGTGTATTCATATATGCATGTATATTCATGTATGTGTAGGTATGTTTGTAAGGGGTCTGTGATTTAGGATCGCTGCTATAGAAACTTCTCTTGACTTTTAAGAAACATTACAATTTAAGTATGTCTACACATGTGGCAGATAACTCAGCACATGATCTTCCCAATCTTTAGAATGTTGTGAGCAAGGATTGTGAGCATTCTGTTAACTGGAATTGAAATGGTTTTCCTCTCCTTTGCCTCTTTTCTGTTTTCCTTGCTGAATCTTGGTTCTCTTTTTTTCCTTTTCTTTCTTTCCTTTTAACCCTTCCTTTACAGTCTACCATCCAATCTGCAATCTTCCTTTTCTTTTTTACTGCCAGTTTTCTTGTTCAGTTTAAAAAAAGTATTTTCTACAGCAGACTTTATGTGTGTGCTGAATCTTGTTTTGTGTGTTCAGATAAAGGTAAAGATTATGTAATGTCTGTTTCCTCCATTCTTATATATTTTTCTTGTGTACTCCAGTTATCAGAAAAAGTAATTCCCACCCCATTCTTTCCTAATATATTCTTTTCAAACAGAAACCTCACTTTGGAAGACATTAAGATTAAGGGGATATTTACTTGTTTCTTTATTTTTAACTTGTTACTTTGTTTCTACCTCTTTAGGATTGTATTTCTGTCTTGCAACATAAATTATTCTTATTTTTAAGTCTATCTTCTGTCTTTTGTCATTACAAATTCCAACATTTTTTTCACTTTTGTAGTAGTTGTCCCAAGGATTATGAGGTCCTAACTGGTTCCTTCTGTTAACCTTAAAAATATAATGGTTAGGGGCAGCTAGGTGGCGCAGTGATTAGAGCACCAGCCCTGGAGTCAGGAGTACCTAAGTTCAAATCTGGCCTCAGATGCTTAATAATTACTGGTGTGGCCTTGGGCAAGCCACTTAACCCCATTGCCTTGCAAAAACTATATATATATATAAAATGGTTAAAATAAAAATGACAAAATATAGGTTAGATATGAAGATATTATTAAATAATATTCTCTAGGCTTTACTGCAAACCTTTATGCAAGACCATCTGTCCAAGATGACCACCTGAACTGAGATAGAAGGGAACATTTCTTCATAAGCAAAGAATGGGGGGGAAATCATGGTGGCCTGACTATGAAGGTTTTGCACAATATTCAGTTGCCCAATTGCTTCTTCAAGATTATCATCCTTATATAAGTACCAGCTGATGAATTGTTACCTCTTTTTGAACTTTAAGCCTCATAAGGGCAAGTTTTCCAATTTTCTCATATTTGTCTTCCTGGGTTTGTAATTAACATGGGGAAAATACTCACAGGTCTTGACTTCTTACCTAGTGGGAAAGGTCACTGATATGGAAATGCTGAGTACTTTCAAAAGAAATCAGCCTTTTTTTTCCCCCTATCAGGAATATAGTTTGAGAAACTTACTGAACTTACTATACTTTGGCACTTGATATTTTAGGTTTTTTCTTTTTTGTTTATTTGCATAATTTTTTCTTTGACTCAGAATCCTAGAATTTTACTTATGACATTTTTAGGTCTTCTCATTTTGGGGGTTTACTTTCAGTAGGTGATACGTGGGTTCTTTCTGTTTTCACTTTGTCCTTTGGTTCTGGTATATCTGGGCAGTTTTCAGTTGTGTTTTCACAAAACAAGATATCTAGATTTTTGTCACCTTCTCTAGGGAGTTCTATTATTTCTAAATTATCTCTTTTTGACTTTAGTTAGTAGAAACCTTCATTTTTTTAAAAGATTTTATTTATTTTGAGTTTTACAATTTTCCCCCTAATCTTACTTCCCTCCCCCACCTCCACAGAGGGGAATTTGTCAATCTTTACATTGTTTCCATGGTATACATTAATCCACATTGAATGTGATGAGAGAGAAAACATATCCTTAAGGAAGAAATATAAAGTATAAGAGATAGCAAGATCAGATGATAAGATATCAGGTTTTTTTTCCTAAATTAAAGATAATAGTCCTTAGTCTTTATTCAGATTCCACAGTTCTTTCTCTGGATACAGATGGTATTCTCCATTGCAGACAGCCTCAAATTGTCCCTGATTGTTGCATTGATGGAATGAGCGAGTCCATCAAGGTTGATCATCACTCCCATGTTGCTGTTAGGGTGTACAGTGTTTTTCTGGTTCTGCTCATCTCATTCAGCATCAGAGAAACCTTCAATTTTTAAAAAAAAGTGTTTTATTTTTATTATATTTCTGTTATATAACATTGAGTTCCTTTTAATACAGTCTAATCTTCAGAGAGTCCATTAGTTGGGTAAGGTTTTTCATGTTTTGTTCCAAACTATTTTTGTCTTCTAGTTCTAGATTGCTTTTTTTAACTAAAAAAATAATTTTTATTTGTTTTTATTTATAATTTGATAATTATAATATATACTTATAAATTCTAATTTTTAATTTATTCATAATTTTCATATATAATTATATATTTAATTTATATTCCAATTTTGTTTAAGTATTTTTGTAGTCTTTTTGTATAAGCCATTTTTTCCTGTCAGACCATGCATGAAGCTAACTTGGAGTTACTCTCGTCTGGTTGTACTTCTTGGGCATTTCTTGATTCTTAATATACCTTCTATTGTTAACCTTCTTTAATAACTATTGAACCATATTCCTGCTTTCCTTTATATGAAAATTACTTTGAGAGGTAGTATTGCATCATTATCCAAGACAGAAAGATGTAGTTTCTAGCTCACATTATGACTCACGTGGACTGTGTGACAGTGAGTTAATCACTTACTTTCTTAACATCTCAGAGTAAGTTTCAGAACAGGTTATTGATCGGCTTTGGAAGAAGGAGTTTCTCATTATGCTGCTGTACATGCTAATATTTTATTTAAAAATTTTGTGTCAGTATTCAGTAAGGATATTGATTTGTAGTTTTCTTTCTCTGTTTTTTTTTAATTATCAAGATCATATTAGTATCATAGGATAGTGGACTTCTGATGTATAATACAAGAGATCTAAGGTATAAGCCAAGAGGTCTTGCTTGTTTTTTATAACTCTGGTATAATATATACATTTACCACTAAGTCTGTGTTCCTTAAGGATGATCTTTCTGCAATTTCTAATGATAGTGAGTTACCTAGCAAACAAGTCTGAATGATTCATTCATTTGTGTGATTATTTCTTTGCCTACATGTTGTTGACTAAATTCATACTGATGCCATCCCTTTTGATTTCATTTATGAATCTTAGCCATTTCATAGACCATCTGGAGATTAACCATTTGATGAACCCAGTGATATGTCCCTAGTATCACCTTTCACCATTGCTTGTTTAAGTAATGCCCACTTGTTCCAAAAGTATTTCTGTAGGCTTTCAGTTTTTTTATTATGTGTTTATGAATGTCAGTATTTTTCCACTTTTTAAGTGAGCTAGTGTTTCTATAACTGACTTAGGGGGATGAGCTCTGTTAAGTTAATATTGTATGAGTTTTACTGTGCATACCCTTTGATCCAGTAATACCACTATTGGGTCTATATCCTGAAGAGATATGAAAAAGGATAAAAATCCCACATATAGAAAAATATTCATAGCAGCTCTTTTTGTAGGGGCAAAGAACTGGAAATTGAAGGGATACCCATCAGTCGGGGAAATGATTGAACAAATTATGTCATATGTATGTGATGGAATGCTATTGTTCTATAAGAAATCATGAAGGATGCGATTTCAGAAAAGCCTGAAAAGACTTCCATGAATTGATCTTGAGTGAAATGAGCAGAACCAGAACATTATATACACTAACAAGAACATGGGATGATGATCAACTATGATGGACTTGTTCATTTTAGCAGTATTATAACCAAAGTCAAATTTAAAAGATTTATGGTGGAAAATGCATCCATATCCAAGAAAGTTCTATGAAGTTTAAATGAACACCAAAGCTTATTATCTTCAGTTTTTAAAAGTTGTCTTCTGTCATTTTTTCCTTCTGTAATGTTTCTAACATTTGGATTTGATTCTTTTTTCACAACATGATCAGTCTGGATCTGTTGTTTAGCATGCTTATAAATGTAGAGCCTATATCAGATTGCTTTCTATCGGGGGAGTAGGGAGGGAGAAAAATGTAAAATTCAAAACCTTGCAGAAAAAATGATTGGTTAAAAACTACCATTGCATGTAGTTATAAAAACAAATAAATGAGTTTTAGTGAGGATGCTTTCTAATCTGTTGTATCTATTAGTACAGCTCTAAGAATTTACAATGGGAATAATATAACATAGATGTTAATTGAATTAAACATGTTCTTCCCATTCAGCACTAATTTTAGAATTATAGTAAGTCTCAATGTATTAAACTCATTGTATCTTTCCTCGAAGAGACCAGGGTATTTCTAAGTATTGCCTTTATTCATTGGTTGCTTGTGAATCTCTGAAATCAAATTCCAGGTCTTCAATCTGTCTTACTTGATATACTTTCCCCTCCCCACTTCCCACTTTGCCCTTTCTCTGTAAGATCTCTTTCAGGTCTCTTATAAAAGAGATAATTTATCCAATTCTACCTCTCCCTTTCTTCTCCCAGTGCTTTCTTCTTTCTCATCCCTTAAATTCTATTTTTTGATTTTGATTTTTTAGGCAGTAGGAGTTAAGTGACTTGCTCAAGGTCACACAGCTTGTAAGTGTCTGAGGCTGGATTTCAACTCAAGTCCTGATGCCAGGCCCAACACTCTAACCACTTTGCTACTGAGTTGCCCTCTTAATTCTATTTTTTAAAAGACAATCAAACCATCACATTCAACTCACACCTCTGCTTTCTGTCTATGTCTAACTGCCCTAATAATGTGAAAGTTTTAGGAATTATATATCTCATTTTCCTATGTAGGAATGTAAACAGTTTAACCTTATTGAATCCCTTATGATTTCTCTTTCCTCTTTACCTTTTTATGTTTCTTTTGCATCTTGTATTTAAAAGTTAAATTTTCTATTCAACTCTAGTATTTTCAACAGAAATGTGTGGAAGCCCTCTTTTTTTTAAATTTTATGTCCATTTTTCCTCCTAAAGGATTATATTCAGCTTCTTGGTTGCAATCCTAGCTCATTTGCCCTTCAGAATATCATATTCCACATCCTCTCATTCTTTAGTATAGAACCTGGATACATCTTGTATTAACCTGACATTGGTTTCATGATATTTGAATTGTTTCTTTTTGGCTGTTTGCAGTGTTTCTCCTTAATATGAGAGGTATGGAATTTGGTTAAAGTATTCTTGGGAGTTTTCTTTTTGGACTCTTGCTTTCAGGAAGTGACCAGTGGATTCTTTCAGTTTTTATTTTACTCTCCATTTCTAGGATATCAGGGCAACTTTCCTTGAAAATTCATTGAAAGATGTCTAAATCATGACTTTAAGGATTCTTAAATCATCTCTTCTGGATCTGTTTTCCAGGTCACTTCAGATCATATTTCCAATGAGAGATATTTTACATTTTCCTCTATTTTTTTCATTCTTTGGATTTTATTTTATTGTTTCTTGATTGATTCTTTCTAAAGCCATTAGCTTCCACATGCCCAAGTCCAACTTTTAAGGAATTGTTTTCTTCATTGAGCTTTTGTACTACCTTTTCCATTTGGCCAATTCTTTTTTAAGGAATTCTTCTCTTCAGTGAATTTTTGTACATCTTTTTCCATTTGGCCAATTCTGCTTTTCAAGTTATTTTTTCTTCATTGAAGTTTTGTACCTCTTGCCATTTGACCTGTTATTTTTTAAGATGTTATTTTCTTTGATTTTTTTTGTGCCTTTACTGAACTGTTGATTTTTTCCCACGATTATCTTGTATCACTCTCATTTCTCTTTCCAATTTTTCATCCATCTCTCTTTATGTTTAAAACCTTTTTTGAGCCCTTCCATGGCCTGAAACCAATTCCTATTTTTCTTTGGGGCTCTGGATGCAGGAATTTTGATTTTGTCTTCTGACTATTTTGATCATCCTTGTCATCATAGTAACTTTCTGTGGTCAGAATTTTTTTCTGTTGTTTGCTTATTTTCTAGCCTATTTCTTTATTTCAACTCTGTGCTGAAATGGGGCTTTGCTTCCAAGTAGAGGGGCCACTGTCTCAAGCTTCAGGGTTTTTTTTTTTTTTGTGCATCTGTTTTCATAGTTAATTCTGGGGACCTGTGAGTTTTGGACTCTTACAAGGTAGTATGATCCAGAGCGAGGTGTGTTTACTCCTCTTCTGTACTATGTATAGTTTTGTGAGTGACCACAAGCACTCTTTCACCCCTGGACCAGAGGCCCTACTCCCTTGTGGCCACAAGTGCTAGTATTCCTCCTCACTCTGGGACCAAGACTCTGAACTGCAATCTAGATCTGAGTTTAGGCTGTGCAAGAGTCCCAGTCCTTGTGCTAGCAAAGGGACCCTCTGTAAATCTCCTTCTAACTTGTCGACCAACTTACTGTCTGTGGGCTGAGAGTTCTGGAAATAGCCACTGCTGCCTCTGACTCTGTTGCCCCAAGGCTGCTTCTGGTTTGCTGGATCCCCATCTGTTCTGGACTGTGCTCCTCTTTCATCTGCAACAGACCATACCTGCCATTCTTCTAAGTTGTCTTGGGGAGGAAAATTGTTTCATTCTGTCTTTTCTGTAGAATTTGTTTTGAGGCATAATTTAAAGATATTTGGAGGGGTTTTGGGGGAGAGCTAAGTGAGTCCTTCTCTTTACTCTGCCTTGCTTGGCTCTCTCTCTTTTTAGCTTAGAAACAATATTGGGCTTTAATAATTCCTTGAAAAATGCTATATTCTCAACATTATTATGTTGGTAGTATGCTTTTAATAGAAAAAAAAGTTTGTGTTAAACATCAAATACTATAGTGTTTTCACTTTTTTTTGGAATTTTTTTATGTTTGGAGTATACGAACAAGCTATGAATCTGGGATGAAGTCAAATATTTTGTATCTAGTAATAGAGGATTAAAGTGGAAAAGAAGGAAGGAGAAGAAATGATCTTTAGAGATGTAGTCATCCTGCTCTTAGTCTTGCCATTGAAGGATAAAGCACCACTAAGACATCCTTGAATCAACTCTCTTCCAACTGGAAGATATTATTCGCCCTTTTCCCAATGCTGTTCCTTTACACTCATTCTACCTTCCTCACACTGAAATCTGGAGATCTTAAACTCCCCTATCCATTCCCTTTTTACACATTGCCCTCAAAGGAGATGACTTTATCCCTATCATTTTCCCCTTGCAAGATCACTGCCAACTAGGATCTTATACCTTCTTAGTACCCACCATCCCTGAGACCTACCTCTTTTTAAAGAGGCAACTCAGTTTAACCATGGCTTCATTTCCCATCCATTCTTCTCCCTTGTCAGATACTTCTCTTCCATCCATTCTTCAGTTTTCTTTTCTGGGTTGTCGTCTTCCGCTAGATTGTAAATTCCTTGAGGATAAGGATTATCTTTTACCCTTCTTTGTCTCTCTAGAAATAGCATATAGAAAAGTTCTGACTGTTGTGTTGATTTAAGATCATAAGAAATAGTGTTAATGCAATGAATTGTCTTATATGATAAATTTTATTAAATTATATTGACTTGTTAAGGCACCAAGTATATTATCAGATAGTTTAGAATAGATGCCAAATAATGATAATAGGATTTGTTAAATACTTTTTATCTCAAAAATCATTAACCACCTAGAGGTTATCTTTTGGTAAAAGGAAAGGCATCTTAAATATAAACAAGAATAGCAGAAAAATTTTATTAAGAAACAATTTGATATTAGAAACTTGTCTGGACCCTGGAATTATGAGGATATATGTTGTCTCTTGGGAAGATGATCTTTCCTATAAACATTTCATTTCCTAGTTGAGAACTGAAGTTTCCAGTAATCCTGAAGGGATCACCTGAGGTTGATATTTTTTAAAAATAGAAGTGTGTGTGTGTGTGTGTGTGTGTGTGTGTGTAAAATGTAAATAATATATGTGTGAACACATAAGATATTCTTTTTTTGTTTGTTTTTGCAAGACAGTGGGGTAAAATGACTTGCCCAATATCACACAGTTGATCTGAAGCTACATTTGAACTCAGGTCCTTCTGATTCCAGGGTCGTTATTCTTTCCACTGTACCACTTAGTTGCCCCTATGTAAATTGTTAAACTATCTTACATTGGTCTTTGTTCTTAGCTGTTTATTAGAAAGCTACTTTTTAATATCTTTTATAGGAACTGTATATAAATGAACTACAGATTTGCCCAGTAAAACACTTGACTATATGGTACCAATTTACTTCAATTTTTTTTTTGGTAGCACAATTTGACTTACAGAGGAATTTTAATATGTTTCCTGGCTGCCTAGAACATTCATTTATGTAACTTATTTTCATTATACTGATTATTCCATACTTTTATTTTTCAGTATGTTTGAGCGGGATTCCAGCACAGTGACTTCTAATATGAACCCGGCACATCAGAGTAGACATCTTTTAGAATTCTCAGCTACTGAAGGACAGGATTCAGTTCCAAGAGAAGTTGATGGTGTCATCCAGAAAAACAATTACAGGTGAGTCTGTATATATCTGTTATAGTTTGACTTCTTAGTTGACCTAATGAAACTAAAAAGCAGAATTAATATGATATCATAAAAGTTGTTTTTTATTCACAGCTCTTAGTGGTAATTTTGTGGTATGATCCCAATCAAATCATTTATTTTCTGTGTTTCCTTATGTGTAAAAATGGGAAGATTAGAAGAGATGATCTATAAATTACTTACCCTCCCCTTCATTGAAGCTTTTTATTCACTTATTGAATTCTTCCTCATCTTTGAATGTGATTTCCTTAAGTCATTGTCTATATAAAAAATAGCACTTTTTGATGTAAACAGGCATATTTGGATGTCATAGTCTAGGAGGCTTAATAGATACCCTTTCCATAGCTCAGCTGGTAGAGCAGAGGACTATAGAAATCAAATGTGTGGTCATCCTTAGATCACTGGTTCAATTCTGGCTTGAGGGAGTGGTAGAAGCCTATCTAGGGCAGCTAGGTGGCATAGTGGATAAAGTACTGGCCTTAGAGTCAGGAGGATGGAAGTTTGAATCTAATCTCAGACACGTGACACTAACTAGCTGTGACCTTGAGCAAATCCCTTAACCCTATCTCACATCTAGGGCATCTCTAGTCATCTGATTCATATCTGACCAGTGGACCCAGATGACTCTGGAGGAGAGAGTGAGTCTAGTGTTTTAGCACAGCATTCCCCTCCCTCAGATCTAATTCACATGCATAAATGTCATGGTCATCTTCAAAAATGAAGGACAAATATCATCATCATCTTTTCTAGATCATTAAGCATAATTGTCTGTTGAGTGCCAAGCAAAGCACTGGGTTAGCCATAAACATGAAATTATATTTGCCTTCAAGGAGTTTACATCCTAAAAGGGAATATTATGTGTGTGTGTGTGTGTGTGTGTGTGTGTGTGTGTGTGTGTGTATGTGTGTGTATGCATGTGCACATACAAAATGTAAGATAAGTAGAAGACAGTTTTGAAGGGAAGGTAGCTAGGGAGAGGAAGTGGGTATCAAGAGCTCTCAAGTAAAGTCTCAGGTAAAAGGTGGCACCTTGGATGGAAGGATGGTTTCTAAGAGCAGCTCCAGCTAAGGCATAGTGATAGAAAGAGGAAATGGAATGTCAAGTTTGGGAAACAATAAGAAAATTCTGTTGGGTTAAATTTGAAGATGCCACCCGAGCTCTTTGAATTTGTTTACTCATCTGTCTTATATAATAGAGAATGTAGTACTTAATACCTACTTTGTAGAGTTGTTGTAAAGATTAATTAAAATTATATTTTAAAATGCTTTGCAAACCTAAAGGCAGTCATTATGATATGATCTTTTAATCTTTCTACCCACATGTAAATGGCAGAACTAGGAAAAAAAGGACTGGTTGATATTTAGGTATAAACATATAAGAAAAATATGCTGAAGCTTGGGTGACTGGTGCTTTGATGAGGCTAGAAATGCATATGGGATACCTGAGAAAACTGACTTGAAGCCTGTAAGTGCCTCAGTTCACCCATTCTCATTATATTTGTTTTCTTTCTTTGAAGATTGGAATTATATAAATAAATTATGGACCTTTAATGAACTGTATACAACCTATATGTTGAAATTTTCTATCTTTTCAGGAATAAAATGTTGAATTAGCTTTTTTTTTTTTTAGTGCCTGTACTACAGCATTGTTTTTGAAAATTCCTTATTTAATAACATACTTTCAAGAATAGAACAGAGCAGGGCGGCTAGGTGGCACAGTGAATAGAGCACTGGAGTTAGGAGTACTTGAGTTCAAATCTGGCCTCAGACACTTAATAATTACCTAGCTGTGTGGCCTTGGGCAAGCCACTTAACCCCATTGCCTTGCAAAAACTTAAAAAAATAAAGAATAGAACAGAGCCACTCTAATCTACAGACAGGTCCATGCCATGAATTTTTTTTTATTTTACTTTTTTACAAGGCAATGGGCTCAAGTGACTTTTTCCAAAGTCACACAGCTAAGTAAGTATTAAGTGTCTGAGGCCAAATTTGAATTCAGAGTCAGTGTTCTTTCCACTGTGCTACCTTGCCCCACAAGCCCATGTTAGAAATATAGACTTGTATATAGCAAGATCTAGTAGGAAAAATAATTAAAAACTTTATTGCTATTGACTGTGCCATACTGTAATGATTCAGAGCAGGTGAGGATGGTTCTGATCCATTCTTGCCATAATCTGTATCAACTAGGAGAATTAACATCATAGCCATGGAATTGTAGGCCCCATCCCCTTCATTTCATCCACATTTATTACCTAATCCAGATCCTAGTGGTTCTTATTTACTGGTCTTCATGTTTGTCAGTTAATAAGAATTTATTAAATATCGACTATTTGCCAGGCAGTCTTCAAAAAAAAAAAAGATAGAAGAAAGAAAAAGCAACAGTTCCTTTACTCAAGTAGCCTTATGAGCTCTCTCAGGGCCACAGCACACAGGGAAGTCTCTGGTGAGCAAACTGCAATGCAGGTTGGCTGCTTCACTGTAACTCATAATTGAGGGCATTTTCCTGAGCCCCAGGAGACTGAGACGGGGCCACTTTGCCCAGGGAAGGTCTATCTGAGGGGTTAATGGCTCTGAGAATGTCTCCTAACCACTTTGTCATGCTTTTTCTCCTAAACGTATGTATGTGAAAGGTTGGGAGGATGTAATTCCCCTTTGAAAGGGAGTATTGTGAACACCGTAAGGAGGAGAGGGTGAGCAGAGGCACTCAATGGTCATGCTGCCCTTCTTACCCTATGCTCCATCGATCCTGTCTCCATACCTTTGGGTTGACTATGCCCCTGCCTGTAATATACTCCCCTTCCTCTTCTGGATGCCCTTTAGGTGAAACTTTCCTGATGACCTAGCTGCATTTGCCTCCCTCTCATTCATTATCTAATCATCTTGTATTCATTTGTTTCTGATTGTACATGTGTACATGACATGGTCATATTGTAAGCTGTCAGAGGACAGGGACTGTTTGACTTTCATTCTGTGTATCCCAAGGAGTAGAAGCAGTGCAGTGGATTAAGTAGTAGGTCTGGAGTCAGTGGGACCCAGGGCAAATCACTTGCCCTCCCTTGGGAGGGTCAAATTAGATCCCTGAGAAAGCTCTCAGTAGAGTGCCTGGTATATCATAGATGTTATGTAAATACTTATTTTCTTCCCTTTTTCCAGTGCCTGGCCTGGTCCTAGTGCTTAATAAATGCTTATTGATCAGTTATTTGAAACAAAACTCATGTGGGAGAAGCTGGATTTCTGTTTGCCAGTAACAATTAATGTGACCAAGCACTTAGCAAGATTCCTGGTTCTTCCCGAACTTTTTAATTTTGCTAAAATGAGCCATGATTTTGAAGTTCTACCCTTTTCCACAGGAGATTTGTCAAAGATTAAGTAGTTTTGAAATGTAGCATTTTAGGTTCAGGAGGGGTTTGAACACTCATAGCTATTTATAAAATTCTATTGCTGAACTATGAAACAATTGGACTACATTTCAGGTAATACAGAATTTATTAAATTTACAAGGTTCAGACTTATTTTTGTAATATAAAACCATTAGATTGCTTCACCAAAAGAGATTGTATAGTTTAGAATGCAGCATTCTGAATTTTTCTTAGTGAATTGTAGGCCTAATCTTGGGCTTCAACTAGAGCATGAAATTTAAGATACGTTCTTTTTTGCTTTGGAAGTCATCAAGGCTAATATTTTTGGACACCTGGTAACTAATAAATATAGAATTATAATTTTTGTCCATTCATATCATGATATGTGAGAATATATACTTGAATTTTGAAATCCCTAAGAAAGAATTACAGCAATGCACTAACCTGGTGTTATTTTGTTTTGACTGTGCCTCAGTATTGAAGATAAGATGCCCAATGTTGCATGAAAAGCATTCTGAAGGGGTCAAATATGCATTAACATTAAAATAGAAATTTGTTTACCACTTACCCAGCAAAGCTGTGTTTTCTTAATGAAATCTATTTTATATAATGCTTATTTAAAAATAAAAGGTTTGGGTATGAGATTAAAAAATGAAGAATCAAATTATATGTCCATAGTTCCTGACTTGGTAACTACATACCTTGACTTGCCCATTATATTGTAAGTACATTATTTTTTAAAATCTTAGAAATTTGTGACAATGTTTTCTTATACACATGTCATTAGAATCTGTATTTAAGACTTTGCTCCAGACATTTTCTATCTTCTAAGTGTTGTCTAATGTGACTTTAATGGATCATTTGTAGAGGGTGTTTTCACTTGATGTAAAATGATTCACAAACCTCCTGGACCACAGACCATTTCAGGGTTAGTGTGTGTTTAATTGTTTCCAGATTGTACATTGGCTTATAGAGCTCACTTTTCCTTCTCCTTCAACTCCACCCAGTCTCTTTCTTAGTATTTCTCCTATCATATTTTTCCTTTCCAAAAGAACATTTTTGGCTGACAGAACAAAGCTCATTGACACAGATGTGCAGAAATCATTACTAGAATTTGTCTGTCATGGAAAGAAGGTAATAAGTCAGAAATATGTATTCAGAGGGATTTTTGGAGTAGTCTGCAAGAACATAGTTTTTAATATTCTTTTATGTATGTGAATGTGTGTTTTTTTTTAAATAAATAGAAGGATTCTTTCAATCTTTCACTGTTCTCAATTAGCCTCACTGTCTGATGCATTTAGAAGTCTACTCTTTTTGCCTAGTGCTGGATTGACTTTCTTCTCCAACCACTTCCTTTTATGTTGACTTCTTCCTCTCTCTGTCATGTTGTCATCCATATGTGGCATTATTTCTTTCTCACCTATTGAGGTGGGGTAGGATGTGACAGGGGCCAAAGGGGAGAGAGAAATAATTCCTACTCACAATTTTGAGGAAATAAATTTATTCTTGACTCAGTTCTATAAGTTAAACATATAAATTCACCTTACTAATTACATAATAGATCTTTATTACAAATTACATATAAATGAAATTGAGTATGTCTAAATATACTAAAGGAGTTACTTTTCTATTTTTAAGAGCCTGTATAGTAGTATATCTAGTTTTCATAAAATAATAAATACCCATATAACCATTCCAGATAGGAAAGGCAATTATCAACTTGCTCTGGAAAGGGTGGATGGCAGTAAGGTTACTACCTCTGACTCCTTACTGCTTCTACATTGCTCTTCTAATTATAACTCGATTCCTACTAGTAAATCTCATATAAGCAGATCAGGCCATTGGAAGTAGGATATATTTCTTAAAGTGGTCATATTTATTACTTTTAATAGTGCACATGATGCTTAAGTATTATTCTTGATTTATGTTATGTGTAAAGAGAATTACTTTTTTAAAACTGATCTTTTAGTCCATTTCTGGAGGTTGTAACAGTACCACAGAAGGCTGTAAAATCTGAGACCAGATTGCCATTTGTTCTTCATAAAGTTGCTGTTCCTACTCTTTTTTAAGTTCTTTATTTTCTAATTTGGCTATAGTACTATAATGGTGATAATTTTCTTGTTTTGTAATTATCAGTCTCTAGAATTATAACAAAATAAGTGATTTCATGTATATGTTTCAGATATGATCAATCTGTCTCTAATGACAAAGCTTTGATGGTAGTCACTGAGGAACCTCTGTTGTATATTCCTCCACCGCCATGTCAACCAATAATTAACCGTACAGAGTCTCTCAGGTAAGTGCTGTTTGGTCAGTATGAGAATATCTGGAAAGTTGTCTGTAATCAGCAATTCTCTCTAATCAGATCACCCAGTCTTGTCCTGACTAGCATCTCTCAAACCTTTTGCTCACAGTGTCGTGTTCTCTTTTGCCATGAGGTGGTGAGGTTTAATAAGCTGGCCACACTGGCAACACTGTGAGACAGTGAGGAGATGTGTGTTCACCCTTCTGGTTATGAGTGTAGGATCTATACACTTAATGGTGGCATGTTAGCAATACCCCCAGCACAGAATCTTTGAGAATCATCAGGCTGGACAAGAAAGAGAAGTTTTCTTACTAATAACATGTATCTCATGTTCACTTGATTTCCTCCCAGTCATAACTTGAGTGGTCATAACTCTTAACTTCTAGGGTTGTAACTCATTCATTTGAATTTAGTAAGCATTTATTAAGACCCTCCTATGTACCAGGAATGTTAGGAACTGGGAGTAAAGAAATGAGAATGAAACTCAGCCTCTCTTGTTGAGGACCTTGCATTGGAGTCACATACTGAAGTATATTATAGCATTTTGAAATGAAGAAATTGTGGTTTATATGAAAACAAATTGTTTGGATTTGCCAAGTGACACCCAGTGCTGTGCCCAGGGCCAGCCCAGGGATATCCTATAATACCTTTCTGACTAGTTCTCCAAACTCCTCTTGTCTCAGCATGGCAGTCCTGCTCCTTCTGCTGCTGGCATTGCCTCCAAGGTCTACAGCTGGGATTGCCACACCATGCCAGTTGATAGCCCAGTGTCAAAGAACTCTCCAACTTCCCAAGTTACCTAGGTCTGGAAGAATGTCTCACTTCACCTTTTGTTACCTGTGTTGCTTCAGAATTTGATTTAACAGGTTATTTTAAAATTTTTTGGAAGGAATCGTTGGAAGATTTTAGCTTGAATGCTTCTATATGCTATCTTCAGTATTGTGATTTTTCAAAGGTTTTCACCCATCATTTTGTAATTAGAAATCTTGAGGTTTACTAAGTTCTTCTGAGATGCTTGCTTGCACAGTTCAAGAGTAGAGGAAAACTTTGGAATCATTTTTAATGGAAAATTTTTGCTTCTACTATTTATACTTGTTAGGTGTTAAGCTGTGAATATCCTTTCAGTTTTGAACTTATGATCGTGAATAAACTGTCTTATAAATATGAATGCTATGTTAAAAGTAGCAAACATTAAATGTCTTTGTTTATTCAGAATAGTGGGAGTATTGTGTATCTTTCATTTGTAACCACAGAGAAACATTTATTTTTAGAAGCATATTTAATTAAACATTTTACTTAATAGGTTGAATCACGAACTCCGAGGATGGGTTCATAGACATGAGGTAGAGAGGACCAAGTCAAGAAGAATGTCAAATAGTCAGCAACAGAAAACACGTGTGCTACAGGTATATTTTGATTTTTTTATGACAAAAAGAAATATGCTCATATAGTGCATATATAGTCAGTGCTACTATTATCTGAGTACTAAAAATTTTTATTATCTGGGAGTGGAAAGGGTACAGGATTGGAAGTGAAAAACCCTTGTCCCCCACTACCAGATGTGTCCCAGGCAAATCATTTAACCTTTTTGAGCAAGTTTCTTTTGTAAAATGAGAAAGTTGGATTAGATCAGGAGTTTTAACTTGGAACTCAAGAAATTGTTATAAATTTTTTTCTTGCTATCTATTTCAAAATATGTTTTTCTTTATAATCCTATGTGTTTTGTTTTATTCATTTAAAAACATTGTTTTAAAAGTGGCCCATGACAAAAAAAAAAAAATTAAGCCCTGGATGATATTCTGAGGCTCAGTAATCATTGCACTTTGATTCTTTGACTATCTACTTTCTGAAGCTTTAGTTCTTTTTTCTTTTCCTATTATTTTTATATTATTGTTTTGTTTTTGGTAAGGCAATTGCGGTTAAGTGATTTGCCTAGGATCACATTTAATGAGTGTTAAGTATCTAAAGCTGTATTTGAACTCAGGTCCTCCTGGCTCCAGGGCAGATGCTCTATCTGTTACACAATCTAACTGCCTTTCTGTTATCTTTTTTGATCAAATTTCATTGATTGCTATTAACCTTTTATTGAGTTTTATTAGTATTTAGAAATAGAGGTAAAAATAAAATACGTTTTAATTATGGTAATAGATTGAATAACATAATATTATTTAAATAGTTGTCTTAATTGCAGTTCTGTATGTGTGTGTGGTTTTATCAGTTCCTCTGTCCTTCATTCCCTTCTTTCTTCATTCCCTTCCTCCTTCCTGTAAAGGGTCTTGGACTGACTCCCGAGCCTCAGAAAATCTACCTGGTATATGCTCACTAGATGGGGATGGCAAACTCTAGATTGCAGAAATTAGTAGGGTTGTAACCCTGAATGATGACTGTAGAAGCCAGATTGGAAGTAAGGCTTATGGTCTGGGAGTCATTGGTGTTTCCAAGGATCTTGGCCTTAATTCCTTGTGGGTCCTTAAAGAGATTTGTAGTTTTATGTCAAACCTCTATTTCTTTATATGTTAGTGAAAACATACTATGGTAGTAATTTATTCTTCAATAAAGAAACTAGAGATTTAGACTAATGAGTGTCATTTATCATACAGAGAAGTATGATATGTATGAATTTTAATTTTAGGTCAGAGGGTTATAGCCAATTCTTAGCTTCCCACACACATATTGGTGACAGGTTAAGGATTATAACTTCAAGAGACTGAGCAGTAGTTTTTCTTCTTACAGTGGAGTGCTGTAGGTTGCTTCTTCTAGCATGTCTCATTTCTTTCCATTTTTTCCTCTTTAGCCTCCTTCAAATTCTGAAGAGACCCAAAAATCTTATAAGGTATACTATAAAATTTTGATGATTTATTTAACTGTGTTGGTTTTTGTTTTGTTCTATTTTAACATTTTACCATTGTATCTAATTGATTCCTTTCCTTTATAACTCTGATTTTATAATATTTAGCAGAAAAAATAAAAGAAAGGAAAGGAAGAAGCTGACATTCCTAGAAAACTACTATTGATAATCAAACTGCCTAGCTTAAAAAATTACAGGCAACTTGTGACCATTATTGATTGAGTAAGAAGTTGGAGGTCATCCAGACACATTACTTTTTTCAATTCTTTTTCCTGCTATTTCCTAGCTTCTTAGCATCTTTAAGAAACTTCTTTAAAATTCATTTTTGAATTTAAATACAGAAAGACAAAAAAGGAACATTTCTATGTACATAGTACAACATAAAAAGAGGATTCAATATAAAATCATGAATTTTCATTTCACAGTTTACTTTTTTGAAAACTGAAATACTCCACATCATTTTCAAAGCAACCCTGTTTTTCTGTGCTACTTTCTAAGTTTTCTTGTCTCCTGTGCAATTTTTTCTCTCCCTCCTCACTTTCCTCTAAAGAAGCCTACCATTAGACGCAAAAATGTGTATATTTTATGTAAAATCATACTTTAAACACTTCTTGTTATCAGGTTTTTTTTTGTAGCTGATTTGAGTTTTTATAATACTTAAAATGACTTGTTCGTTCAAAATCATTATTAGAAAGTGTTGCTGGGGGGCATTGTAGTGGATAGAGCCCTGGCCCTGGAGTCAGGAGGACCTGAGTTCAAATCTGGCCTCAGACACTTAATACTTACCTGTATGACCTTGGGCAAGTCACTTAACCTCATTTCCTTACCAGCCCCCCATTCAAGGAAACAAAAGAACAGGTTTTTTTGTTACTGTGTACAATGTTCCCTTGGTTGTACTTATTTCATTTTTAACTATTTCGTGCAAGTCCTTTTTTATTGTAAATTTTATTTTTTTCCCACAATACTACAATAGTCATATTGTAAAAGTAAACATAATCCTCCCTCCTCCTCTCTCCCCAAAGAGGAGCTTCAAGAAAAATAAAGTGAAAGAAAATAACATGTGCTCCAGTCTGCATTCAGACACCATCAGCTCTGACTTTGGGATGGATAGCATCCTTTATCATAAATCCATCTGAGAAATTGCTTCAATATTTTTTCTCATAGTTGCTATTGCTAGTTGTATTTCCCTCCATTCTATTCCTCCCCACCCCCATTTATTCTATTCTCTCTCTCCTTTCACCCTACCCCTCCTCAAAAGTGTGATGTATCTGACTACCCTCTCCTCAATCTACTCTCTGTTCTATCATCTCAACCCCCCCCCTTCTATAGTGTCTTCTATCATAGGATAGTTTCCTTGTTTATTTTTATTTTTAATTTTAATTAAATCATTTATAACTTTAATTTTATCTGAGGTCATGATTGCTATCCCTTCTTTTTAAAAAAAAATTTTAGTTAAAGCATAATAAATTCTATTTCAGTCCTTTATTTTAACTGTCTGTATCTTTCATTTTTAAATGTTTTTGTTATAAACAACATATTTTTGGATTCTAATTTTTAATTGATTCTGCTGTTCATTTCTGTTTTATGTGAATGAGTTCATCCTATTCATAAAGTTATAATTACTAGTTGTGTGTTTTCCTACATCCTATTTTTCCTCTTCATTAATCCTTCTCACCCTCTTTACCCTCTCTCCCCTCACGTTTGATTTTTCTAACCTCTACTTCCCTCATCTGCACTTGTAAGAATCCCTCCCATATCCTTTCCCCTATAAGCTCCTATCCCTTAATCTACTCTCTCTCCTTTAAAATTCCGCCCTCATCCTGCCCTTCTACCCTCCTGTTTCCCCCACTCTTATTTCTTTATAAATTTAGAAAAATTTTAAACACTTCTATATGTGTTTTTCCTTCTTTAGCTCAGTTCTGATGAGAAAATGGTTCTAGCAATACCAGTCCTCTACCCCCACCTGCTTCCATTGAAACAGTTCTTCCATTCATTGCTCATTTATGAGATAATTGCTCCATTTTACCTCTCCCTACCCAATTTTAATTTTTTGACCCAATTCATCATGCTCAGCTCTATGTATGCTCTTTCAGACCACCCAAATATTGATTATATTCTTAAGAGTATGAATAATATTTTCCCATAAAAGTAGTTTGACTATTGAGTCCCATATAATTGATCTTTAATATTTACCTTATGTTTCTTGTAGATCTTAACTGTCAAAATTTTCATTAAATGTCCATTTTTGTTTGTGTTTTCCATTCTGGATTATACTCATTCTTGGTTATTCTTGGTTGAAAATCCAACTCCTTTGCTCTTAAAAAATATAATATTCCAAGACCTCTTTGGTTTTTTAATGTAACAACTACTAAATCTTATGTTATTCTGGCTGTAACTCCATAGTATTTAAATTGTTTTTTTTCTTGTTTTTATTGCATTTTCTTCTTAATCTGGAATCTTCAAATCTTGACTGAGATATTCTTGTAAATTTTCATTTTGGAATCTTATTCAGGTGATCAGTGGATTTTTTTCCCTATTTCTACTGTACTCTCTCATTCTAGAACTTCATGACAATTTTCCCTAATGATTTCTTACAATATTGTAACTAGACTTTTTTTTTTTGAAATTGTTTCTTTCTGGTAGTCTTAACAGTTCTTACAGTGTCTCTCCTCAAGCCTCTAGAACAGTTGTTTTTCTAAGATTTTTCATACTTTTCTCATTCTTTTAAATTTGTTTGATTATTTCTTGGTTTCTTATAGCAATCATTAGCATCTCTTTAATTCAATATTGGTTTTTAAGGAGTTACTTTCTTCCTTAAGCTTTTACATTTTCTTGGATTGATCTTTTCCCCCAATTTTCCCTCAACCCACTCCACCTAGCCACCCCTGACATTTTTCTTTAAAGAGGAGTGATTTTTGGGGTGCTAGGTGGCACAGTGGATAGAGCACTGGCCCTGGAGTCAGGAGTACCTGAGTTCAAATCCGACCTCAGACACTTAATAATTACCTAGCTGTGTGGCCTTAGGCAAGCTATTTAACCCCACTGCCTTGCAAAAAAAAAAACAAACTTAAAAAAAAGTGACTTTTTATATTTTATTCTTTTCTTCTTAGTTATGAACCCAGATCTTCTCTGTTGTCATAGAAGCTATTTATCATGTTTTTTCCCTTTCCTTCTCATTATTAATTTTTTAACAACTTATTATAATCAGGTTCTATTCCTGATGGGTGTGTGTGTGGGGGGAGAAATAATGCCTCAGGTTTCAGTTTTTCCATATTGTTGATTTCTAAGGACTGTCTAGGAGCCATACCATGGACATTGTTCTCCATGATAGTAGAAATCAATTGACTTGAGCAAAAGGGAATTGTTAGTTACCCTTCCCACTTGAAACACATATTATAGGATCATCAGTTTAACTTATGAAGGGACCCTCAAGGTCATTGATCCAATTGTCCCATTTTATACATGAGAAATTGAAACCCAGAAATTCTAAATGATTTGAATCCCATAGGACAAGAAGGAAGTTATTAATGGTTCTACTTCACTCCAGTGATGGAGCAGGTTAAATTGTAGGGTGGGAAAAACCAGGCTTGATTTTATGATTTTCTGTTACTTGTAAGATAAAGGAGCAACTAAGTGAACATAAAGTATCAGTCCTGGCATCTGGAGAACCTGAGTTCAAATGTGGTCACAGGCACTTGATACTTACTAGCTGTGTAACCCTGAGCAAGTCACTTAATCCCAGATGCCATATCCCCCCCCCCCCAAAAAAAAGAATATGTATGAAAAAGAAAGAAAAAAAGAATTATTTAATATGTCAAATCAAAATCTTTATAATCTGATTCTAGTCTACCTTTGTAGTCTCATTTCCTCCAGTTTTCTGTATATGAATCCTTTTCTTCAACAAAATTAGTTACTCTTATACTCACTTTCTTTTAGCACAAATCCTTCTTGCCTCCAAATCTAATATTTTTTCCCCCATTTGGAATTCTTGCCTCAGCCACTGTACATATATAATTACTATCTGTTCTTCAAATAAAAATTTAAATTCTTCTTTCTTCCTAAAGTCTTTCTATATCAGATCATTCAAATTATTCCCTCCATCCTATGAACTCAGAGCACCTATGGTGACCATATAATATGCCCAGATTCCAAGAAAAGAAAGTCATTGTAAAAAAGATGGTTAGGAAGGAATATTTTTTGTTAGAGCATATTGTCCCAGTTTTGGTTCAGAAATTTTAGTTATTGCAACTAAAAGACTTAGCTCATAGTCATGGCCTGCCTTGTGGTATGCTTCTTTAAATTTGTTTTGTTTCATATGTTTGTCTCCTTCCTTGAGAATGAATAAATATAATGCCTTATTCTAAACTTTACTAAAGTTGAACTTTGACAAGTAGGGATACAGGAAATAGAGGAAAGTAACTGAATTCAGCTTACTTCCTCTATACTCCCTTCTCATGATCTCTGTTTTCTTCTACTTGATGTCTGTACTCTCTGTCTCACAGCAGAGGGCAATAATGAGATGCCTAGGAAGACGAAGACAACCTTAGTGGTGGACAGACCAAAAAATGAAAGAGTTTAAGTCATTTTGAAATAAAGAGGGCTAGGGAGGAAAACTTGGAAGGCTTCAGATTAAGCTCATTATGATAATGTGGTGCCTGGCCTATTGAATCCAGGTATGAACAAAATAGAAAGATCCTGGCTATGTTATACTTTTTATTTTTTTTAAATCATCTGAAAAATCTCATTCCAAACTTTATTGGCAATTGGTTTCTGTTAAGTTGATAAATATTTAGTTCTCCCAGTCCCCATTTTGTAAAGGAATTATAACTATCTCTTCTGATTTATTATGCTTTATTAATTAACATTTTAAAAGACATTTAGGATATCGCAACTGATTCAAAAAAGATTTCTTTCATATATAAAAGTCTTGTAATACTATTTATTGTAAAGCAGAATTCAGTCTTAGACTCTCATCATATTGAAATATGGAATATGAAATATGGAAAGAATTTTCATATAAAGAATTTCCATCTAGAAGTCTTTGTCATGGATGGAATCCATGGATCACTTTTGACAAAGTCCTAATTATGTATTTTATTTGCTTAATTCATTATTTATTGATACTGATAATGAAAGTTTTAACTTTAAATCATCTCTATTAAAAAACAACCTGTTAAGTAGGTTTTTCATCATTATAGATTAATAAGCAAATTCTAAACCATTGGAAAAATAAGATATAAATGAATGATTCAGATTTATAATAGTAAACATTTTTTTAAAACATACAGCACTGCAGATCAGTGCTAATGTTATGAAATATTCATGATATTTAAAAAGTATAAAGCCAAGGACAGTTTTTCCTTGTTAAATGATAAAAATCTTAGATCTGGCATAAATAAGAGTCCTTTGTTCCTTTTATACCTATTTCTCATTTACTTATTATCTCTGCAACTTATCTTTTTCTAACTTTCAGCCATGCTTAAGACTAAAAAGAAGAAGAAAAGAAAGTTTAGATAGCTTCTCTGACTGATTCTTTTTTTGTCAAAATAGCAGTAGTCATTTAAATTGGTCAGCTAATAAAATCTGTTCCATCTGCTTATATTTACCCTAACTCTGATTAATTTTCTTGAAGTTTATTTTGTTTAATTCATTGGTAGGTTTTTATGTTTAAAAGGACAGTACAGTCTTCAGGTTAAAATCTAGGGAGTACTCAGTTGGATGATGTGTATACCTTAAGTATACATTTTGTCAGTCAGTTCATCCTTTGTGGGTTAATGAAATTGGAATTACCCCTGGATTTGGAATCATAGGATCTAAATTTGAATAATGGATCTGCTATTTATAGCAGATGGAACTGGTGACAAGTCACTTAATCATTATGAGGCTTTTCTGTTGTTCAGTATTTTTAACTCATGTCTGACTCTCCATGACTACATTTGGGTTTTCTTTGGGTACTAGAATGGTTTGCCAGTTCCTTCTTCAGATCATTTTATAGAGAATGAAACAGAAGCAAACAGGATTTAGTGACTTGCCTAGGGTCATATAGCTAGTAGGTGTCTGAGACCAGATTTGAACTCAGGAAGGTGAATCTTTTGAACCGGCACTCCATCTTCTTTGCCTCCTATGGAACTTAGGTGTCTTCATAAATTGAGTTGTACTAAAGTGTCTTTTGGAGGTAAATCTAAGATCCTAAGTCTACATTATAATTTTTTTCCTTCTGACATGAAATATGTCTGACAATATTCAGTAAATAACAACTTGGAACAGTGAAGAAAAGCTCTTAATAGGTGAAACTTTTTTAATTTAATTTTTAGTTAGGGTAAAAGAAAGGCTAATTTAAAACAATAATAATGAAAAAAGACTCACATTCTTATATGTCTTGAGATCATCTTTTGCAACTATTATTCATATAAGGTGATGGGCATATGTGGAAAGTAGACTCAATACAATTGTAGGCTACTTCAGAATTGCACTGTATTTGTCATTGATAAGTTAATGTATTGAGTTATGACTCAGTTCATATGTGTATTGAGCAGTGTTAAATATGCTGAACAATAAGATTTTTTCATAATTTATTTTTTGTATTTATAACACTTTACAAAAGTTATTCATACAGTCACATTCCCAGTATATCTTAGATGTTTAAATTTGTGGAGCATGTTGGATGTTTAAGTTTGTGAAGCCTGTTAGTTAGAGCACAGACATTTTCTTTTATGTGGTATTTCTTTTGATCGCTTTCTTTCTTATCATAGCTGATATTCAGGGACTATTGTTTGTTATTTAACCCATAGATGTACATACAGGTATAGATGTTAGTGTTTTGTTAAGCCCATTTGTAAGGAATTTAGGTCCATTAAATAGATTTTTCTTGGCATAAAGACTATATGTGAATGTTCTTAACCAGAGGGTACTTAAACAGTCATGGATTGGAGCCCATGGAAAAGCACTCATTTCCTTTTTTATAATAAAATTTTTTTTTGTTTTTTAGAATTCTCTGGAACATGGTTCTAATTCTCAGCTGATGGCTGTGCAGTATACAGAAACAACCAGCATCAGGTAAGAAAAGAGGAAAACTCAATAATGAAAAATTAAGCCTTTGGAGAGACTGTATTTGTTATTTGTTAAAACAGAAGAGTATAACTGAAAATCACTGAAAAAATTCTTAAAGATTATACTTTATCTTTTTAATGCATTAAAGGATTTTTCATTTTTTTTTCAATTTCAAACATTTTTTTTCTCCTTCCCACTGCCTTCCTTCAGAAAAACAAAAACAAAGCAGTAGCATCAAATAAGTATAGTCAAGCAAAACATTTCAATAGGAACCTTGTCTAAAAATGTATATCTTTTTCTGCACAGTTGTCCACCACTTCTCCATCAGGAAGTAGGAAGCAATTTAACTTGTCTTTTGGAATGACTTTTGGAGTCATCATTGATTATTGTTGTTTTTTTTATCATTGTTTTGATAAGAGTTCTTCAGGCTTTAAAAATTATTTGTTTTCCACTGTTAATGTTATAGTATAAATCGTTTCTCCTGATCTTTTTCATTTCCTTCTGTTTCAGTTCATGTACATCTTCACAGGGTTCTCTCAAATTTTCTATTGCTTTATTTTTATAGCACAATAATATTCCATTACATTCACATACCATAATTTGTTCATCCATTTCGTAATTGATGAGTATCCTCTTAGTGTCCACAAAACGAGTTTATGTAAATATTTTTGTGGGTTTGGGTTATTTTCCTCTTCTTTTATCTCCTTAGGATATAATCTTATGATTGCTGGATCAGAGGGTGTACAGTGTAATAACTTTGGGGCATAGTTCCAAATCATTTTACAGAAGATTGTACCTAATGCACAGATGAAGCATATATTAAGCACTTACTATATGTAAAGCACTGTGCTAACTCAATACATTAACTTATCAATGACAAATATAGTCCAATTCCGAAGTAGTAGTCCAATTCTGTATTGAGTCTACTTTCCATATATGCCCATCACCTTATATGAATAATAGTTGGCAAAAGATGATCTCAGGACATAAAAGAATCAGAATCTTTTTGGAAAAATTAGAACTATCCTAGCTGTCAAAGGCTTACATAGGGAAGATAATACATATGGAAAGTTTCAGCTTCAAATCAGATCCTGCGGTCTTTAGGGAATAGTGGCAGAGAAGATGATACACCTTCTTCTTTAATATCATTTCCTCTGATAAAATCATAGCATTCTCTAATGTGAACTTGCTATTATTTTTTTCAGTCTTTTGACTTGTTTTAACATTTCTTATTGTCTTCATAGAATCATTGACTTTCATTTAGTCCATTTGAATTTTCAGAGAGGTTTGCTGCTTGGGCATGATTTAATATCTCTTACTCCAAATTGTTAATTCCTTTTCCATTCCTTTTACTTTTTTTCTTTCAACACCCTTATTTCTTTGATAAAAATAATTTTAATTCTTAAAAAAATCAAAGGAACCTCTTGCTTTATTTCTTTCGGGAATTCCATTGAGTATATTACCAACCTGAGTTTTTCTTTGAAGCTGTATCAGTAGATATTTTGGAGTCATTGTCTTCTAGGCTCGTGTCCTGGGCATTCCTGTCACCGTAATTGCATTTCTTTTTGTTTGCTCATTCTTCCAGGCTGCTTGCTCATTTCAGATTTAATGTTAGGTTTGGACTTTGCTGCACTACTCTAGGTTGTTTTTTGTGCTGGACCTATTGTTGCTTTTGTGGGGTTTTGAATATTGTTATTTTAGAATTTTAGGGACAGTCTGGGGACCCACACATTTCATTGAACTCAGTATGGTCTCATCTAAGGAAAAGTCTGATTTACTGCTATTGAACTCAATTCCTATCAGCCAGCTGGGAAGCTCTCCTGGCTTAGAGTGACAGAATTGCAGGCTCCCCTTCAGTCTTTTATTTTTAGCTTAGTTATTCCTCCTCAAGCTTCAGACTGGGCTGGGCTGGGCCTGAGAATCTTATCTGTTCCTTTTATTGGAATCACACCTTGCTGTTTCTTACCTTTCTTCTCTCACTTAATACTGCCCAAGATAATACATCATTAGTACACCCTATTTCCTTCCTCATTTCACTTGAATCTGATCCAAAACTTGGAAATTGGTGACAAAGTTCCCAGATGCAACTGTTCCAACTCTGGGGCTTCCTCTTACTCTGTTACATCACTTCTCCTTAAGCATTCACATATTCCAATTGGTCACTTCTTACCAGACCCTGTCCTAGGTGTCCCCAAGACCTTTCTTTTGTCAACTTGGTCTGGAAAAGTTATTCACATGATATTTCCCCTTCAGGATTTTGGCTACTACATTTTTTAGATTTATTTGGAAAGCTGTTGGGAGGAGGGAAGTTCACTGTACTACTTCCTTTGTGCAGATTTTCAAAATTGTTCATTCTGCAAGAAAAACCATTGATAAGCAGAGCTCTGGACCAATGGAACTTTATTAAAGGGTCTATGACTCCCTCTAATGAAATGAATCTCATTAGATTCCTTACATCTGAGATGCCTCCTTTCTCCAGAGCCTTAGTTTTATAGTGCTTGATACAGGTGGAATAGACCAGAAATAGAGTCTTATTGTTGGATAGATCTTGCCCTTGACCTTCCAGGAGGGTCTACACAAAATACAGCCTCATTATTGACAAATTGTCTAGTGAGCAGACTCTAATGGGCATATCTTGACCTTTCAGGAAGGCTTACCAAGACAATGAGCACACTCATAATAAGCTGATAGAAAGGCCAGAAACCAGGTTCACTTATTGACTATGTATTCATGGTCTTCTCCTCATGTTGAGCAGTAAAATAGCTAGGAGACTTTCCATGTAATTGAGTCATCCCTGCTGTACTGGACTTGGTCTACAGAACAAAGGACAAGGATTGAGGTCTTTAGATAGCTTCCTATGATTAAACAAGGGAACTTAAATTCTGTAGTTCACAGGTTTGAGGCCTACAGTCAGAATTATAATCACCACCTCTGTGAAATCATATCAAACTGATCAATACTGATTGGAATAAAGTAGGGGTGGAATGTCAGCCATGTGGGCTTTATTCTTTTCTCATATCATTCCAATTCTTTCTTCTGGCATTTCATTTATAATATCTTATTTTAACTAAACCCCAAATCTCTTGTATCATTTCATATATCTATCTATATCTATATTTATCTATCTATATATCTATATATGTATATCTATTTTGTGCAAAAGCTTATTTTTTTGAGGCTTTGTTTGGAATTATTCTCTTCTGGGTTTGTCTTGGGGGGAAATGGGTCTTTATCATTATAATGGGTCTTTATCTTTCTTTTTGTGTATTCTATCTTTTATAGCAGTCTGCTCTAAGCATGCCAGTTGTGCTGGACTAGCTGGGAGCTCTGAGTACTAAGTCAGGGATACTGACCTCTGAGAGGTTTTTCTTTCTCTACTGGGAAGGGGGACTAAGTCCCGGATCTCCTTTGGATGACCCCATACTTGGGACTCTAGCACTAAGTCTTCACTCTTTTCCCCAGTGGAAGAGGCCTGGGCCTGTGCTGAGTTCCCACTTTGCTTGCCAAGCTCTAACATCTGAGTGATGAATTTCTATTCCCATCCCACCCCTGTCATATTTCCTTCTTATTCATAAATTGAATTTGTTCTTCTGAGCTGGAAAGATGACCCATTATAGTTTCTTCTTTAATTTCTCAAGCGCCATTAAAGTGGTATTCTTCAATTTTTGTTGGAGCAATTTGGAAAGGAGATGGCTTCTTTATTGTGCCATTTTTACTTGGTCTCTAGATTATACTTCTTCCAGAATTTACCATTTTTTTTTATGTAGAATAGGAGTAGGAATAATTGAATAGCATGGCATGGCATGGCATGGAAAAACATAATTTCACTAATAATGAGAGGAGTTTAATTATTGCAGTGTAATTTTTTAAAATATTTTTTAAAATAAATTTACCAAATCACATAATTGATTGGTGTTTTTTTATGTTTCATTTTGTGAAACGGATAAAACTGTTTAGAAGGGGGGGTAGGAATTGTGAGACTTGATTTTTATAAATGATGATGATTGCTTATAAAGCTATTATAGTGCAAAGAAAATTGCCATATTTTTACATATAATTGTAGGCTAATAATTTGATTCCTATTGCCATAATTTTGGTCTCTTGCCACTTGAAAATGGAAATATGAGTCTGGTGTAGGGCCTTAGTTGTCAACTATGTTCACTTACTTCAGATATGGATCTTTAGATTTTGTCTTAGATTGAATTAATATTATTTATAGTAATCAATTATTTCCTTAAATATACATTATTGGGAGAAATTGTTTAAATGACAGCATTGGTATCCTTAAAATGAAAGGCATTCACATAAGGCATAAATATATTCATGTGCAAGCAATACCTTTCTTTTTTTCTTGTTTCCATAGGAATTCAGGGAGTGAGCTGCAAGTTTATTATGCCTCACCTAGAAGTTATCAAGACTTTTTTGAAGCTATCCGAAGAAGAGGAGATACTTTTTATGTTGTATCATTTCGAAGGGTAAGTATATTCAATTGTTTGTTCATTCAATTAAATACAACACTTTCTTTGTACAAAATGATGATGAGCATCATGTGAGATATGAGATAGACTGATGGAGTGGGAAACCCAAGATGAAAATAATTGCATATTTGTATAACATAAACTTCATGTTACTTTTTCTGTCCCTCATTATTTCATTGTTTTCAGTGTTTATCTTTTATCTGATTGGAAGAATGACAAGTCTTTTAGTTTTATTCCTCTTTTTTTTCTTTTATCTGAGTAAATTCTGTGCCATAAAATTTCAAGATTTTGGCAAAGTTAAGACTTAGAATAGAGATTGTATGCCTAAATTCAGGTTTAAGATAAATTTTATAAGAGAAACAATTAATAGTCTATGGATGCCTGTTCACAAAATCAGTTCTTGCTGAAGAATATACCATACATAAATAGTTTTATATTGTTAGATAAATCTTTTTATGAAGGGATGGAATATACATGAGATTAGAAGTAATGTTTTTTTTAAAAGTATAGATGCATTAATCAACTATTTTAAAAAAACCTCATCACTTCTAGCAAAATAGTTAAATAAAGGTCATGTTTTTTCAGCTCACCTCAGTTACCTTAAAATTTAATAAAAGAAGGGAAAAGAAATTATTAAATGCTCACTGTGAGTGAAACAGGCAGCTAGATGAGTATGGTGAACAGAGTGCCAGGTTGGGGTTTAGGATGACTCATCTTCCTGAGTCAAGTCTAGCCTCAGATGGCTAGTCCCTTAACTATGATTGCCTCCATTTCTTTATCAAAATGAACTGGAGAAGGAGAGGCAAACCATTCTAGTATTTTTGCCAAGAATATTCCAAATAGCACAAAATACCCCTTGTGACCCAAAGTCACAAAGACTCAAACACAACTGAAAACAAGTGAACATCAACAATAGCAATGTGTTAGGCACTGTAATGAGCTTTGGGATACACATACAAAATAAAAGATAAACCTTGCCTTCTACAAACACATTCTTATGGGATATGTGGTTTCATCAGGGAAGTCACAGAGATGGTGAGTAGAGTTGTAGGACAGTTGATTGATAGACCCTTTTCCTTCTGGAATAGGGGAAATCCAGTAAGACAGGTTTGATGACATGGTAGAATTGCAATGCAAAATGTTGGATATGAAGTCAGCTATATTTTGAGAATCTTTTACCAATCAGGAAAACATGGCTTAAAAGCAAGAGCTGGAGGAATGGGTCAGAGGTGGATAGAGGATAGCAAGAAATGTAAGTAGACAGAAATAACAAGAGGCAAAAACTTCTTGGGAAAGATTTCATGACAAAACCAGCAGAGAGGCTAATTAAGAAAATAATCCTGTACAGTGTCTAAATACTCTAAAGTGAAATAATTTTTTTAATGACCAATAATCAAAGAGAAAGAATTTCAGCAATTATTTTGAGAATTCTAAAATTTTAACTGAACAACTCTAATATGCAGAATGATTCAAAAGTGTAATAAAGGAATTATAGTAAGAAATAGAATGAGGGCAGCTAGGTGTCACAGTGGATAGAGCACTGGCCCTGAAGTCAGGAATACCTGAGTTCAAATCCAGCCTCAGACACTTAATGATAATTACCTAGCTTTGTGGCCTTGGGCAAGCTACTTAACCCCATTTGCCTTGCAAAAAAACACTAAAAAAAAATAGAATGAAGATAGTTTTCTAAATTTTCAAAGGAGTAATGAGAAATTATAAATAAAAAATGGAGATTTTTATAGCCAATGATGGAGAATATCTTTATAAGAGTACATTATCAAGAAAAGATAATGGCAAATTTAGAGCTAGAAAACGCAAAAATAGGAAGAAAATTAATATAGTCAAGAGCAAGCAAAATTAAAACATGAAATCTCCAAAACTCTTGATGACTAAATTTAAACAAAGAACATGTAGAAATAATCTAAAAATCTGTCACAATTGAAAGTAAGGTAAAGTGAGGCAGAAAGCTTTGAACAGAATCAATTTATTAATCAAAGTTCAGATTTGCTAATAAGTGGGTTCTCAGCCTCCCCAGCAAACAAGGCCCTAATGAGGGCTGATAGATCATTTTTATAGATAAAAGGGGTGTATCCAAAAGTAGAAAGCAGCATCATAGATGGAAAAAACTATAATTGGTTACAAAATCAGCAGTATCATAGATGTGGAAAACAGTATAATTGATTGGAAATTGGGAATGTGAGAGTAGCAACCCCTCCTCCTCCTATCTTGTTGCTAGGAAATTCTGATGTAATCCACCTGCAAGAATAACTAAAGGCAGAAGATAATAGATTTCCTCCATTTGGTCAAGGATAGCTAGTGGTATAGAAATAGCAGGTTTCCTTTTATTGAAGTGATTTATAGGGAAACTGAACTTTAAATTTAACTCAGAGAGGAAAACAACTTCTGAACTTGACAAAGGAATGTAACTTAGGCAAATATATAAAATATTTTTGGTAATACAGAATAGAGTCAGTTATAAAAATTGGAGACAATATCAATTTTATTTTCTCAGAACATAGTTATTTGAAAAAAAAGCATAACTCACTAAAATGAACCTAATGACCATATTTCAGAAAATCATGTCTCCCAGATGAGAAGTACTGGAACTGGATGAGGAAATACAGATCAGTAAGTCCCAGGTATACTAATAGGAAGAAATTCAAGTTTAATTTACTAAGCAACAATTATGGTCAAGGTTCAGAACTCTCATTTCACCTTAACAGTGAGGAGAAATCCCTTCACATAAAAAATGGAGAAGAGTACAAGTTGTTCCAAATTACTTCTCAATTAAAAATACAATTAGAATTTTATGTTAGGAAAACAAAAGAGATAAATTTGTATCTCCCTAATAAATTCCAAAGTTAAGTATAATTATCAGTGAAGAAAATGTATTTTTAACAATTTCAAGTTGTCAATCTCCTTTTGATTTTTTTGAAATTATAAGAAATGGGTGTTAGAAATAAATTGTCTATGCAAACTTGTTCAAATGAAAGAGACCCAAATAATAAGCATATCCATAAATGAAGAACATTACTGACTAGGTTGGTATTCATCTGATTCTTGTGATAATTCTTTTACACTTATGTGATACATATATGATTATGTAAAGTGCTGTAAGTTCACATTTGGACTTTGGGCTCTACTACCTATCATTTCTGGGCAATCATAGCTGCAGTTTTCCCATCTAACCTTACAGGATTATTGTAGGTAAAACCCTTTGCAAACCTATAAGTACTATACAAATATTTGTTATTATTATTGCCTGTTACTTGCTTTAGAATTCCCATTTTATGGCCTTTTGTGACATAATTCTTAACCAAAGAGTAAAATTGCACATTTGTCCCTAGAACCAATTCTTTTTTCTTCCTTATATTTCCATATATATGTGTGTGTATATGTGTTCGTATGTGTGTATGTACATGTATGTATTTATCTTCCTGGACATTTTATTTTTTAAAATTTTTTTCTAATGATAGATTTTATTTATTTTGAGTTTTACAAATTTATCCCTATTCTTGCTTCCATCTCCCCCCCGCATAGAAGGCAGTCTGTTAGTCTTTGCATTGTTTCCATGATATGCACTGATCTAAGTTGAATGTGGTGAGAGAGAAATCATATCCTTAAGGAAGAAAAATAAAGTATAAGAGATAGCAAAATTACAAATTAAGATAACGTGTGTTTTTTTTTTTTCTAAATTAAACATAATAGTCTTTGTTCAAGCTCCACAATTCTTTCTCTGGATACAGATGGTATTCTCCATCGCAGATAGCCTAAAACTGTCCCTGATTGTTGCACTGATGGAATGATCAAGTCCATCAAGGATGATGATCCCCTCTCATGTTGCTGTTAGGGTATAAAATGTTTTTCTGGTTCTGCTCATCTAGCTCAGCATCAGTTCATGCAAATCCTTCCAAGCTTCCCTGAATTCCCCTCCCTCCCTCCCTCCCTTCCTTCCTTCCTTTCTTTCTTGTTAATATGACTTTATTTATACATTACTAAAATATTCTTGTTTAAGAGTAAACATAATACCTCCTCCCCCACAAAAATATAAAGCCTCATGAGAAATAAAGTAAAAGAAGGAAAAAATGTGTTTCAGTCTGTGTTCTGATACCATCAGCTCTGTCTCAGGTGCATTCTTTATCATAAGTCTATCATAGAAATTACTTCCATATTTTTCCACAGTTGCTGCTGATTGTAATTCTCTCCATTCATTCTTCCCCACTACTATATATTATATTTTCTCTCTTCTATCACTCTGTCCCTCTTCTAAAATACGCTGTAGGGTAGCTGAGTGGCGCAGCAGACAGAGCACCAGCCCTGGGATCAAGAGGCCCCAAGCTCACATACCACCCCAGAGACCCAGCAACTACCCAGCCCTGTGGTCCTGGATAGGCCACCCAATCTCAGCACCATGCAAAAAGTAAAAAAGAAAATGTATTATATTTGACTATTCTCTCCTATGATCTATCCTCTCCTCTAATACCCCCCTTCCCCCATCCCCTTCTCTCCTTTTTACTCTAGATGTTTATACCCTACTGAGTGTGTATACTGTTTCATCTCTGAGCCATTTCTGATGAGAATGAAGGCTCCCTCATTCACCCCTGCCTTCCCCCCATCCATATCAACGCAAAAGCTCATTGCAAAAAAAAAATCTTTTATATGAAATATCTTAGCCTATTCCACCTCTCCTTTCTCTTACTTCCAGTACATTTCCCTGTCAGCCATTGACTCCATTTTTGCAATATATCATATCTTCAAATTCAGCTCTCTCCTGCTTCATCTATAAAAGCTCCTTCTCCCTGCTCTGTTAAATGAGGATATTCACATGCGTATTATCAGTATCATTTTTCTATGCAGGAATACATGCAATTCATCATCATTAAGTCCCTCATAATTTACCCTTCTCTTTTGCTCTCTGTGCTTCACCTGAGTCTTGTACTTGAAGGTCAATCTTTCTGTTCAGCTCTGGTTGTTTCAACAGGAACATTTGCAATTCCCCTGTTTCTTTGAAAGTCCATCTTTTCCCCTGGAAGAGGATGTTCAGTTTTTCTGGGTAGTTGATTCTTGGTTGCATTCCAAGTTCTTTTGCCTTCTGGAATATTATATTCCAAGTCCTACGATCCCTTAATGTAGTTGCTGCTAAGTCCTGTGTGATCCTGACTGCAGCTTCACGATATTTGAATTGTGTCCTTCTGGCTGCTTGTAATATTTTCTCTATGATTTGGGAGTTCTGGAACTTGGCTATGATATTCCTGGGTTGTTTTTTTTTTTTAATCTCTTTCCGGGAGAGATTGGTGGATTCTCTCAATTTTTATATTGCTCTCTGCTTCTAGGATATCAGGGCAATTTTGGAATTCTTTAAAAGTGAGGTCAAGGCTCTTTTCCTGATCATGACTTTCAGGTATCCCAATAATTTTTAAATTATCTTTACTGAATCTGTTTTCCAGATCAATTGTTTTTTCAGTGAGATGTTTCACATTTTTCTTCTAATTTTTCATTCTTTTGGTTTTGAACTATTGTCTTGACTTCTCATAAAGTCAGCAGCTTCCTTTAGCTCCATTCTAGATCTGAAGGATTTGTTTTCCTCAGAGTTTTCTTATTTCTTTTTCCATTTGGCCAATTGTGCTTTTTAAAGCATTCTCCTCAATAACTTTTTGAACTGTTTTATCCATTTGATCTAAGCTGCTTTTTAACATGTTATTTTCTTCAGCATTTTTTTGGATCTCCTTGATTAAGCTACTGAATTCATTTTCATGTTTTTCGTGCATTTCTCTCATTTCTTTTCCTAATTTTTCTTCTATCTCCCTTACTTGATTTTCAAAATCGTTTTTGAATTCTGTCATAGCCTGAGCCCAACTTCTATTTTTTTTTGGAGTCTTTAGATGCAGAAGCTTGTACTTCCTTATCTTCAGATTGAGTATTTTGATCCTCTTTGGGATCATAGAGTAAGTATTTGTCAGTGGTCAGGTTCCTCTTTTATTGGGACACCCCCCCCTCCCCCCGACATACACAAGGATCTCAGTGTGTGAAGCTCTGACTGCTCTCCTGGTCTGTACAAGCATACCCCTCTGCCATAGGGATGAGGGGCGGGGTTCCCTGTTCTATAGGGGACCTAGACTGTGATCAGGAGCTGAGCGTGTTCAGAGTCCTGTTCCGGATACAGAGGACAGACCTCAGAAGTCTCCCACTCCCTTACCTTTGGTGGGATGAGCACTCAGGGTGCAGCTGCCTAGAGGCTCCTGCTTGCTGGCTCCAGGGGCCTGCTTCTGTTTCCTGGATCTGGGCTGCCACGTCCTATGGAGTGTCGCAACCACACTGAGTGCCATGACTGCACTGGGGGCCTGGGCTTCACACACACTCTAGCAGAAGTCCCCCTGCTGATCTTCCAAGTTGTGCTTGGTGCTCCCTGGGGTGCAGGTCAGGAAACTGCTTCTGCTGCTGGGCTCTCGGCTCTCAGGTGCCCTTGGGGCTGTTCCCAGGAGACTGAAGTTTCCCTGGGCATTTTAAGTAGAGTTTTTTTAATAATTCAGAATCCCCATTTCTCATTTACTCTGATTATAAGTTAAGTACTTTATGAAGTTATCCATTAATAATGCTAAATAAAAGGGGAAATATTGTGTATAAGTGTATTTTACTGTTGTTTCCCTTTTAGTTACTTAGATTTTTGCCTGAGATCAGCATATTTTGGAATCCTTTGCTAAATATGAGTTGCTGTTATATCGTTTCAGAGGATTTAGTCATTTGTTCCTTGGTCTTGTAATAGATTGTTAACTGACACAAGAAAAACTACTGTTTGGACTTTTGAATACAGACTTTAAAAGTTATTGTTTTTAGCTTGTGTTAGAAGATTGGTTTTTTCAAGGACTCATTTTAACTGAGAATTCTTTTGTCACATGGATACAGAATATAAAAAATTAATATCCTTTCTTGTCAAAGGTTTCAATTTATTAAATTTCTAATGATGATGGATATGCCTGGTTTTGTAAATTTCCATTTGTTGAAAACAGCTCTTAATCCTTAGAGGCAAAAGGAAACCACTGTTGTGGACTGAATGGGGAGCAGTCACGTGGGCAGATATTATCTACTTCTTTTCTTTTTAATATAAATTCTCTCTGGGAAGGAGGGGAAAATCTAGGTAATTAAAAACAAAATACCTATATTTTAATAACCAGTTACTATCTGATGGCAAGTCACTTCCTTAAATGGCGAAGTGTACTTAAAATATTTTGTAAACTTTTAAGGGCTAAATAGTCATTTGCTAATTTTTTCCATTTCTATTGCCCTCAGTTGTGTCATGTACAAAAAGGATGTAATACTTTTCTCTGTCACAAGGATTATTGTGAGTCAAATAATTTGAAAATATTATTTATTCTTAAAATATTTTTTTAATAGGAACTATCTCTTGTATTGGTCCATGTGAGCCCTTAGGGTAACTCTGCCTGGCTCCAGATATTTTGAACATCCTAACATCTCTTTATGATTTTTATTTAGATTTCTATTTTAAGTTTATGTTGAATTTTTACTTTTGTGAGTTTTTGTATGTATTTTTCCTATATTCTCTTTCAGACTGCAGGTTTTCCTCAAGTTAAGGGTCAAGAATGTTAATTGTGTTGTTTTTCTCTTCAGTATCTAATATAATGTCTAATAGAATGTTCTGTGCACGAAGTAGACTCCATAAATATTCCTTTTCTAAATCATCTCCAGCTGTTCATGTCCATTAGGCTTTCTATTTTGTTTCTTTTGATTACTGTTCAACCACACAAACCACCATAGCCATGGTCTTTTAAGAATAAAATGAAGGGGCCAAGTAAGCAGCTAGGGAGGCATGGAGTCAGGCAGACCTGGATCTGAATCCTGCTTCAGACCTTTGTGAGCTGGGTGACCCTGGACAGATCAGTTAACCTCTCCCAGCCTCAGTTTTTTTACCTGTTAAAATAGAGAGAATAATAGCACCTGTCTCTCAGCATTATTGTAAAAGTCAAGTGAGTTAATACATTTAAAGTGCTTTGTGAACCTAAAGTGCAATTTAAACCTTAATTTGTACTTCTTATTATTATTAAGTAGGAACTGAACTAGATTTTATTTAAAACAATTATAAGATAAAATTTTTAATCCTAGGGCAATTTTCCCTCTCAATAAAACTGAAGAATGAAAAAGCATGACATCTAAAACCTTATTTCTAAATTTAGTTATAATATATGGTGAAAACACTGGGAATGCTCTATCTATATTTTGGTTTCTTTTAAAAAAATTTGTTTTTAATTACCTAGATTTTCCCCTCCTTCCTAGATATACTTTTGATATAAAAGAAGCTGATATATCTACCCATGTGACTTCTCCCCATTCAACCAACTCATTTTACCTCTAGGATTAAATATAAACTGTTTCTTTTTTCAAACCCTACATAATCTGGCCTCAGCCTGTCTTTTCAGACTCTGTGGACATTAACTGGCCTTATCTCCTTTATTCACTTGTGACCCTCCATCTCCCCACCTGCTACATTTTCACTAGTTATTTCCCATGCCTGGAACATACTCATTTCTTACCTCCACCTCATAGAGTTCTTCCATTCCTTTATAATGCACCTTGGTTACCACATTCATAAAGGCCAGTTGATTGATAAACTGATGATATTGCTGTTTATGGCTGAAGTAAAGTAAAGCTTTATACCATAGGAGTTGAAGTTGGGGGGCATTGGGTTGTAAATTGAAGTCTCCAAGTATAAGAGTTGGTTATGGGGGCAGAAAGGAATATGACTGTGAGTCAGGTACTGAACTTGAGAAACAAGGGAGAATGAACTGGAAATTGGTAGGCAGGATCAGGACAGGGTGATAAATCTCAGTGGACTAAAACTTCAGAGAGGTGACCATTGAATGATAATGCTAAAGGGTAGGGCCTGTAAGTGACACTTAGAACAATTAAAAATGTGACAGTTTTTTAAAATTCTTTTTTGACACAATTCTTAAGAAAAATATCTAGAATGCTAAAGATTAGAATGACTTGAGGCTAAAAAAGAAAACTAAAGACCACAAAAAAAGATTTGGGTTTATTAACTATTTAGGACAGAAGGATAGAATAAAATCCTTGTTGGTTGATAGAGTGTTGAAACTCGAGGAACAAAATGGAAAGATAACTCTAGATGAATATAACCCACCAGGCAGCCTCAGTACTGAAAGAACTGACATGCAATTGCCAAGCCTTTGTTAGTGATCTTTGAGAAACTGTGGAGTATTGAAGTGGTCCTGGAGAACTGAAGGACAAATGTCCTAACCTTCAAATAAGGAAAGAGAATGGGAATTGAGCTGAACTTAATTTCCTGGCAAAATTCTACAATGTATTATTAAAGGTACTGGCTAAACCATCTAATAAAGGAAACAGTGATCCCAAAGACTCAAGAATTAGTTCACTAAGAACAGATCTTTCCAGATTAAACTAATTTCCCCTACATATTTTGGACATGATTGCTATATAATTGGATCTGAGGAATGCAGTAGATCTACTTTATAGAGACTTTCCTATCTTCTTTGAATCATATAGACAAGAGGAAATATGAACTAAACATAGTATGTCTTTAATAAAGTAAATCCAACACTTTTGGAAGGTAAAGCTAAACTAGAGCCAACTGAAAAGGACACACTACTATTTCTATTTTTTCCCTATTCCTTATGTCAAGTTACAGATTTTTTCTCCAACTTCTCAGAAGAATGATCCCTTTATAGAATTTCAGTCTCAAATTTTCCTGTCTTTAAATTCAACCAATGAGGGGGCATCTAGGATGCTCAGTAGATAGAGCCCTCTCCCTGGAGTCAGGAGGACCTGAGTTCAAATTTGACCTCAAACACTTAATACTTAGCTTGTGTGACCTTGGGCAAGTCACTTAACCCCATTGTTTTTCAGAAATCCCAAAAGAACCCAAGCACACACAAAAAATAGAAATAAAAAAATTAAGTAGATGGGAGAAATTTTTAAAAAATTAAGTTTAACCCATGAAATGTTATTTTTAAACCTCTTTGAAAGCACAACATATCCTATAAGTCATTATACTGAAGAGTAATAACTTCCATGATTTTCTGCCAAGATCAGAGTGGTGGAGACCAAATAAGACTAGACAGATGAAATTTGTATATTTCACACCACTATGATATATAGAGAACATGACTTATAATAGCTGTCGTCTGTCACTTTGTTTTTGTGTTCTGCTATTCATCTATATTTGAGTTGAGGAGAAAACTGCAGATGAAACCCTAAAACAGGTCTTTAAAGGAATATTCTTATATTATTATTTGAAGTGTAGATGCATAATAGAAAAAGATATATACGTGATAGAAAGCATAATACATTAAGAAAAGGATTCATTCTGTAAAATATTGTTTTATTCATTAGCAAATATAAAGTAACTCTGCCCATGTGTCTCTGAGCCTTTAAATTTTTATGTGTTGTTCTAAGGAGAAATAGCTCATTTTTAGAATATCACTGCATTTGTTTTATGCAATAATATAATTACTCAATTAACCCTTTAGACTTTATGACTACATATTAAAGAGAATGATTTTGGGATTCAAGTTACATTAAATATCAGTAATATTAGATAGGTAACTTCACTTATAAAGATCTGCTCTCCTCAGATGAAGTGTTTTGAATTATGTTGATTTATGTGTAGAGAGTATGTCCAAGAGGACATTGGTTAAGGATAACTCTTCTATAGAAAGATTAAAGGATGAGATCCTTCTTTGGCATTGAAGATGGATTTTTGAAAAGTGTAAATTTACCTTGTCCTGTGTACTTGTTGCCCACTGATGATTCATGGTTTAGACCTTAACTTCAGAGAGCTAGACAGATAAGGAGAAGAAAGCAGAGATAAAGACAAGCTGATTGCACATAGACTTTTGGTTTTCTGAGAGAAAGTCTGAACAAAATTGGCTTTTCTAAAAACCATGTAATCCAGGAAACATTCTTTTTGGACCCGAAACCACATTAGAGAGCAAAAGTGGCAAAGTCATTTCTTAATTCTTGGACAAGCAGAAGAACTTGGATCAAACTTTTTCACCCTGTGGAGGTGGCCTTGGATTGGTAGGAGTTGATAGAATAGTGAAGCTGCAAGGGACTGAACCAAGGGTAGAAAAGTTCAACCCTGTAAGCCTAAAAGACTAGCTAGATCCCTAGGGAAAGTGAGGTTTACTGGAGAAAGAGTTACTGACAATTAAGTGACCCATGTACATTTTCTTTCAGAAAAGGACTGGAAAAGGATTCAACTCTAGGCTACTGCTTTACATATGAAGGTTTGTTCTGGCCATGATAGGAGAGGAAAGGAGAGAGTGCTCTAGACAGCCTAAGGGACTTAAGTATGAGACCTTTGTGCAGCTTGACCTACATTGAATATATTGTTACTCCAATATATTGTTATTCCAAATATATTGTTACTTGTATGGAAGCTCAGAGACTTATCCACTTTGTTATGGAGACCTAGATGAATCAAATATCAGTGTTTCTAGAGGAAGTCTGTGGCATATAAATCAGAGAAAGAGAGTGGGGGGAAATGGACCCAAACTGTATATAATCCAACTAAACCCAGAATTTGGTATCTGAGCAATGGTTTCTTCACACATACATCAGTGTTTTGGAGTAGAAAGAAGTTTTCCCAAAAAATATTAATAACATAAATTACTAAAATTGATAAATTTTTGAGAAATGAAAATGGTTGTAAAGTAACTCCTCAAATCAATAATGTTTGTGTAGGTATTGTTACCTATCCTTTTCCTCCTCTGCCCCTATCCTACATCACCCCCTCATAAGGTTTCATAAACTTGAAAGAAGAAAGTCATATAGTTCCATCTGTAGAAATTTTATAAAACTATGATCCTAGGATACTTTATAGTAAGTGTTTTCAGAATTGATTGTAATGTCAAACTTTTTCACAAGATGTCCGAAGAGGGCAAAGACTCATGTAAATAACCAAAATGAGCCATGGTTGTTTATGGTTTCATTTGTTTTATTAATCTTAGTCAGATTGAACAAACAATAAACTGAGAGTTATGTAGAAATCAACTGTTAATACAGGGTACCCCCAAGTCTTTTAAGCTTTAGGAACTTAAAATGTACAATTAAAAAACAAATTTAGTATATTGCAGTAATAATCCTTTATAGAGTTAATCTAAAAGTGAAGCTCTCTTAATTGACAAATAATAGCACATTATCCAGGGGATTACATAATAATTCTTTGCCTTTGTGGAATGATGTGATTTTTTTTCTTGTTCTATTTGAAACTAAAGTAAAGCCTCTTTTGCTCACCTTTTTCATAGACATCTTTTTTTAAACTATTTATTTGTATTTTTTCCCAATTACATGTAAAATGATTGTTTAACATTTATTTTTAAAATTTTGAGTTCCAAATTCTCTGCCTCCCTTCCTACTCCCCTCATTGAGAAGGAAAACAATTTTATATGCATGTGTAGTCATGCAAAGTATATTTCCATATTAGTTATGTTATAAAAGAAAACATCCCCCCCAAAAAAATTCCAGTAGAACCCCAAGAAAATAAAGAAAATAAAATACGCTTCGATATATATTCAGATTCTTTCAGTTCTTTCTCAGATGATAGCATTTTTCATCATAAAGCCTTCAGATTTGTTTTGACACTTTGGTTTTCAAAAAAAGTTTAAATGAATCATCACCTGGCCTTGTTTGTCTGAAAGTTTTTTTTAATTTGACTTTCATATTTACATATTAATCTCATTCATATAAGTCAAGATTTTCTTATATGGCATCTAAACAATTTTGGCTTCTTGTTTTTCATTCAGGGCCTGCCCATGATCTATGATTTTTCATAAAAAATAGGTTAGTAAAAATATATGTTGCTTAGGATTAGAAACCTAGATTACATTGAAGTGATACCAAAAATTGTGGTTTATTTGAGTACATTAATATTTGAATTCTATTCTGATTAAAGTCATTTTTAGTCTCAAATGTTTGGGACTAGCTTTTTAATTGTGGAGTTTTCTTTTTTTAATGAATTCAATCAATTTATAATATATAATATCAAGAACTGGTCATCCTAATTTTCTTGTGCATGTGTTAACAATGATTTTTAAGCCAAAAATTTTTATAATAAGTTAATCCCATTGCTGTATTAGGAAGTGCTGAACTGGGAAACATAGGACCTGAAATCAGATCCCAACTTTGCTATTTATCTTGGACAAATCACTTCATTTTTCTGGGTTTTAGTAGCCTCATTAATAAAATGAGTTAGTCTAGTTTGTCTCTAATGACTGTTCAGCTCTAGATCTATGATCTTACCATGGTCAGTTCAATTTATGAGAAATAGAAAGGGAAACAAATCATTTATTAAGTCCTTATGATATACCAAGCACTTTTAAGTGCTTTACAGATATCTTAAATTTGATCCATACAGCAACCTGTATCCCATTATACAGTTGAGGAAACTGAGCAAAAAGAGATTAAATAATTTTCCCTGGATCACGTAGCTAATGTCTGAGTTCATATTTGAAGTTAGGTCTTCCTGACTCCAAGTCCAATGCTCCACCTTTTTAGGCAGTAAAGAAAAATAAATTGTTTTAACAAAGAAATCATACACTATTCTTGCCCTTCTGTTTAATTTCATTGAAGATATTCTTGAAGAAATTTTCCAACAGTCAAAATAAGGGTAATATTTACTAATACTTGTACTAAATAAACATTTCACAACAGACAGAAATATAGAGGTAAATGAAGATCAAAAAATCAGTGCCTGTTGGCAGTTTTCCTGGGTGAGAGGGAGACTTCAATAGATAGTTCCTTCCCAGCCCTAAATCTGTGGTCCTTCTAGAGAGATAAAGTGCTTTACTGTAGCTCAGGTTACCTACCACTTAACAGCCCTTTCCATTATACCAAGCTACCTTAAGCAAAGTTTTGGATTCCTGAGAAATAAGTTCCCAGAATCTAATCAGATTTAAAGATGTAATTTAAAATGAACTTTGAGAAATTTGTTATTTCCTTGGGGTCCTTTTATGATAGTCATTTTTTAATTTTCTGAGTTTTCTGTTTATTAGCTGGTGATGAAAATTGTTAAACTGAATTAGAAACTTCCGAAGATGTTTTGAACATAGAAATTTTTGTAGGCCATACCACAAAATTTGGGTTCTAGTTTAGTAATTTGGCATTTAGAGATGGAAGCATTTTTCTACAAGAATAAATATTTGGTTAACCACTGCTTTACTTGTAGCAGTAAAATATGCATGTCTCATGCAGTTTGGCATTCTAGAGGGGTATCTGTTAAGCCCTGCCCTCTCTCTTTCCCTCCCTCATCCTAAGTCTGGTGATATAGTCCAGAACAAGTCCTACTAAGCTATAGAATTATGCTTTAGGCATTTTCCTACATCTTCCTCAGTTAAAATATTTAATTAAAAAAACTGACAAAAATAAATGCTTACAAAAAGCTATAAATAGCTTTTTATAAATAAATAGTAGGAATCTCTTATATCGCCCTTGAGACTTGTATACTTCTCTAGCATCTCAAAGACACTTCTTTTGACCCAATAGTCATTTCTTTATATTTCTGTATTTTAAATAAAGGACAGTTTATATAGGCCATGGAACCTTGTTTAAACCTGTTTGGGAGCACTACTAGGCATTTTCAAACATTTTTACTTAGTTGCTTACTTAAAGATGACATTGTTATCTCTGAAATTCAGTTGGTTGGACTCCAGACATTTAATTGAAGATGATTCTTTTGAGAACATTGTAGTCATTTTAATGTAACTAACTAGTAGAATTCTGGTGTATAAATGTGAAAGTGAGAAAATTTGTATTCTTGAAAAGAATAGAAAAGGAGTGCATATTTTGGGTAGAAAGACTTCTCTAAAGAATATACTCTAAATAATTTTACCCCAAAAACTATTTAGCATGATTACCAGTCCTAATTTCTAAAAAAAAGATGCTGAACAACAAGATTTTGCCTGATTCTCTTTGATTTCATTGTATTAATAAAGCTGACATGTAGTTGGCCAAAAACTTGCTATATAAGCTAGGCATGTTGTTCTCGAGTTCTGGAGATTTAAAAAGTTTTTTTAAAAAATTGCCCCTGACCTGGATTTCAAATTCTAATGGGAAAGAACCAGCAAGTGGCTCCATACAAATCAGACATATTCAGATGTAATTAGAGCTAATCAGAAGGAAGGCATTCTCATTAAGATTAACAGGAAAGGCCTCTTACATCTGGTGGGATTTTAGCTCAGACTTGAAGGATGCCAAGGAAACCAAAAGGCAAGAGGAAACAGTGAAAAGGAAGTGATGTTTGTCCTTTATTCTTGAAGAAGACATCCAGGAGATGAGGCCATGACAAGCACTTGAATTGGATTTGGATAAGGGGAGGGATGTGCTAGTCACCGGTCTCACTTTCTTCTCCATAGTCATCTAAGTCCAATGGCCAGATACGAATCCTGATGACTGGAGATGACCCTTAATGTGAGGCAGTCAGGGTTCAGTGACTTGTCCAAGGTCACATAGCTAGTGTCATGTGTCTGAGGCTGGATTCAAACTCCTTCCACCTTACTCCAAGGCCGCCAGTACTCTGTCCACTGCACCACCTAGCTGCCTGAAAAGGAAGTATCCAGAGATGGAATGCATTATATGAGAAATAATAAAAACAGTTTTGTCAAATCATAGAATACATGATGTAGAGTTAAGAGTAGGAAAATTGGAAAGGTAGGAAGGGGTCAGATTGTGAAGACTTTAGAGGCCAGAGGGTTTTGTAATCAATTGGTTCTGGAGATAAGAGGGAACCACACCATTTTATTAGGGGGAGAGGAAGAATATGATCAGATCTGAATTTTAGGAAGATCACTTTGTTAGTTTTGTAGAGGATGGACTGACAAACGAAGTGACTTGAGACAAAGGAGATAAATTAGAAGACAATTCTAATAGTCCCTGGGTGAGGCGATGAGGACCTGTACCAGAGTGGTGGCAGTGTGAGTGGACAGAAGGAGATGTTTATGAAAGACCCTGGGAAGAATGGTAAGAAGGCAACATTGTAACATTGAATATAAGCTGTGTTTATGAGTGAACTGTCAAAAATATAACAATGAGGTTCAGAGCTTGGGCAACAAAGGTGGAGTCCTCAACTGTAAAAGGGGACATTTAGAACAGGGGACAGTTGAAATTGAAGATAATGAGTTTTGTTATATGATATGTTGAGTTTGGGCTCTCTATAAGACATTCAAGTCAAGGTGTCCAGTAGGCATTTGGTAAGTGAGATGGGAGATCAAGAAATAGGTGAGGGCTGGACAAATAAAATCAACTGAATGTGTGGAGAAAAGACCTTTGGGGATACCTGCAATTAGTGGGTGTGTGCTGAATGAAGAGATAGTAAAGGAGCAGAGAAGAAATGGTCAGACAAGTAGGAGAATGAGGCCAATGCAATGTCATGCAAACCTGGAGAGAAAAGATTAGCAGTGAGAGAAGGTAGTCAACAGTGCCAAGACTGCAGAGAAGTTAAGAAAAGACTGTTAGATATGGAAATTAAGAGATCACTAGACTAGCGAAGATGCTAGTACAGCATGGTTCACTACTTCCCCCAACCATTCCAGCAAAGATCTAAAATGATCAGGAAATATAAGGAGAAACCACAGCATAAGATCACAAATTCGACCCACAAATAGGTGTTCGGGCCAAGGACTGGGGAACAAGAGTGAGCAGACATTCCCAGAGCAGAAGTCTGCGTATTAACTCTCTGACCTGGAGAGGGAATTACATTCATTCTCAAAGAGGAAAATAAGACCAATGATGATGCTTAGGGAGGAGGAGTCTAAGACTCATTATAGAGTCCAGATGAGGGGTCACCAGCACCATGATTCAGTTTTTGCTCAGAATTGTCCTCTGCAATGTGACTGGAATGTAACTGACTCAGAGCTATAAAATGATCAACTTGGTCATAAAGATTGAAGATATATAAAAAAAAATTCTTCCTCCACCTTAATGCCAACTTCTCAACTTCTAGTAATATCTTCTATACACTTTGCTTATCACTCTGAGAATTACTTCCTTTTAGAAGCAAAAGCTCCTACTCTCTCCTCTAGATTAGATATCGTAGGATAGACCCTGAGATATACTCAATTTCCATTGAGCTGATAATACCAAAATTATCTTTATTACTGCCCCTGGACTCCTCTGACTCCTATACCTGCTTTGGAGATTCTGAGACTTGAATTATGGTGCTTGACTAGGAAATATTCATTTTGAATAGTGATCTCTTTCCTTATTTTTTTTTTAATGTGAATTTCTAGGGTCCATATTCATCACAGGGCGACCTATCACAGGAACAGGGGATCCTAGAGTTAACCCCCTGTAAAGGTCAGGGATAGTCAGGCATTTCTGTGTCTCCAAATCTGTAAAATCTTCCAGGTAGCTGACAGGGACTGGGACCAATAACTATATATTAAAGCTCCATCTGGGACAAGTCTTTGGACCCAAATCATAGTCTAGGGTTTTGAACGTCCAAGAGGGTAACAATAGGACTGCAAAGGGCCTGCTAAAAGTTGTGACTTTTTGGTCTGAGTTCTCTCTGTGATCTTTGAAGAGCACAGTATGAATTATCAGGAGAAAGCAGCAAAGAGATACCAGATCAAATATGTCAGGACCACCCAAGGAACACATATATCAAACAGAATTTGGTGATGGAATTCATTTGAACAACCTTATACCCCAATGCAGCTCTGGTTAACAAAGACAATAAATTTGACAGTAATAAATAATAAATGGTCTTTGCATAATACTGTAATGTTTGCAAAATGTGTTATATAAATTATCTCCTAGCAGTCCTATAAGAGGGGTACTATTCTACCTATTTTACAAATGAAGCTCAAACAGGTTAAGCTACTTTGATCACAGAGGGTTTGAACCCAAGGGTCCTTAGTTCCAAATCGAGCATTCTCTCTTAATAGGACATACTTTTAAGCTAGAACATGTGAAGAACTTTATATTTCTTCTTAAAGACAGCTCAGCTAATAATAATTTAATATAAATAATTGTTACCTTTTGAAACACGAAATTTACATCAATGCCATGCTTTAGTAGCTCTGCATTTGCCATTACACTGCATTAGAAATTTAAATTTTATTAAAAGTGGAAACAGATGGTTTATATGGAAGCTACTTTTTAAACTTTTAAAGAATTTGGACTGATTTATTTGATTTTTTTAAATCATCATTTGAGAATATATTCCTTCCCTTTCTCATACCCATGAAAAATGGAAATTTGAAGTTTTGAGCCTATGTACTAATAAAAAAGACATAGATTCTGTGTATTTTTAAGAGATGCTTGATGTTTGATGATGTTTGTCCTTTGTGATTGAAGAAGACCATGACTTTAATGGAGGTGATGCCATGACAAGCAGGTGAATTGGATTTGGGTGAGGCCGGCTGTACCAGCCTTACTTTCTCCTCCAGGACCATTTGGGTCCAGTGGCCAGAGATGAAACAGGATGACTGGAAATGGCCCTGGATGTGAGACAATCAAGGTTAAGTGACTTGCCCAAGGTCACACACAAGTGTCCTAGGCTGGATTTGAGCTTCAGTCTTGGCTCTTAAGTCCAGTATTCTAAGTAGGTGCCCTTGAGAGATGCTTAGTAAAATGATGAATAAAGAATTCTCATATTTGTTTAAATAAAGGAAATTTGATTCTATAATGGATTAGTAGGAAATTTACTACACTTGGATTTAGGTCACCTGGATTTAAATTCTGGCTTATACTTGCTAACTCTGTAATTCCTTTGAACCTTTTCCAACATAATAAGGTAGGAATAAAAACAATAACATAGGGTTATTATAAGAAAAACGTTTGGTGTTAAAATGTATAATAACCAATTGTACTGGGGCCCTAAATTACTAATAGGCTAACAAGTGATCTTAGGGGTTTTTATTTTGTTGACCCTTACTTCCTCTTAGCTGTAGTTGATGTGTGGGTGTGCTTTCATGAGCATTAGAATATCTTCATCAATATGACTTTCATATTTAGATTCTTTTTTCTGGTTCAGTTTTATGGATCCAAAGAAGATATGGATGGTGTGTTCACCTGGGACTGCCAGTAGAAAAGTGAGGTAGCCCCTCTCCAATGGGAGTGACTACACATCAAGATTGAAGGGGAGATGGAAGGACTCCTGAGTTGTAAGGGTTTAGCTGCAGGGTAGATGGCAAAATACTGCAGTTTCTAAGTAACTTCAGTTAATGTGAGGGTGGTTGGAGAACAGTAGCAATGGTCTGTAGGAGACTTACAGAGTCCCCAGGAGCCTGTTGCTGGACAAATGTTACCTAAGGCTTTGTGGTTCTTCATCTCACATAATAGAAAAGAATTGGTGCGTTTCATTTTATCCAGGCTCTCTGAAGACTGGACCTGATTGCAGGAAGTGATCATTTTCCTCCCATTGCTTTAGGGGTGTGGGATAACAAAGAGCACCAGGAATTGGAGTCTTTAATAAAGAGCTGTGGGTTTTTCTTTGGGGATTCCAAGTGTCAAACCTCATCATTGGCCATTTTTGTCCCTATCTTCCTGTGAATACTTTGGAGAAAGAATATGCCCTATCCCCTAGAGACTATACTGAATATTTCTTTGGTAGCCATAAAGGCACTGGAGTAGACCTAAGGGATTGTCCTTACAGTTCCACTTTCCTCTTTATATTCCCAGGACCCAGCTCATACCAAGGACACAGTAAATGCTTAATTATTGCTCATGTTTGAGCGATTGCCTTGGCTCCATGACTGGGCCACTTTCCTTTTTCATCTTGCACTTTTTTTCCCCCTGGATAATCTCTTTTGTGTCTATGCAACAAGAGCTTTTAAACACTTTGTATGTGACTGGGGATACAAAGTAAAACCAAACAAAAAGGCAAAACCTACTGCTCTGAAAGAGCTGGGTCATGCAATGAGAGAGGCTACACTTAAGCTGCTGTGTTCAGAGACGGTGTGGGCAGCCAGTCATGGGAGCTGATGTTTGTCCTGACATCAGGGAGGGGAAGCCGCCCTAGGCAGTGCGCTGGCCGAGCTGGCTTTGAGCGCGGGGTTGCAGCGCCAAGGCCCCGGCCTCGCTTTCTCCTCCGGAGCCTCGTGGGCCCCGCGGCCAGCTGTGGATCAGGAGGTGGCCCTGGACGGAGGCAATCGGGGCCGAGTCCCCCCCGGCTGCCAGTGCCCGGGGCCACACTCGAACTCTGGGCCTCCCGTCTCCGGGGCTGGCGCTGCGTCCTGTGCTTCTCCCGGGACGACGGCCGGAGGGCCCGTCCGGAGGGCCCGTCCGCTTGTGCCCGCGCAGCGCGCCGGGGCACGGCCGCCAGGTGGCCCAGGGAGTCCAGCTAGGCGGCCCCGCTGGCTGCAGGCCGGGCCGGGCCCTGGCGGCCTCCCCGGCCCCGCCCCCCGCCCGGCCGCGCGTGGGCCCGGGGCGCCCGGGGGGGGGGGGGGCGTCATTTCCGGCGAGCGGCCCCCGGGCTGTTGGGAGTTGGTGGGGGCGGCAGCCGCCGCGGGCGAGGCAGCAGCCAGGCCGAGGCCGAGGCCGAGGCCGCCCCGACCGACGCCGCCGCCGGGCCGGAGGCCGGGCCATGGCCTCGCCGCTGAAGGTGGAGCAGGACGTGCAGGGCAAGGTGGAGTCGTTCCGCGCCCGCATCGCGCGGGAGGCCGAGGAGCTGGTGGCCACCTTCTTCCCCCAGAAGCTGTCGGAGCTGGACGGCCGCGTCCAGGAGCTGCGCCTGCAGGACCTGTCCCGCATCCGCTCGGTGCCGGCCCCGGAGCCGGCCGCGGCCCAGGACAGGCCGGAGACCTCGGGCGACGGGCCCGACCGCGAGCCGCCGCCGCCGCTGCCGGCCGCCCTGCAGCCGGCGCCCCCCGGGAAGGGCCCCGGGCTGCCCGGGGGCCCGGGGCCGCTGCTGCGCAGCAACCAGCACCTGGTGGAGCTGATCGAGCGCGTCAAGCCCGAGATCGAGCTGCTGAGGGAGAAGTGCAACACGGTGCGCATGTGGGTGCAGCTGCTCATCCCCAAGGTGGAGGACGGCAACAACTTCGGCGTGTCCATCCAGGAGGACACCGTGGACCAGCTGTGGACGGTGGAGAGCACGGCCGCCTCCTACCTGCGCCGCTTCTCCACCTACTACAACACGCGCGCCAAGCTGGTGTCCAAGATCGTCAAGTACCCGCAGGTGGAAGACTACCGGCGCACCGTGGCCGAGGTGGACGAGAACGAGTACCTCAGCGTGCGCCAGATCCTGCTGCATGTGCGCAACCAGTACGCCACCTTGCACGACGTGATCCTCAAGAACATCGAGAAGATCAAGACCCCGCGCAGCGCCAACACCGAGAACCTGTACTGAGGCCGCCGGGGGCCTCCGCGTGAGCGCCCGGCCCGGCCCGGCCCGGCCCGGGCCGCTGCTCCTCCGCCGCCTCCTCCTCCTGAACCCTCCCGCGGTTTTGTGTTGTTCTTGTTTTCCTGGGGGGGGGGGGTCGGTGACGGGCCACCTCGTGGGAGGGGGCAGGAGGACAGACTGCCTTTCTGCGGAGAGCAGCGAGGGTCGAGGGTCGAGGGTCGGGGTTGGGGGTGGGCGCTGGGGCTGGGGGACGCCGAGCTCGGCCAGAAGTTTCAAAGAGAAGTTCAGGAAACTTTCCCCTCACTTCGGCAACGTGTTACTTTGTTCAGACCTCAGGAATTCTCCCTTCCCGCCATCATTTGTTTTTGCAGAGAAAGGAGTTTACGGGGATATATATATATATATTTATATATATGTTTAGGTCATTGTATGCCATAAATTTAGCAGGTTGAAATAAAACTTGGTTTCACATTTTATGTTGGCTTAAGTGTGCTTATCTGATTTTGATTTTCAGATGTATGTTTTTTTCCCCCCTAGGTTGACTCATTCCTTTTGGTGTTTTCCAACCCAAACATCTTTGTGGAGGAAAAAGAAACAAACCCAGAGTAATATATCTTAAGGATTGCTGCCCCTATACACATGGAGGAGATGGCTTAGCCCAGCTCCCTGGCTCCTCCGTTTTCCTGTGTTCACCACGTAGTGTCTCTTCCGGTCCTCTGTCTATTTTAGGAGACATTGCCAAGTCATTCTAATCTATGAGCATTTTTTTCCTCCCCTTTGTCCTCCAGTCTCCATCACTCTTCTTCCCAGATGTTTATTTCACCGTAACCTCCTTTTTTTCCTTCCCTGGTCAAGGAAAGATGCCACAGTTGTTTGCCCGGAAACCGCTTAATGAATTGATTCAACTTTATCCATAGGTCATTATCCTTGTTGCTCAGTTTTGTTGTCTGATATTTTCAAAGCTATAGAAATAATAATAGTAATTCTTAAAAGCCGTTTAAAGTTTAGGGGTCACTCTCCTCTCTCCCTCCACCCCCTGCAACTTAGTGAGGCAGGTATTTGAAATATTATCCTCATTGTACAGATGTGAAAAGCACAAAGTCAAAATGGCTGGCCTCAGGTAGCTTAACAGTTTCCAAGCCAAAGGCCTAAAATAGGTTTTTTCTAATTCTAATCTCCATAAAACTAAACGTACAGGGTAAATTAGAGCACAATGAATCATCTAGAAACTTATGAAAGATTCTTGGAAATGTATAATCAGTCCTTTTCCCACACTTACCTGCAGTTTTCATCTTCAGTTCAGCTACATATGTGCCTTCCCCACTGATCTTCATATACCCTGGAAACCAAAGGTACCTTTTCCAAGAAACATACATTCCTGTTCACATTAAATGAATGAACAATTTATTGTTGGAAAATAAATTTTGTTACATTTTACTTGTATCTTGCAAATTTTATATCTGAGTTTAGACTGGAAAGAGGCATTTATGCTCATTTTGATATACAGATTAGAACGAGTGGTCAGGTTTGTCCTTTATGTTGATATTTTTATATTTGAGAATATGATGATTTCCATGAAAAATTGATAACCTTATTTTTTCCTCCATTTGGCTTTTGAGCCTTAATCTTATTGGGTGTGTCTCAAGCTCACATTTTAAGTAAAATCTGGAATTGAAGCTACCATAGTATATTTTGATATAAGAAATATTAAGCTTATTAACTATTAAACTTAAATATTAAGAGAAATCTCTAGAGGGAACCTATGTTTGCTGTGGAAATGGCTATGGTAAAGGCTATGGTAATAGGAAGGAGGAAAGGAAATTTCAGTTAACTTGTTTTTATTTTTGCAAAGGATAGGGTATATTCCTATCGGCTTCATCTAAATGATCATTCCATAAAATTTAAGGCTTTGTGAAAGGTGAAACAAAATTATATCTCAAAAAGTAGTGCTTAGGGTGACATGAATTTCTCCATTTTTCAAGTCTTCTGTTAGACCAAGGACAGGATTATCTGAATTTAATAATAATCTTAATAATCTGATAATAATCTCTAATAATCATTAGAGCAGATGGGAATAACATCACAAAGTATTTTCTATTCTTTCTCAAGCTGTGATTGTAAAATAGTTTTATCTGCCTGCTTACAAGAAATTTTTTAAATAAGTCTCCTTTCCCATTGGAGGTTGTATTCTTCCATGTATTTTGGTTGCTATGGGTGAAAATTACCGTGAATATTATGCAGACCACTCTGAACTGCTGTAAAAACATTCTTTCTAAAAGTTAGAGAAGTTAAAAGATTTAAAGCAGAGTTGTTTTCTTTTACTTATTTTTTTTTTTTCTTAGAGAAATATCTTTGAGTCTTTGAAGTAAGCTACTTTTCTGGTGGGCTGTTTTTCGTTTTCCTAGGGTGGTAGCAGTGTTCATTAAAATAGGTGTAACCAGCCTTTCAGAATGTAACTAGTATATTCTTGGCCTACCTTCCGTGTTTTTCATTTTTTTGTCTTATTCATTCTTAAAAGGATTTAAAAAGAAATTCTTCACTATGTGTGAAGTTATTAAAGCACATGAATCCTTGCATTCCTTTCTCTTGTATGTGTTTCAGATATAGCTGGATATTTAAAAAGCTCCCATTACCTGGACTAACCTTTATAGTCATATCAATATGGAATTGTCTTTTTGAAGCATGAAGTATAGTTAGAAGCTCAGTTCATCTCTAGAGTAGTTAAAACCTAATTAATTAGAAAGGCTTTGAAAATTAGAATGCAAGCTAATTGAAACTCTTCGCTTTTCCCTCCACCTGCATCTAAAATCATAGGAAGTGATATCAACAGATGAAATGAATTTATTTTTCTATAGTAATAATAATAATAATGTCTAATAATAATAATGTCCATGTCTTTCAAATCAGAACTTTAAAAAAATACCACCAAAAGGAAATTGCTCAATGGAAAGACACTTAATCTGTTTAAATTCCACATTCTTAAGAGGTTTTCCTCTTAATTTCCTTTTAAGGTGTTATGTGCACTTTAGGAGAGTACCAGGCACTTGGCTTCAGTTTATAACATTGACAACAGCATTTAACTGCACACAATTGAGAGATGGATCTGTAAACAGTCTTACAGCTGAACAGTTATTAACTATCAGGAACTACTTTGTACAGTTTAGAGATTATGTGTATTACAAATCCATTATCTTTTGATTGTTCCCTTTACTCTTCGGCCAAACTTCATGCTTGCATTGAAATGCTTCACCTATAACATTCAAGTGTTGAAGTCTTTTTACTAAGTGTTGATGTCTTAATTCACAATCTGCCGTTTTCTTCCTGTTCTAACACTACAAACTATATTAGAACACTTATATAAAACCCTCCTTTTGCAAAAATAAAAAAAAACACTTTTGGTGATGGCAGGGGATTAGGGAGTAAGGAACTCTTGTTAAAAGGATGATTAGTTTTTTTGTTTGATAAATCAATTTTTGAACTTGCTGTCAGCACCTATCTAATATTTCATGTATTTATTATTAGTATTAGAAGTCAGGTATGGTATTTATGCTTTTATTTTTTTATAAATAAAGCTAATTGATTATTTTTTATTTTAGCAAAAGTAGATTATTTGAGGGGTGTATATTTATAACTAAATATTCTTGTGGAAATTTTAAAATCCAAATATTTGGACTAGTTAATGGATAATAACAAGTTGAACTTTATCAGAATCACTGGAACTGACTGATCTATAATGAAAAGAAAACTAAAGTAGCATAAAACAACATAAATAGCAATGGACTTGGAAAAAAAAGATAATAAAACCTACCTCCTCTTAGTAAAAGTGGGCGATTATGAGTGAGTGTTGTTGCCTGTGTTATCAGACACAGCACTGTATCCATTGTTTTTACTTTGTTGCCCAGGAAATCTTCAAATCTTAGAGGTAGGGGAAATTCATGTCCAAAAATGACTGATGTTAAAACAAAAGGCATCCATCAAAACTCATTTTTTAAAAAAAGAAATTGATTCATTCATTTTCCTCTGTGAGTGAAGTACTAATCTTAAATAATAAAAATGATGCTAAATAAATTCCCATTTTAAAAATGTTTTGCTTTTAGATTATGGTAATTATGGATATTTAAAAACAATTGCCTTACTAGTTATTCTTTGGTCCTTAGTAGTTTATAATTATTGTTCTTACTTCCTTTCCTCCCACTTGCTGTCTTATCATTCAACCAAAACTATTTTCTCCAAAGTTATCTTATGATTTCTTAATTGCCAGATCTAATGGCCTTTTCTTGGTTATCCTACATGACCTCTCTCTAGCCTTTGACATTGTCAATCATCCTCTTGATACTCAGTAGGTTTTCATGATATTCTTCTCCTTCTCCTTCCCCTTCTCTTTCTCATTATTTCTTCTTAGTCTTCCTTGCTGGATGTTCATCCAGTGCACATCCACTAAACATGCAGATCCTCCAAGGCTCTGTCCTGGGGTCTTTCTATTCTCTCTCTGTATTATTTTTCTTGATTTCAGTTATCATCTCTATACTGATGACTCTCAGAACTACTTATCCAACCCTAACCTCTTTGTTGACCTTCAGGCTTACATCTCAAAGTACCTACTGGACATTTTTAACTGGATGTCACATAGATGTCTGAATTACTTTTCATTCCCCCCCCCCAAAAAAAAAACACATTCTCCTCCCTACTTTCTGGTTAATTTTCAAGGGTACTACCATCCTCCCAGTCACACTCACACTCACACCTCCTCTCTCACTCTCACCCCTTTCCGTCCAATCTATTGCTAAGATTTGTCATGTCTACTTGCTTGACGTCTCATAATTTGTGCCTCATTCCTCTTGTTCAGGATTTTAACATGTCATTCCTGAACAATTGCAGTATCCATCTAATTGATCTTTCTGCCTCAAATCTCTCTGTATTTTGTTATCCCCTGTTTAATAAGCTCTAGTGGCATGCTATCACCTCCAAAATCAACCATAAACTATTTTGTCATTCAAAGCCCTTCCTAACCTGGACCTCTCTTACCTTTCTCTTGTGATCTGTAGTCTATTGACATTGACCTCTGTCTCCAAGACCTGGCATTTTTACTTGTCCTCAGCTTAGATTGCCCTCCAGTCTCATTTCTGTTTCCTGCCTTGCTTGGAATCCAACCTTTCTCAGCCCTTAAAACTCAGTGCCTTCCCTCTGTTGTTTATCTCTAGTTTGTCTTTTGTATACATTGTTGTTTGCTTGTTGTAAAACTACCACCTTAACTGAGAGTAAGGGCTATTTTTTGTTGTTATAGCCCCAGGGCTTAGAATACAGAGGGCATTTAATAAATGCTTGTTGATTGGATAGAAACAAAATAGCTAAGGGGCGGCTAGTGGATGAAGCACAGGCTTTTGGAGGGAGTACCTGGGTTCAAATCCTGTCTCAGACATTTCATAATTACCTAACTGTGTGGCCTTGGGCAAGCCACTTAACTCCATTTGCCTTGCAAAAACCTAAAAAAAAGAAAAAGATAGCTAGTAAATATTTTCCTTTTTAAAATGTGTATATGAAGTTTATGCAGGTCTGTATAATGTCAAAATGGTTACCTTTATTAGTAGATCCTTTTGTGATCTGTACTAAATTTTAATGCCAACTAGAGAATATAAGTAGAGAGTCTTTTAGATAGGATTCTGCATTTTAGGTGGGGTCTTGACTGTGACATTTTTTTTTTAAAGCAATAGAGGAAGAGAAAGGAGCAAGTGTGTATTAATCACCTGGGACACTGTGGTAAATGATTTACAGATTCTTTGTCTTCTGTCCTCCTAATAGTCTGGTAGGTGCTATTATCACCATTTTACAGATAAAGAAGATGAAACAGAACTTAAGTGATTTGGTTAGATTTACTTTACTAGTAAGTGTCTGAAAGCTTAGATTTGAACTCAAGTTTTATTTTGTTTTGGTTTTTTTGCAAGGCAATGGGGTTAAGTGGTTTGGCCAAGGCCACACAGCTAGGTAATTATGAAATGTCTGAGGTCAGATTTGAACCCAGGTACTCCTGACTCCAGGGCCAGTGCTCTATCCACTGTGCCACCTAACCACTCCTGAACTCAAGTTTTCCTGACTCAAGTCTCAACACTGTATCCGCTGAACCATCCAACTGTCTGTAAAAAGCTCTAAACATTTGAGAGACCTACTATTATTTTGTCTTGACATCAAGTGTTTGGAGAAGTTTCCATAATGAAGCTGGGCACAGATAAATATTCCACATGGATAGAACAATAAATTTCTTTATTCTTACTGGTACAGAACATTTTTATTTAAGAGAGCCAATTGGATTTGATGAAGAGGAACTGAACAAGGAATTAGGAAAACTTGTTCCTTTTCCCAGCATGGTCATGAATCTGTTTTATGATTAGTCTCCTTTTCCCCAAGTTGCTACAGTTGAATGTTGGAGGGAGGGTAGAATCTAAATGCCCTTGGTCTGGACTCTGCAAGTTCCTGACCTGGGTTTGAATCTGATGAGCAAGAGTATGACTGCTCTTCACTTCACCCCTATCACTAGAAAGCAGTATTAGCTCAGTGGTAGAGTTGTAGGTTCCCCTTCTGTCTGGCCATGGATATGCCTCTGTGGGTAGAGTTTTACTTTGGAAGTGTCATCTTACCTTGCTCCTAAAATCTGAGCCACAGCAGCACCAGTACCACTACTGCTGCTGGTTTCTGTGCTTCCTCTTTTCTCTAGACTATTCTTGACCTCTCCACCTGGAATGCTGCTTCCTTGTACAGGTCCCTTTCCCACTCTGATTCTGTGACCAGGGATTGGCATAGTAGATGATAAGGCTGCCAGTTGACCCTTGTCCTAGTGTCCTAATGCCAATTTTGGTCTGGGCTTGCCCTTTATGAGTCTAATACATTCTCTTCTTCTTCTTTTTTTTTTTTTTTTTTGCAAGGCAAGTGGGGTTAAGTGGCTAGCCCAAGGCCACATAGCTAGGTAATTATTTAAGTGTCTGAGACAGGATTTGAAGCTAGGTACTCCTGACTCCAGGGCCAGTGTTTTAGCAACTGTGCCACCTAGCCGCCCCAAAGGGCTTCATTCTTATAGCAGCCTTTTGGCCTGGCCTTACCTCCATTATCAAAAGATCCATCTTCTTTTTGCCATGATGGTCTAGACTAAGGACTCACGGTGACTTTGTCTGGATTTCCTCTTCTGTTAGGAGGAGTCTGTTAGGAGAAGAGAAACTCACCACATTGCCTCCTAGAATTTCACCATTTGGAGTTAGTTTTAATAATTGATTCTTTGTAATTGTGAAAATTATTTTACCTTTCCATTTTTCTACATAGGGTAATTAGATAATAATCATTATCTTTGAGGAACTTTTCTAGGATTAATGAGTTAAATTTAATAATGCATTAGAGGATGTAAGAATTTATGGATTAAAGATATTTTATATGAAGCAAAACTATTGTTAGATTGAGTTCACCAGTATATTTACTAAGCACATCCTCTTTGCAAAGACTCTGAGGAAAAACCTCTATTCAACTTCCCTTCCCTACCTTCATTCAGCACAAGCAGCAACTGGCCCAGAATGAGTCCCCTGAGACTTCTTGTCAGTGACCCTTCCAGAAGAAAGGAGGGGCAAAAAGCCTACTGAGGGTAGATGAGTTTTGTGACTCTTTTCATAAAGTCTTAAAGAGGATGCATGTATGGGGCATTGATCTGGGCATTCATTACATGTTAAAAGTAATTAGTAGTCACAGAATCCCAGATCTACAGCTGGAAGGCATTTCAGAGACCATTCAGAGATCCACACCATTTTTTAAAAAATTTTTTCCTTTTTTTTTTGCATTTTTCCTTTGTGGTCTTTATTTTCATATTATTACAGTAATCTTATTGTGAAGGTAAACATAAATCCCCTACCCCCCCCTCCCCAAATAGAGAAACCTCAAGAGAAATGAAGTGAGAGGCAAAAAAAAAAATGTATTTCAGTCTATATTCAGAGTCCGTTGGTTCTGTGTCTGGGATGAGTTGCCTTCTTTATCGTAAGTCCATCAGAGAAGTTGATTCAATATTTTTTTCCCACAGTTGTTATTACTAGCTGTATTTCCCTGCATTTTATTCTTCCCCACTCCCATTTATTTTCTTCTCTCTTTCCTTTCACCCTGTTCCTCTGAAAAAGTGTGTTGTATCTGGCTACCCTCTCTCATGATCTTCCTTGTCTTATCACCTACTCCTCCACCTCCACTCCCCAGTCCCCCTTATCCTATCCCTTCCCTCTTGTTTTTCTCTAGGGTAAGATAGATTTCTATACCCTATTGACACATCCTTCATTTAATAGTTGGAAGTGAAGAGGTTCATAGGTCATAGGCATCAGAGGAAGTATTTAGTCCTACAACTTTCAAACCAGTGCTTTTCACTATAGTATGACTTTCCCATGATTCCCATTTCTTTGTTAAAAAAATGTTGAATGTTAAAACCATAGTTGTGCTGTGGCAAATTGCTTACTTAAGAATTTATCTGGTCTGTTAAAGTGATCTGATAATATTCAAAACAGGATTGGAAATCCTTTAGAAGAGTCACTTTTGTCCAGAGATATTAAGTACTAGATAGACACAAGGAAAGATAGCTTAGAACCATAATGATTTTTAAGTGAACAAGATAGAATTATATCTTTTGATATTTCTGAGATTTTTACTCCAAATCATGCTGTCTAATATGTTTAAAAAGTAAGCAACTTAATATCCACAACAAGAAAGAACAATGAGCAAATTCACAAATTAGAATTCTATATACACATTACTCTGAACAATTTATTAATTGAAATGAAACTTTATGGTGTGATTATAGATATTAGTATAGGAAACTATTGAGTAAATATTAGTCCATATTACAAGGTACATAATGTAAAATTCAAATCTACGGGTCTTGATATTTACAGTACTGTCAAGAGTGTTGGGTGCTTAATGAATGTTTGCTGAAGTCAATAGACTTAAGGTGTTTCATTGAAACAGAATTGGCAGTAGAATTTGAAGTAAGAACCCAATTGATGACTCTGCTAATTGTTATTCTTGGCTGTAAACATGAGTTAGGAATTAGCAAAACAAATGCTCTCCAACTATGGTCAGAAAAATTAAGCTTTGGTTACATAGTTTTGGGAGGCATTATTTGGCTCTGTCAGCAAAAGGTAACAAAATATATGGATACCTTTTGATATTTCTATTGCCACTTATAAAACAAAAAATAAATCCATAAGTAAATGAATATACAATATTGTAATATTTTATATAAGTTCCATATATATAAATATATGTGTAAAGCACTTCTCATCAGCTTATAAATTCAGAATGCCCTAATTATGTGACAAGTTTCTAGAGGTAGTAAGTCTTAAGATAATGTCTTAGATTCATAAAATACTTCACAAGTGAATCGATTTCAAATTTCCAACATAGCTAGCTTTACTTTGATAAAAATCATGTTTTTTTTAATCCACAGCAGACAATAGGGCATTTGATCTGTTTGTCCATTTTTGTTATTCTCTTAATACATTGTTGCTGCATTGCGTGCTATGGAGACAACTTCCAAGTACAATTTTGTTTTTGTCTAATTAAAATGCACTTTTTCTAAATAAAATCCATTTATTAAGTTATTTTGAGAGCAGACTGCTCCTCTGTCAGCTCAGTGACCTTGTCATGTTCATCAGCATGCTCTCCAGCAGCTCTGAGTGGTAGAGAGTTCTTGAGTACATCACTGTTTGGTCTGGTTAGTTCCCCAATATCAATAGTACCTATCATCAAACAGGTTTGCTGTCATTATGCCCAGGTGGTCATTTTTTCTTCCAATCTATCCTTAATGGCTTTAAAAAATCTTAACATAGAATGCTTTACATCCACCATAGATCTGACAGTTTTATATTCATAATTTTGGCCCATTTAATTTAGGTAGCTATTAGCTCCTTTTGTTCCCAAATATGAATACAAATATGAATAATAGACTTACCACTATTATTACTTACTGTTTTGCTCTTCCTAGTGTTTGTGTTGTAAAACTACTTAGTAGTATATCCCAAAAATCTGTTAAAGTTATTAAAACCTGAAAACCACACTAAAGTTTTTGGTTCATCCTGTATAAGGATTTTTCACTTTATCTTGTTTTGATTTTCATTCTGATAAAAAAAAAAAACAAATTCTATAGGCTTGTAGAAGTACTTTCATCACTGTTCATGAAGTAAAGTCATTCCAGCTCTAAAGTTCAATGAGAGATCATGAATAATCATAAATCACAGATTGTGGGATTTCATATGGATAGCATTCTATACTCCACCTTGGAGGTCTACTGAATGAGGGCATGAGAAGGGAACACATGTGCATTCACAGCTGATTTTCTCTTTAGGCTGCATCAGCTAATCATACAACTAAGAGGTATAAAGAAAAGAAGATCCAGCTATGTTTATTGTTTATTGCTATTTTAAAGTATTTGACTATTTTGTGTGTGTGTATGTGTGTGTGTGTGTATACATGTGTGTGTGTGTGTGTGTGTATATATATGTATATATATATACATATATATATATAAAAGCTTTCCTTAGGAAGGTATGCATATACAAGAGGTCTTCATGAAATTTGACTTTCCATATAGTGGCTCCTTCAAATTCTTGAAGATAGTTACAAAATAATAGCTGTCATTTATATAATGCTTATTATGTTTCAGCCTCTATGCACATTGCAATATGATTCTCATGACAACCCTGGGAGGGAGATCCTATTATTATCTCTTTTATAGTCGAAGAAACTGAAGTAAATAGAAGCTAAGTGCTGCCCAGAGTTACATGGCTAGTCACACACTTATCCAGAGACTAGATTTGAACTCAGTTCTTCCTGACCTCCTTTTCAGTTAAAATTGATTAATGAATAGCAACTCTTTGAGCCTGGCCAGTCAATAAGCTCCAAATTTCCCAAATCTTGATTATATCTCACCATTTGCACAAGTGAAATTTTAATTATTTTGCTGAAAATCAAGTAAATGATATCTATATCATTTCCCTGATTTACTTAATCTAGTATCTGTCAATAAGAGAAACGTGTTTTAAATGTATCATAGCCTATTCTTGAAGCCAAGCTGATTCTCTATCACTCTTTCCTTTTCTTAATGTTTTGGGTTTTCAAAGGAGGTTTATCCTTCTTTGGTGTCTCACCTGGCCCTCAAATCTTCCCTGTAGCTCCAAGAAGCTATAGCCTGTGCAGTGGCCACACCCCAGTAAAACTATCTTGGTGGATGGGCTAAACTAGGTTGAGGATAACCACAGACCTCAAACCTGTCAGTGAATTAGAGGGGGATGGCTACCACGTGAAGATTCCTCAGACAGAGTAGATAGATAAGGACCATTTGTTCCAACAACCATGACAGGAGTTGTAGCCAATGTGTGAAGCACTAAAAGAATTTGGTCAGACCTGGAAGACTCCAAGAGTATCCATTGAATCCTGAGTCATCACTACTTATCTTGACTTTTGCCTGCCACTGGACTTTGAGGATTCTGGAAGAGAGACTGAGGCAAATGACTTTGTTCACCTATGCTTAGTTAAACCCAGTTCATGCACTAGGGAAGACATCACCCTGTAATATAATTGGTCCTCTTCCAAAATGAAGGATGAACAAGAATAGCAGCAATAATTACCCCATTGATGATTGTTTCTGGCATTTTTTTTAAGGCTATGGAGTTAAAAGTGACTTGCCCAAGGACACACCAGGCAATTATTAAGTGTCTGAAACTGGATTTGAACTCAGGTCCTCCTGACTCCAGGGCCAGTGCTCGTATCTGCTGTGCAATCCAGCTGCCCCCAGATCCTAGCATTTTGCCATGAATCAATCAGAATCATTGTATTATAAATTGCATTCTTCATTCTCTATCAGTTTTTGAAAATCAGTACATTTAACTTATTCTAGTTCTGTTAAACTTCTCTTGTTATCCACAATCTTTTAAATATCAGCCACAGGGATCCTAAAGTTTAGTAGGATGGTAGCACATGGTAGCAAGTGAGTATGTGCTTGATCATTTGAGAAAGGAGAGAGAATGCTAACAGCAGCAGGGATCCAGAAAGTTCAGATTGCAATAGATGGTGCTTGAGTTGATCCTTAAAGAAAGCTCAGGATTCTGAGAGGTTAAAGAAAAAGTGAATTCCACGTAGAAGGGATGAAAACAAGATTTGTAATGCTTATTATGGAAAAGAGCAAAGAGAACAGATCTTCTGGACCAGAGATTTTGTGAAAAACAGTGATATACAGGAAGCCTGGAAAGATAGACTGAGATGAGATTGTAAGGGGAGACTGCAGTGTACCTGTGGCTATTTAATTCTTGTCATTGTCATCCTAAATATCCATCTAAGAAGATACTTAAGCGAGAAGTGTATTATAGGCCTTTGAGACTTTTAGTATTTCATAGATAGCTATGCTAGCAGTGAAGCAGCAATCTGTCTAGCAGAGATGGCGTCTCCAAGGGGGCTACATGAAAATTCTCTGGAGAGAGGAAAGGGTACTGAGAGAATGCAGTACTGTTCTATATTTAATACCCACCCTTCTCAAACACTGGGGTTTTAGACTGAACTCAGATTTATGTGGGGGGTGATGTTTTGTAGCTTCCATTCTGACTATGCCCTCTTCTTAGTAGCTACCTTTGCTAAGAAATGTGTCCTCCAGTTGGCCATTGATGGGAGGCTCACCAGGGATACCCCATGAGCCAGAGTGGTAGGTTGAATCTTCAGGTGGAGTGAACCAGTGATATTTGTAGGCTTTTAAATTGTCACCCATCTATTTAAAGTTGATTTGACTTATTCAGTGGGATCTTATCAAAGATAGGGAGAGTTGGCAAACTGTAGAGAAACTCTAGGTCACTGTAGGCATATTTTGTTCTTCAAGAAGCATCGCCTATTTGATAAACTTGTTTAATGAATTAATATGGGGGAAAGGAGGATGAAATTAAGGAAATATACTGTGATTATACATTTTGCATGCCATCAGTCTACTTTATTTCATTTTGTCCCTACCTAGGTCTTTAAATTTTCTTGGTGTTACTTTTCTTATCCATAGTATTCACTTTCTGGGAAGATATGCAAATTTCTCTTGATTTTTTTTCAGATTGACTTAAGAAGGTACCTGCTAATTTGTTGCCCAGATGCCTACCAATCTCTGGCTTTCTCTTCCCTTTATTTGAAAAGTTGTATCCTAGTACTATAATCAGTCATTTCAGGACCTCTTTTTGTATGTTGGTTATGCATAGTTGGCACATATAGGAGCTTGAAGTTAAGATAGACTTCATGTGATTCATCTGTGGATTTTATAACTTATAATTTATCTTGTAGTTTTATAAAATGTGTCCATTTCCAAGTTTCAGAACAAAAGAACTTCTGCAAATTAATTAATGTAATTAACTTAGGCCTTTTAAAATTGTAAAATTTATTTTTCAAATTTAAAAGCATTCATTTTCTCTCCTCTCCCATTGGGGGAAAGAAATGCTTGTAGAATATGCTCATAGTCAAGCAAAGCAAGTTTCCACAATGACCATGTCTGAAAATGTAGGGGATTTTCCCTATCTTGAGCTATAACCTCTGTTTCTAATGATGGGTAGTGTTTTTCATCAGATTGTTCCTCTGGAATCATAATTGGTCATTTCATTTATCAAAATTCTTGTGGTTTTTCAAAGATGTTTATACTCTTGTTGTTTCTGTATAGATTATACTCTTGGTTCTGCTCACTTCAAATGAGTCTTCCTAGTTTTATTTCAAACTGCATTTTGTTATTTCTTATGGCACAATGACATTCTATTGCATTCATATATCATAATTTGTTTGGCTCTTTCCCAGTTGATGGATATTCCCTCAATTTCTAGTTCTTTGCTTCTACAAAAAGTTTCTGTAAATATTTTTGCATATATGAGTTTTAAGGACTATATTTTAAGAACCAAAAAAGCTAGTAAGTAATACTAAAGGGGGAAAGAAAGAAGCATTAGTACCTTGAAAAAAAGAGGAAGATATTTCACTGTAAAGTACACAGTTGCTAAGATGCCCCCATCTTTTTCAAGTTACTTTGTTTACATTGAAAACTAATCTGAAAGCTCTTTTATCTAACTTCAGCTGCCCAACATTTCAATATGGAGCACAGACCAGCTTGTGCTTAGCTATTAATCAGATACACTATCATCACTTAGACTTGTGTGAATCTCAAATTTTAAGACTAACTGCAGTTTGGAGATAATTCTTTTCACTTAGCTCTGATAGTTTACGTAAGGAAAATGTTAAACAGTAAAAACAAGGGCTTGGAATCTTAAAGTAACAGCCTCCATTTCCACGGGCATCTGTTTAACAGCTGGATTGTGGTGTTCAGAGGGAGTGATCTTTATCTGGTTAGGGTGATTGCCACTATTTGAGTTCCTCACATTACTGTTTATGGGGAGATGCAGGAGTTGTATGCTTGGATGCTTTCTCTTTTACTTTTTCTTAGTGTTCTTTGCCTTCTCAGAGAAAATTAGAACAAGGCTTCCTATTTTTTTGCAAGTGGTTATGTGCTCTCTTGAATAGATTAAACTCCCACTCATAGTGTCTGAGCCACCCTCAGCCAAAAAAGATATAGATTTAGAAAGAGAAGTTTATAAAATATGAAATTCTATCATATCCACATCACTATGCTTCCCACTTTTTTCATGTTTACAGTATCTAACAGATGGTATTCATTTGTTTTTAATTTGAGTAATATATCCATTTGGACCTAGTGCCATGACAAACCTCTAGACTCTATTGTTTCCCTTTAAAAATCCTTAAACTATATGTAAAACTTACTTTTAAATATAAACCATGAAACTTATTTTTAAGTAATTTTTGAGTGTTTACTATATGCAAGGAATATTACTTGGGGAGGGTTGCAGGTCAGGAACAAATCCAAAAGTTAAAAAGGTCCTGCCTACAAAGAGTTTGTAGACCAGTTAGAGAGAAAAGTTGTATACCTGAAAACACACCAAAAAGAATAATTGACAAATAAATCATGCAGACATTGTAGGTCATAGTAGATAGGGGGCATCTGACATACAAAATACCCACAGGAGCTGTGCAGTACAAGCATTTGACTAAGGTAAATTATTCAGCTTTTATCTCTCATTGAAGTTATTTGAGTATTAACCAGACAATTTTTATTAGAATTGAAGATAATATAATTTACTTCTTTTGATGGGGTTTAAAGTTTTTGGCAAAAGAAGAAGTTTGATGACAGACAAAATTTGGACTTGAAATAAGAGACTGCAAAAATGTTTTGAGGAAAAGGATCAGTAATAGCATTTAAATAGTCTCAGAGTGCCAGACCAATGGTTAGTCACTTTTATTAAATTATATCTGGTTACACTAGCAAAAAAATCCCTGAAATTAATCAACAAGTTTTTTTAATCATTTACTACATTCCAGGCATAATACTGATCACTGAAAATACAAACAAAACATGAAAATACTGCCTTCCTTCAAGAGACTGACATTTTCATGGAGACAAAATGTACACAAATATGTATACACAAGATACATTAATAAATAAACCAGAGAAAAAGTAACCTTAGGAGGAAACTCTTTAGCACCAGGGATGGACATCCTGGAGACAGCATCCTGAAGGCCTCCTGAAGATGATGGTATTTGAACTGAAGGAATCTGGGAACTCTTTGAGGTGGAGGTGTGAGGATAGAGAGAATTCTTAATCTAGAGGATAGGTAGTACAAAGAAAAGACAGGATCTTTAAATGCCAAAAAAAGGATTTTGTATTGAATCCTAGAAGTTTGAGTTTTATGAGTAGGTTCAGTGATATGGTTAGACCTCCATATTAGAAAAATCATTTTTACCAAAACTATGTGATGGATTGAATAGGAGAGGGACTTGAGACAGGGACCAACTTAGGAGGCTATTGCACTTGTCCAGACATTATAAAACACATAGAAGGTCCTGAAGTAGGATTAAATGGATGGAGAGAAATGAACATATATGAAAGAAGTTGTGAAGACAGACAATGACAAGATTTGGCAGTGGATGGATATGTGGGTTGAAAGTGAGTGTAGAGTGCAGGATGGCACCTAGGTGGCCCCCCTGGTAATTGGAAGTATGGTAGTACACTTGACAGTAATAAGAAAATTTGAAGGAGAGGTGGTTTGTGAGAGAAAGATAAAATTAGCAATTTTTTGGACATGTTGGGTTTGAGATCCTTTAGGACATCCAGTTTGACACAGGCATGTGATGATGGGGGGTGGAGACTGAGGTTTGGAAGAAAAACCAACAGAGGACATATCAATATGTGAGTCATCTGAATAGTTTCAATAGATAATTGAACTCATGGGAACTGATGAGGTCACCAAGTAAAAGAGTATGGAGAGAGTAAGTTAAGAAAGCCCAGGACAGAGCCTTGGACAGTAGACCTACATTTAGTGGGCATCCCATGCTTGAAAATTACTCCCAACAAAGAAGGCAGAGAAGAAGCAATCATGCAAATAACTAGAGAAAACAGTGTAAAAAACAAAAAAAAAAAAATACCAAATAGGCCCAGAAAGGAGATGTGTCCCAGAGGAAGGTGATTAACAGTGTCATATACTACAGAGAAGGATGAGCATTGATATGGACCATTAGATCAGACAATTAAGAGATTGTTAGGGGCGGCTAGGTGTCATAGTGGATAAAGCACCAGCCTTGGAGTCAGGAGTACCTGGGTTCAAATCTGGTCTCAGACACTTAGTAATTACCTATCTGTGTGGCCTTGGGCAAGCCACTTAACCCCATTTGCCTTGCAAAGACCTAAAAAAGAGAGAGATTGTTAGTAGCCATCTAAACCAGGCCACACAACTCATTAAATCAGTAAAACCTTAAAAGCTTGAACTAGATCAAATAATCAAGAAATCCAATGACAAACTATATAAGAGTAATTATTATACTCAACCAGAAATGACAAAAATCAGGCTAAAGTCAGGGCAATAGGATACAAGGCACAACCAGAACCTGTAAAACTCCAAAGGCAGCAAGAGCAGAAGACTTTTCTAAGAAAAGCCCAGGGTAATCAAATGCCCCAGGTTGGTTAGTGTGACATTTTAAAAGTTCAAGAGACATCATTTCTGAGTAATTTCATCATTTTATTAAAAAGGCTAGCATGCTTATTAATAAAAGAAAGTGGGCTCTCTCAAATGCCAAAAACTCCTCATGATGGGGGACTCACAGTTTTCATGCTCTCTTCAAGGGGCAATCAACTTTGATTAGTTAATAATTAGAGAGTGAATATTACATTGAGGGGCTAGGCTATATTCCATTGAGGATCTTGCCGGTATATGACTTTTGTCACTCAGGTCTTGTTCAAAGATACTTATCAATTTCCATATCAGCTATTTAACCAAAGGAAGAATTCGCATTTTCTCAGACCTGTCTGAGTAAAAACATTGAGCAGGAATCCACAGTCTTTCCCTAAAATTTCTCATACCGTTGATTTGGAGTAGAAAAGGGAAAAGTTTTGCTCCTGATTCAGTAATTCAGTAATTATTTCTCTTATTAATAAACCTTAAAATGAGGACATTGGGAATTCAAAGAAAAAGAGATGAATTTTCCATGGACAAAAATCTAAAAGAAATGAAATAGATTTTTAAAACTGAATAAAAACTCTTTGAATTAGTAGCTCATTAGTTTATAAGAAAAAATGATTTAACTCTACCCAAGAAACAGAATCCCTGAAAACTAGATTAGATAAATCAACTGTTTCATGAGACAGCAAGAAATATTAGAAGAATAAGAAGTAAAGGAAAGATAATTTAACAATCATTGAATTCTCTGAAAAGCGTGATTTAAAAAAAAAAAGCCTGGCATCTCAAATATGTTAGAACCAAAGGATAATGTAAAGATAGAAAGAATGTACCAAATCTCCATTTGAAAAGAACCAAAAAGGATGAAACTTAAAAATGTCATAACCAAAATCTAAAACTCCTAAATCACATAAAAAAAGTACTACAAGTTTCTCAAAAGAAGCAGTTCAGTTATGAAGGAACTGTAGTCAGGATCCCATAAGATATCACAGCTTCTGTCCTAAATAAGAAGAGATCTTGAAATACAGTTTTCCAAAAGGCAAAAGAGAGAGGCTCACAATCAAGAATAGCTTAACCTGCAAAACATTATAGACTTACAGAGAAAAATTGACTTTTAATGAAACAAAGAACTTTCAGACTTTCTTTGAAAATAACAGCAGTGAGGAAAACCTTTGAAAATCATCACAAGAGTCAATGGAAAACCCAGAAAGAAAATTTTATTTGAGCAATTGAAAAAAACTATCTGATGATTTAATGCTAACATTCTAATGGGATGAAGAAATAAGAGATATTTTTTTTTTAGGTTTTTGCTAGGCAATGGCCACACGGCTAGGTAATTATTAAGTGTTTGAGATCAATTGGAACCCAGGTACTCCTGACTCCAGGGCCTGTGCTTTATCCACTGCTCAGCCTAGCCGCTCCACCTAGCCACCCCACCCCCCCCCAATGAAGACATAAGTGTACCTTTACACTCTTTATCTTCAAAGGATATTGAGGAAGTTGAGGGAAGATAAAGAGAAGTAAAAAGAGTAGAAAGGAGGAAGAAATCAGTACAAGAGACTTTGCAAACTTAGAGGAATGTTGGGAGAAAGGGCATCTTAGAAGCTTCATTTATATGAAGTAGTTGACTTTTAAAACCCAAACTTAGAGCTAGGGACCAGGGTGCAGTAATGGGTTTTGATATAGGTGTGTGTCATGTTTTGGGTCTGCTGGTGCAGCCATGGTACTGACATCATGGGAGGTGGATCAGTGAGTCTCAGTTCTTAGGACTTTGTTTGCTTTTTTCCCCCAACTTGAAAATTTATTTTATTTTTTCCAGTTACATACAATGGTAGTTTTTCAGCTTCATCCATTTGAAAATTTATGAGTTCCATGTTTTTCTACCACCCTATCTTCCCTTGCCCTTTCCATGTGATAAAAGTTGTGCATGTGTTTAAATATTTCCATATTAGGGTTTTTAAAAAACCTTTTTGATTCTGGTTGGCTTTGACTATGGAAACAGCTGAAGTTACTTTATCATTGTTGCATAATTTCTGTTTTGGATAAGTTTGAGAAGTCATGGAGATTGGGGAAAATGCCTAATCTGCCATCTTTGTTGCGCTCATGATCCAGAAGTTAAAGTACTCTTTAAAAAAAATCAAGGATTATTCTCCTGAACCTGTAGTTTCAACCTTTGCAACATGTGTTATAAACACCCCTTCCTTTCCTCTGACACTACCATCACCCTAGTGCAGGCTCTCATCTTGCACCTGGACTACTGCAGTAGCCTGATGGTAGGTCTGCTTGTCTCAAACCTCTTCCCATTCTAATCCACCTTCCATTCAACTGTCAAAGTGATCCCCCTAAAATGCAGCTCTGACTGTGCCAACCCTTTTCTCTTCCCTTCGGTAAACTCCAGATACTCCTTATGCTGTGTGTGTGTGTGTGTGTGTGTGTGTGTGTGTGTGTGTGTGTGTGTGTAAAATTTTTTTTGGTTTATAAAGCTTTCCTAATCTGCCGTCTTTCAAAGCTACTTCTATCTATTCATACCCTGCCTCAATGTACTCTGCAGTCTAGTGACACTGGTATCCTTACTTTATCTAAAACTAAACGCTCTATCTGCCTCTTCTTTATCAAGTCTCCTCCTTCCTTTCATGCCCGCTTTGCACTCACTAAAATCTTATTTTTCATTCTATTTCACATCTGCTGCTCTGCCAGGTTTTCACTCTAAGATGCCCCTTTACTTCTAAACTTAGCTCCATGCTACTCTACCCCTTCCTCCCTTCTCTGACCTACTCTCTGGTGGGTAAAGGACCCAGTTCTGCCATGGCCCTCCTTCATAGAGGTAAGATGTTGGTCTTTGTGTTTGCTGGTTTGCCTAGCTTCAGATGTCCCCAAGTTGGGTCCCTTGCTGTCCCTCTTCCTCCCTGCACCCCTGCCCTTCCCCCACCTCTGTTTTCCTACCTTCTCTTCTAAGCTATCTGCCTTTAGCACTGGAGCTCCCTGAAGGCAGGGACTACTTTTCTTTTTATTAATTATGTCTCCAGCACTTATCCCAGCACCTAACACATAATATAGTAGGTGTTTAATAAATGTATATTGGATTGAATTGACCCTTCTGCAAGGTCTTTTCCTACAGACTTTAATACTCTTGCCTACTCTCTGCTTATTATATTTAGTTTATCTATACATATTTGTTTGTACATGTTTTCCTCCATTAGATGATTAACTCCTTGAAAGCTAGGATTAACTTTTTCTTTGAAGCCCCTGTTCTTAGCATAATGGTAGGCACTTTAATAAAGGCTAGTTGACTGACTCATAGACATGAATCTTAAGGGCATCCTCAAAGAATTCCAACAAACACTTACCGTACCCTTAATAACTCTTCTTATTCCTAATTTAACTTGGCTTCAACCCTCAGTCAGAGCTTCTGTCATCACTCAGAACCATGACCTCAGCTGTTATACCAGTCCTAAACTAGGCTAAAACCAGACCCACAGTTGTTTTACTTTTGCCACCTCACCACTCATACTTTTGCCTCCCTCCTTTCTTAGAGTCCTGTTTACTCCTGTTATTTTTAAAACCTCTTACCCAACCAAGATTCATGTCATTCCAAGAAGACTTGACACCAGGTTAGTATTTCTGGTGACATCTTTCCTTTATTGGTTGACTATGATGCTCTTACTATCTTCATTGATACTTCTTTGAGAGACTTTGAAATTAAGGGGGAAAAGATCTCAACAACCAGAATGGCTTCCCAGATTAAGGAAAATTGAATAGGTCTTACCCTAGAATGAAGGGAGTAAATGTGTGTGGAAAGTAAAATGGAAGAAAAAAGGGTAATATATAATTATAAGAAGGAATTATGTGAATGAGATGGTACAAAGATTAGCAGATTGCCTTTTCTTCTGTGCCTTTATAATCTTGAATATTTTGGATTTTATATTTTAGTTTAACAAATTGGTGCCTCTCAATCTTCACTTTGGTCTCATGGTATCTAGGCCATGGTAACATTTGAAACAATATGTACCATTCCTGTGTTTTTATATGGGAGTCCCTTACTATGAACCCCAAAATTTAGGATGACTCTAAGAGAAATGGAATTTGTCACAGAAGCTTTACTTTTAGATTAGGTTTTAGTTTAATACTTTTTTTTTTGGTACTTAAAGTTTTTATTTGTTTTGAGTTTTACAATTTTTTCACCTAATCTTACTTCCCTCCCCCCACAAAAGGCAGTTTTCCGGTCTTTACATTGTTTCCATGGTATACAATCCCTCCAGGCTTCCCTGAATTCCCATCCCTCCTGGTTTCTAATAGAACAATAGTGTTCCATGACATACATATACCACAGTTTGCTAAGCCATTCCCCAATTGAAGGACATTTACTTGATTTCCAGTTCTTTGCCACCACAAACAGGGATGCTATGAATATTTTTGTAAGTTTAATACTTTCAAAAAAGACTTTCACTTGTTCTGTTTGGTTCTAAAAAGTAGTACTATGTAGCAATTAAAAAGCTTTGAGAGACAGCATCTGAGTAATTTAATAATTTTATGAATAAGGCCAGCATGTTTATTAATAAAAGGATGGTCAGTTGGCTGTCTTTCTTTGACCAAAGACAATCTTGGGATGGGCTCATCCCATGAATGGGAATCAACCTTGATTGGTTAACAGGTAAAGAAAGGATTTAGGATTGAGAATGACTTCTTGTTTCATTGGACTTTGAGACCTATCTCTATACTCAGACCACCCTCAACCTCAGTCTTGGGCAATCTTTTATTTTTTATTTTTTATTTTTTGCACTTTTCTTAAGTGGACCTTTTATTTTTTTCCTCCTTTTTAACAATAACTTCTCCCATCTCCACTTGCCCCATCTCTGTACCCCTCTTCAGGTCCCACTGATGTATTGTTCCTAACTACTTTTTTGCCTATCCAAACAGCAGGAAAGGATATGATCACTTCCTCATTCTGCTGTCTTTCTAGGGTTCTGAAAGCCTGACTTAGTTCTTTTTTTTTTAATTTAAATTTATTTTTATTAAAGATATTATTTGAGTTTTACATTTTTCCCCCAATCTTGCTTCCCCCCCACACACAGAAAGCACTCTATCAGTCTTTACTTTGTTTCCATGTTGTACCTTGATCCAAATTGGGTGTGATGAGAGAAATCATATCCTTAAAGAGAAGAGAAGTCTAAGAGGTGACAGGATCAGACAATAAGCTATCAGTTTTTTTTTTTCTAAATTAAAGGGTATAGTCCTTGCACTTTGTTCGAACTCCACAGCTCCTTATCTGGACACAGATGGTACTCTCCTTTGCAGACAGCCCAAAATTGTTCCCAATTGTTGCACTGATGGAATGAGCAAGTCCTTCAAGGTTGAACATCACTCCCATGTTGCTGTTAGGGTGGACAGTGTTTTTCTGGTTCTACTCTTCTCACTCAGCATCAGTTCATGCAAATCCCTCCAGGTTTCCCTGAAATCCCATCCCTCCTGGTTTCTAATAGAACAATAGTGTTCCATGACATACATATACCACAGTTTGCTAAGCCATTCCCCAATTGAAGGACATTTACTGGATTTCCAATTCTTTGCCACCACAAACAGGGCTGCTATAAATATTTTTGTACAAGTAATGTTTTTATTGGGCAATCTTTTAAAAAAATTTATGCCCTACTCAAGTGTGAGTGGGAACCCAATGGCTCCTCCACCTGGGAGGAGTCTGAACAAGAAAGTTATTCCAATCTCATTATCAGCAATGTCCTTCAAGAAACTGAACTTTTAAAAAATCAGAACTTTAGAAAAAGGGGGAAAATCTGGATCTCCCCAAATCATTGTAACTAATAATTATTTCTCGCAACTAAGTGTAATTTGTAGAGATTAGAGAGGGACACATTTCAGTTAGCAATTTGAGATGTCCATATGGAAATATATGAGACTGAAAACTATTCCCTAATAGATAAGTGGTCAAAGGATATGACCATTTCTCAAAAGAAAAATGGAAAACTGTTAATAATCATATAAAAGAATGTTCTACATCACTAATAATAAGCAAAACAATCTTGAGATTTTGCCTCACAAGAAGCAAGTTGGTAAAAATAATAAAAGATGAGACTAGTCAAGGCTGGAAGGGTTATGGATAGACAGGTACACTAGTGCATTGTTCATAGAATTATAATTTAATATGACCATTCTGGAAGTCAGTTTGGAATTATGCAAATAATAACATGGCTAAATATTCATGCCTTTTATCCAGAAATTACCCAAGTAGTCATATACCCAATTTGTTCCCCTCTATTGATATACAAAATATTTATAGCAAAATTAGAAATGACAAAACTCTGCTCCCAGTGTGGACAAGTTTGTAATTTGGCTGTTTTGCTAACCCAAGATTTTAAATGCCAAGAGACATTTTACTCACTAATGTGGATGAATCAAGTTATTCCAGCTGGTGATTAAAGTTTAAGGGGCACAGATTTTTTTTTATTACATATTTTTTTTTCAGTTTATGGTTTTATTTGTCAAGAGCAGCATTTCCCCAAGTGTACTCTGGGGACATAGTATAGACTTCCTTAGTTTCTATGGGTGTCCCAAGACTAGAAATACTTTGGAGCATAGAAACTATAGTGAAAGAAAAAATAAAGATGCTTGAAAAACAGAGGCTTGGGAATACAAAATGAGTAGGATCCCTCACATTCAGTCAGATACCATTGGAAGAATTGTTTTGAATCCATTGTTCATCACACTAGTCAATTGGATGGCTTCTCCATTCTATTCCTCCCTACTCCACCCTAAACCTACACACAAGAAGCTTTCTGTGGTTCTAACTATGTCTTATGCTTCATTTTTGCCAAACTGTATCACTTGTGTGGATTGCACCTTCCTGGCAGAGACTTTGCTCAGGAATTTATAAATTCATGGAGAACCACAGTCTCAGGAAATGTGCCAGCAAGGAGTGTTGTATCACTTCTGTTCACACATCCAAAAACTGAAAATGTTTTGCTTTTAAAAACAGTTTTCAAAATCCATAGTTAAATTTTCCCTTTTAGTATTTTCAAATTTTTCTTTTCCCAATGAATTAGATGAGTTCCTGTGGCCCATGACTTTGGGTGTGTTGTGTGCTATATAGCTTAATCCTCAGGAAATCCACTTCCTACCAGTAGTCAAGAGTAGAATGAATTCTCTGAAGTAAAACATCTTGTAAATATTGTGTGACCTACACTTACATAGTTAAACTCTTGATGCATCTTCTGTTTGATCTTTATCCTTAAGATATTTCTTGGGGGCACCTAGGTCCACAGTGTATAGAGCACTGGCCCTGGAGTCAGGAGGACCTGAATTCAAATTTGAACTGAAACACTTAATATTACCTAGCTATGTGATCTTGGGCAAGTCTTGAAAACAAAACAAAACAAAACAAACAAACAAAAAGATAGTTCTTGTGATTGTCACATCATTGGCACTCAAAGAAATGATGATTTATAACAAGTTTCAGGGTTTTAATTGACTTATCTCAAACTTATTTTTGGGCCCTTGAATAAGTTCTATTTATAGTTAACAAAGTTGTAGATTTTTATTGCCTCATATGTTGGGGTGAGGTAAATCAATAATAAATATCTTTTTAACATAAGGATTTATTATAGATTTATTTTTGTCTTGTTTTGTGATTTATCTTGATCACAAGGAAAAAAATCTTGTCAAGTCAAATATAGATTAGATTTTTTTAACACAACTCTGTGAACATGGGCAAATTTTCTGAGCTCCATTTTCCTTCTGTAGAGAATAATAATACTTGTAGTATTTTACTATAGAGAGATGAGGCTCAAATGAAATTGCATTTAAAAACATTTTGCAAACATTAAAGCTCCATCTAAGTATTAGTTCTTATTATTCTTGTTTTTATAAATCACACACACACACACACACACACACACACACACACACACAGAGCCAGCCGAAATAGGTTGGCTTACATAACCATTTCTCTTGGTAGGTAAATAGGGGAAAACCTCTGATTGTTGAATCTAATTTAAAGAAACACTGTAGGGCTTGCTGAGGACCCCAAAGCTTTAACACAGACATTGCCCTTGCACATGGTGTTTTCAGGCTGTTGTTTTTTTTTTTTTTTTTCTGATGACCTTGCCAGGGCTATCAGGTTTGAGGTGAGTGCCAAAATTGACATTCTGTCAGAGTGTAAACCTTGGCTCAGTATGTGGCCATCTGCTGTGCAGTAATAATTTTGATTTATTTTTCCCTTGGTTGACACATACTAATGGAACAGATGCAAGCTTGTAAGTTTTCTTTTATTGGTTTATAGTTTTACTGCATACATTAATGACACAAGTAGTACATTCATATTAGTATTTATGTTAACTATTTCCAAATCAAGGATGAGTAATGCATTTTGCTTGTGTTTTTAATATGATGGGAAGCTCTAGACCAGAAAATTTTAATGATATTTTTATAGTCACAATTTACTTAATTTTACTGCCTCCACAAACTTTATTTTCAGGATGTCAGATTTTTGTGTGATTTCAAATTTCTAATTGCCATTGCTTCAGTGAATGGACAGAATTGGACTCAATTCAACAATTTCTCTAAAAAATTGGAAAATCAGCAGAGTTTAGTGGTTGCAGTTGAATAATTTTTAAAAGCCAGGGAGTTACCTAGTATTGTTGCTTTAACTCTCCTCCCCATCTTATTTGAAAAAGGAAATGTCCTTTATTTTAGTCTTTGACCAGAAAGGCAGTGTGTGAGATGGCATATTTTTAAAGAACAAAAACTTTCTAGGACAGAAACATAGCTTAAATTAAATCTGGCACAGTTAGTCATTTCTCTGAGGAGACTAGAACTATTTGCTGAAACAAGGAGTGATGTCATTTTCATAGTGAAATGAGTGGAAAAAAAGAAGGGTTTAAAGTCCGAGGGTCTTGGTTCCAATGCAGACTCTGTTGCTGCCTGTGTGACTGAACACATTGTCTCCCCTCTCATCTCTACCACAAAGGAGTTGGACCAGAGTTTGTCTAGGTCTAAGCCTGGGCCCCTCTGTTACTTTGAAAACAGATTTTTGAATGATCTGTCTTGGAGCTCCAAGACATTCTTCAGAGGAGTTATCACTGTACAGTAGAATTTATAGGACCTTCTTCAGTCACTCAGATAAGTCACAGCCCAACCTTGGCTGTCCAGAGTTTTGGTTTGCTGCTTCTGTTATGATGCACCAAGAATCATTTTGTATTATGGTTGCTTGTTTTTGTGTAGTATTCTCCTTACTAGATTCTCAGTTTCATGGGGACAGGACCTGGCTTTATCTGAATTTTTTATCTCCCATACAATGAGCTGCTTGGTAGACACTTTAGGACCATGCTTAGTTGAGTGGCCTATTGCAGACTCTTCACTCTGGTCACTTAATCTTTTAGAGACTGTTTCCTCAACTGTAAAATAAAGGGATTGGACTTGATTAATTCTAAGGTTCTTTTCAGGTCTAAATCCTATGATATCGGGACAGTATTTAAAGAAATATGTGTCATGACTTTTCAGAGGAAGTGAATGCCAACCTTTTTTCAATTTTAAACTTTTTAGTTTTCCAAATAATCAGATGAATCATTTCATCATTTGACCAGAAACTCAAAACGAACATACGTTTTAATATTTAATTACAATACTGCCACAATAACCCTCATTCAGGTAAAAATGTAGTGATATTCACTCTCAAATGCTTTGTGCCAACTGTGTGTGAGGGTTTTCAAACTGGCATTTCAAGCCCTAGACAATTGGACTCCACCCCTCTCCCCACCCTAATCCCATATTTCATTCCACATGTTCACTGTTCCATTAAAAGTAGGTTGTCTCTTGAAAATGTCCTGCAGATATGTCTTTCTTTACTAATACTGTTCCAATTACCTTTTCCTCTCATTAAATTTTTGCCTATCTTTTAAAGTAACTCAAATGTCACCTTCTCCATGAAGCCTCTTCCTCATGTACTCCAGTTGATAATGCCCACAGACTTCTTATGGCACTTCATTTTTGCATCTTTCTAATACAAGTATTGATGTTATCTGTATATGTGTCATGAAATTAGGGACATTTCTTGTATGAATAATTAACAGTGCTTTGCATAAAATATGCATTTGTTAAATATTATAGAATTAAATGATGTGCTCTGAGATTATCAAATTTCAACTTTTTTTCAGAATATTCTAGAAAAGGGCACTGAGGGCACAATAAAAATGGCATGGTGTGTGCTTATAGCCTCTTCTGCTGGGAATACAGATGATTTCTTGAGCTTTGGAATTGAGTTCCAATAGACAATGCCAATCTTTGTCTTTATCAAGGTATGAGATCTGTGTGGTAAGTCCCTAAAGTAGGGACCACCAGGTTGCCTGGGGAGAGTCATTCTAACCCTAGTTGAAAACAGTAGATCAAAGTTCCCATGCTGATCCAGTGGTGGCATCAAACCTGTGAGAAAACCCTTGCACTTCTTGCTTGGATAAGATGAGGAGACTCAGTCTTTAGTGGGGAAAAAAATTGCCAATCTTTTCATGCTCAAATATTCACAACCTTTTATCTCACGCTTAGTTTCCAGAGTGAAATATTTTGATATTCTTATCTAAATGTTGCAATTAAAAAGTAACTAAGTAACCATTGATTTTTATTTTTAAAATTTTTTGTTTATTTAAGGCAATAGGGTTAAGTGATACTCAAGGTCACATAAGCTAGGCAATTATATATATATATATGTGTGTATACACACACACACACACACACACACACACACACACACACACACACACATATATGCTGAATTTGAACTTAGGTCTTCTTGAATTCAGGGCCACCTAGCTGTCCTCACTGATTTTAATACTGATTCATTCAATTTAGTCCCTGATGACATCTTGGAGTATTCAAACTTAATCTAAAGATTTTATTTGGTGATTGGTGACATTTTCTTGAAACAGGACCAGAATACTGTCTTGTTTAATCTCTTTTGTGTAGTTTTGTTTCTCATCTTTAAAAGTTCATGCCTTAATTATGTTTGGCCAACCATTTAATAATGGAATGAAATTTTTAATGTTTTCTTTTCCTAGTGCATTAATATTATACTCAAGTATAAAAAGGAAAAAATTAGAAAATATAATATCAAGGGGAGTGTGTGTTACATGGTGATTAAATGAAATTTGGCTTTATATCATAAGAAATATTCTCTGAGCCATATTGGAACCTTTCCTGAATATAACAACCCTTATTGATCTCTCTCTTCTTTGAACTCTTTCCAGTACTTATAGTCTGCATTTTTCATAGTCTGTTCCACACCATTTAATTTGAATATGTGCCATTTTGCATCTTTTGATGCCAGAGTACCTATCAGGTACATAGTAAGTACTTATTGATTAATTGCTAACACAAATCTAGCTGGGCTTGTTTCTAAGGATATCACTGCCTATACAGAGTTTCATCCATCTAAAAGAAGTGAGCTCAAGACATCTGAAGAGATTATCTAAGATACTCGGAATCTATATACTACCTCTGGACTTTTAGAATTTTACTCCTTGTAAAAAGGGAATGGAAATGGAAACCTCCACATTACACTTTAATATACTAAAATAATTTTTTTTTCTTTTCCTAAGTACAAGCCAGCACTTAGGAAATTAAAAACCTAAATGTAGTTTATATGAGATGAGTACTTCATGAGCCTGTACTGTGCAAGCTTTCCCTCATATAACTTTTCCAGGGTAGTCCTACTGCCCCAGGTTATTTTTGCTTGCTTTAGCCCTCAGGGACTTTTGAAAGGAATGAAGGAATCAGCTTTTATTAAATGATTACTTTGGGCTAGGTTTTGTGCTAAAGTGGCAAGTGAATAACATGGTTCTTACCCTCAAGGAGTTTACATTCAAATTAGGGAAGATAGCTTCCCTAGAAGAACTATAAAGGGAAATGAATGGTATTTGTATGGGCACGTGGTTTGGAAATGGCCTAGGAAGTGAGGTAGAGACCAAATCATAGGATAAGGTGAAAAACTCGCTCATCAGAGCAGTCGAGAGCAGAATGCAAAATTTGTGAATACCATAAATCAAATAAATCTTTTCTGGTTTGTAAAACTTTAATTATTGATACATTTACCTGACTATGTTAATTACATATTTACATATATATATGTATATATATATATATATAATATATATATTTAAGAAATGATTGTTTTTATTTTTAAAAACTCCTGTTTTCTTGCTCTTTTTTCCTTTAATAACTACTTTGAAATTTCATGGAGAAAGATGTAATATTCATAAACTGATATTTTTATAAATGACTTTTTTTTTTTACTGGGACCTAGATCTCAGCAGGAAATGCAGCATTAAGTCTGACTCTATCCTTAACCCATGACCAATGATACCTAATTGTGTTTATTTTACCAATGCTCTTAAATTTGGGTTTTGTTGAACTTTGCCTCTGTCACTGACTCAAAGATGTAAGAAACTAGGGGGAGGAATTGTATTTTGCAATTGTTTTCCCATCTAATTTTAAGAGTTTAAAATTATATTTAAATTATAGGAGTCAAAATCTTGCAACTTAGTATCAAGAACAGGAAGTTATATTTCTTTTCTTGTTTGAAATGTGGTGTCTTACAAAATATCCCAGGTTATGTGATCTTTACATTTCACAATGTGCTTTTTGTCAAGAAGTCCCTTGCCACTCTCCTCAGAATCTGATAGAATGACTTTAACAAATTTTCTTTTTTCTCATTAAAACACTCCTAAGAAATTTGTGAAAATTTCAGATTGATAATTTTGCCTTAAACCACATAAAGTACAAGCAGTAATGATGTTTAATGTGCCTTAATGGCAATATGTTTTTGACATCCTGCACTTTAAAAATATTTTTTAAAATTTTAATTTATTAAATGAGACAAACATTTCCATAACATAGTACATAAAAAGATGATTGTAGATGAAACAGCAAATCTGTATATATGGTAAAATTATTCTGCACATGTTCTATTTGTCATTTCTTTCCCTGAATGCAGGTAACATCTATCTTCATATGTTCTTTCTAGTTAATTTGAGTATTTATGATAGACAAAATAATTTATCCACTTAAAGTCATTCTTAAAACAATATTGCTGTTACTAATTGAATGTTCTCTTGGTTCTGCTCATTTTTTTCTTATTTCACGCAAGTTTTTCCACTTTTTCTAAAATCATTGGATTCATCATTTCTTACAGTACTTCATTCAGTATTCCATCACAATCATATACCACAACTTGTTCAGCCAATTGGTGAACATCCCTGCAATTTCTACTTCTTTGCCACCACAAAGAGAGCTGCCATAAACATTCTAGAACATCTAGGTTTTTTCCATATCTTTTTTCAATTTGTGGAACAAACATTTCTATAACATAATACAATAAAAACTATGCTATACATGAAAACTACCTTCTTAGATGTTCTCTGTATCTCACATTTGTATCATTTGCTTTACTCTCATACATTCTAAATCTCAAATATAATGGGAGCTCTAGTATTTAGCATCGTGTCTAGTATGTGGTAAGCCTTTAATTGTTTTTTTAATGAGCATCATCATTGTCATCATCGTCATCATCATTTATAAATCTTTGTTGAAGGAATGAATAATTGAATGAGATATTAGCAAATAGAACGTCAGTCAAATCTGTGAAATTCCAGTTTGGCTCAATTAAACTGATTTCCCTAAAAATGATAAAATCCTCATCATTTTTACAGTTTTGGATTATCCACATTACTAAAGAGAAAGATATGTAGATTAAGCCAAACAATTGGGAACCTTCATCTGTTGTATCTCTCTTAGAATATGAACATACATACAGATACATATTATATATACATATCTATGTGTATATACATATATGTATGTGTGTGTATGTATGTATGTATGTATGTATTTTCACACCCCCTATACCCCATCTGATTTTTAGTTTGGGTATTTCAAGACCTAGTTGGGTGGCAGAAAGCAGTAGGCCAAAGTCAATACATTGGTATTGCAAGGTATATTACATTCATATTTTTTTCTCTTGATTACATATTTGTCCTAGTTGCTCTACTAGTTTCTAAGCTTTTTTAAAATCAGGAATTGTATACATTGTTTAAAATATAGGCCAAAGATTAGTACCTAGCTTCTGTATCCTTTGAGTATTAAATAACTGATTATTGAATTGCAGTTAGAGAGCAGAGGTATTTTTTACTGATTTATAGGGTTGCTATGACATTTTATTTTAATTTAAGAAAGACACATCTAGAACTGTTTATTAGACATTAGCAATTTTCTGATAACCTGAAGTTCTTTAAAGATTTATGATTTCTAGGACAAGTTTAATGAGGGAAATATAATTAAAATCTGAGAATAGCTACCTTGGCTTAAATTAAAGAAGTCACTTCCTTCATGAGAGTTTTTTTGTTTTCCCCTTTTTTGAAATGTATTTGTTTCATTCAACTCAGTAAGCATTTATTAAATACTTTTTGTATACTAGGCACTATGCTAGTTGATGGGAATGTAAAGCCAATGTTAAATAGATTCTGCTTTGAAAGAGGGAAGGTAATGAGAAGGATGCAGCATTAAAAAGAATTAAGAAGGACCATTAAAGCATTTTCAAAAATGTGTAAGTGAACATAGAATATCTTTAATAGTAACATATTGAAGTTATTTTTTTAAAATTCAAGACTATGTAATATATACATTTTCTGTTTACCTTTTTATATGGTAATAGTCCTATTTGGTGTTTATCATTATTTGGTGTTCAGAATTTAAAAAACAAAATTTAGAAGTTTGAATAGGATGCATGTATTAGGAATGCTAACTCCTAATTTTAGCTTTAAATCTCATTGTCTAAAATAACACATTTCTCCCTGGCATTTTTTTTTAGGATCACCTGCTATTACCAGCTACCACTCATAACAAGACCACAAGGCCAAAGATGTCAATAGTTTTGCCAGCAATAAACATAAATGGTAAGCGGAAACTTATATTTTATGAATTATATCAGGTTTTTTTTCAATCCAAAGCTCCTTAGGGTAATTTTTTATAGCATTCAAATGACCATTTGGGTAGATTTGTATATTGTCTTAAAACATTATCCTCATTCATGTTAGAATAAGATTTAAAAAATTCCAGCACTCAATTATGATTGTGTATTTTCAGAAATGTTTAGTTCTGTGTAAGATGAGGAATAGCAGTAGTGATAAGAAAAGTTTCACATTCTTCTGACTTGTTATCTTAGATCTTTCTTATCCTTCTTATTTTATAAGCTCCAAATGATAAGCTTGGCGTTTTCCAATAGTTTATTTATAATATAGTTGTTTAGAATTTATAACACATTTTCTCATACTGTAGATACAATATACCTGAACTGGAGTATTCATGATAATGTTGTATTTTAGATATCATAAATAATACAGTATTTTAGCCCTTAGTTCTATATCATAGTACTGTTTTATGGTTATTAATAATAATTTAGTGATTAGTAATATAATACTAACAGTATTTTAGTACTATTTGTCTATATCATCTTTTTAAAAGTCAACTTTGGCCTGGCCTGTAAACCTAAACACCTTTTTTATGTTTTTTTGTAAAAATGCTGTCTCTGGTGTTAACTGAAAAGAAAAACCCTGTGCCATGAGGAACAGTACAACCTTTTAAGGATGATGTAAATCTGCTTTATTTAGACAGCTTTAAGTTGTATTCTTCCTTAACTAAGTATTTATAGGAGTTCCTTATAGCTTGTTTATGTTGCCTAATCTAGGGAGCTATCATGCTTCAGAAAGTTTTCACTATAATGACATTTTAATAAAAAAATTTTAAGTAAGGCTTTCAGATTGATTAGATTAAGGCTGTCTCTATACAGCTGCAGTGAAATCTTATATCTCTAAATCCTAGCATTTAGATAAAGATTTAATAAAACTAATTAACTTAGACCTGATAAAGAACATTTGAAAAACATATAATTTTCAAGGAACAATTACTTTGTGAAAATTTAGTAGAAGAGATAAAGAAAGGATCTATATAGATTGGTCGTTAGGCATTATTGTAGATATTTATGCTTGTAGTAGCAAATTATTTCATAGTAACTACCACTGAAAAACCTAAATATTCACTGAAGGTCAGGAAATTTTTTTTAAATGGTTTCATGTTATTGTACCATTTCCAACCACCAAGAGTATAATTCTATCTTTGCACTATTGTTGCAAGTTGTATATTTTTTTGTGTTTGTGGTTTTTTAATGTGTTATCTTGTTTGTCCCCATTAGTTAATATGATTTTAATTTAAATATTTTATTTATTTTTCCAACTACAAGCAATCTAATATAGGTTCTACATGTATAACCATAAAATGCTTTTTAAAGTTAAAAGATGTCTACTATAACCTTCAGTGTCCAACAGAATGCTCAGAACACAGTGGAAGTCCCTGATTTCAAACTATAGTAGAAATAGACTCCTTTCTCGATCCTATTCAATGATGAAAAAATTAATAGTGTGTCAGTACTAAGTGTTGGACTGTTAGTTTCAGAATATAGGCTAGTTCAGATGCTGATGTACCTTTTGCTGAGCCAGGTATGAAATATCCTACTAGATCAATCTGTATTAAAACCTGCAAAGAAAGCAAACATCTTTTTGTTGTTTTAAAAAAAAAATCCTAATAAGATCCCAACTTAAATAAACCTTGGATAGGAAATGTTGCACATTCTGAAACATGTTAGGTTAGAGAGGTGTGTGGGCTGTTCTGGACAGTAAACCCAGCCATGCTTGTCCTTCTTGTGACTGTTTACAAGTCAAATTAGAGAATTGAGGAAAGAAAGATGAAGCCAAAACTCTCATGAATGCCTTTGGATATACATGAGTATTCAGAAGACCTCAGTTTCCTTGTGTTTAAAATGAAAGAATTGGACTACATAAGCTCTAAGGTTTCTCCTTCTGAAATCTTATATCTTAATCTTGTTCAGAAATTGTCTTCCTGTGACATTTAAAACTCACCACAATCTGGCTCCAAACCTAATTTACCAACCTCCTTACACATGTATGTGTTTGTGTACACATCTATATCTTTTATATTTCCCTTGATATATAAGAAGTTCCTTGAGGGTGAGAATTATTTCATTTTTGTTACTGTAAATCCCAGTTCCTAGATTTGGGGACCTTTGACACAGTACCTGCCTAATAAATGCTTGTGGATTAACTGATTCCTTTAGTAAAAAGCACTTGTCAGATATCTGATCATCTGATCATGTGGTAACTATGATACAACCACTAGAATATTAATAGAAACTTTACTGTGTGTGTGTGTGTGTGTGTGTGTGTGTGTATACAGACCTGCCAGAAATGTCAAGTTGACTTTTGACCAGCTCAGCCTTAGGGTGATATGCTTTTCTGCTACAAGAATAAGCATTTATTCTTATGGCATAATTTGCTTAATTTTTTCCATTTAGAGTTTGGTGCTAGTTTAGGGAAACCCCAGGTTTTACTTTATACAAGAGTGATATGACTCTTAGTGTTAGGTCTAAATCAGCTAACTATAATTTAATCTTCATCTTTCTTGGCATTGAGCATAGTTTTTTGAGTCTATTGTTCCATGGATCTAGAAGTGCTATAGTTGGAAAGTTATTTCCTTTTTTTTCTTTCAAAGTTCTTTATATGTGATATAAAATTTAGTGCTAAAAAGAGATCTTAGACTTCATTTGGTCAAATCACAATTTTGTACACAAAGTCTGTTGGGTTTTTTCCCCACTTCAACAAACATTTTAAATTTAATCCCTCTGTGCTAGGCTCTATAATCTAAATATTATTTTCCCTCAAGGACCTTACATTTTTCTTAGGGAATGAAAAATCACTCCAGAAAAACCCCAGATGGGGTTGCAGAGATTCGGACATGACTGACTAGCAACAAAACAACCAAAAAAGGAAAGGAGTGGATGTTCTGATTGCTTAATCACTTGCTAACTAATTATTCCCCCAACTCTACTGCCACCCTCCCCCATCACCACCACACTGAAGATGAGGAAATAATTACAGATTCAGTTTCCCATCATTTCCAAACCAAACTTGTTTATTCCAGCCTGTGGATGGTGAGATGGCCGAGTTCTTCTAGGGTGGAGGACAGCTTCATTTGTGTTTGTAGCTTAGCACCTAGCAGTGTCTTGTGTGTGGCAGATGCTTAATACATGTGTATGGAGAAGAGGTCTTTCACAAAGTACATGTATAAATGTCCATGGGACTCCCTTTTCATGGAGACATCAACAAAGGATAACAAGGATGGCTTAAGGAGGGAGATTCCAGTACTTGTCTTTGGGTCCACACAATAGCTTGTGTGTCCACAGCGCTTTGAAGCTGGTACTGCTACTTCCCCACACCAGTACTCACAATGGGGAGCTGGTGTTTGTTAATGCCACTCTAAGTTCATTGTTCTTTCTCTAATACATAGACCTGTGAGGGGTATTAACTGTGAGGAAATAAAGCATAACCAAGCTCATGAATTCTATTCCAGTAGTCCGCCTTTATCCTGTAAAGACATAAATTTTGAGATTGGTGGTATCACAGTATCAGAGACTTTTTTTTTTTTAGGTTTTTGGCAAGGCAAATGGGGTTAAGTGGCTTGCCCAAGGCCACACAGCTAGGTAATTATTAAGTGTCTGAGACCAGATTTGAACCCAGGTACTCCTGACTCCAAGGCCGGTGCTTTATCCACTACACCACCTAGCTGCCCCTATCAGAGACTTTCTAAGCGAGCAAAGAAAGGAATTAAGAAACTGTAAGACTCAAGTCTTAAAAGTCTTATGGATTTAAAAATAAGAAAAGTTAGAGATAATCAACATCAGTAGATCCTGGTGAATCATGTGATTCTATACCAAGCCCACTCTCTCTGTATTCTACTCTCATCCCTCCCTAAATTCTTAGGAATCTCCTGCCTTCTTTGTCTTTAGTTCTCAACTCTACTGGAGTGATTTCCAAAGTCATATTATGTAGTCCTTTTCTCTTAAGCAAAATGTTTAATTGGTTCCTGCAAATCTCTTGGGGATGACTTTTAGACACCACAAATTTTATATGTCACAAACTACATGTACTGCCTTTTTCCAGAACCAGAAGTCCTTCAACTTGACTCTCTTTTTTTCCTGGCTTCTTCATCACCTGTCTGAAAGTATGCATAAAGCATCATTACACTGAGATGCAGTGATAAATAAAGCACAATACCCACTCTAAATCAGTTTGGAATCTAGTAGAAAATCTAGCAAAAAACTGGAGTATCAATATGAGAACTGCATATAGTAAGTGCTGAATAAATGTTTATTGATTAATTAAGAATAGAGAGAAAGAAAAGATATTTTTAGCTAGCAATATCCTGGTAAGGTTTAAAATTTTTTTTTATTTTAGTTGAATTTGTTTTTTTTTCCATCTTGATGCTGAATTAACAGTGGATTTGGGAGGGACATTTGACCTTTCGTTGATTTGAGTTTGTCCATCCATATAAAGCAGGGATATTTTTAAAACATTCAAAGAATTCTTGAAGTTGATATCCAAAGGTTAGTAATGATGCTGTTTCAGGTTGAGTCAGCTTAGAAATGGTCTGTATTTTTTTCCCCCAAGGTGGTTATTCATGAATAATCCACAATATCCTATTATATGTTTTCCAGATATTATTTGGTTAAGAAATAGGTATCATGAAGAAGTGTCAGTGGTTTTCCTAGCTCTCTGACTTCTCTTAAGTTCCCTTCATTATCCTCTTCTTCCAGCTTAATATGTGGAAGTTCACCAGGTTCTATCTTCTGCTTGGATGTTTTCTCTTTTTCCACTGCCTTCCTTCAATTAAGTAAATACCTTAAGTAAAATAGAAAACATAGGCAGAGCACTCAGGTAGGTGCTGGGATGGATACATACAGAATTTGGATGAGACATGTCTCAACCTTTCTGGAGTAGGGGAATACGGCTCATTCTTACTTAGTCACCTGTGACTCTGGACTCTGGTCCACAAGGATTCTCCATCATTGACCTTGTAACACTTACTGCTTATACCATTCATTTGACACTTAATGGTATCCTCTCTGTGGTCTTTTTTGGTACAATTACTGATCTAATGAAGTTATATATATAAAGGACTTGACAATCTCTAATGCTCTCTCCGTATGTTAATTAACAATAACAATTTTTGCCTGCACCTGTGTTGTGGTATGGGTAGTTCCTGGAGAGTAAACTTACTCCACTGACCCAGAGAGCTGCCTCCATCCTGAGAGTTTAAGTGACTTATTCAGCATTATAGTATTTGTTAGAAGTAAGACTCAAGCCTCTATTGACTCTCAGGTTAGACCCCTGCCCACCACATCATTCTGCCACTATATTTAGTGTTTTTATTTAACTTTGTGTGTATATGTCTTATTTTAAAACTAGACTATATAACTCTTCACTGTCAGGGACTATGAATCACAGTGTTTGAGGCTCTTCCTGCGCTTTGCCAAAGTACATGTTCAGTGAGTGCTTGCTCTTTATCATGCCCTTTCAACTTCCCATCATCATCAAAGTACCTAATTTTTTATTATTTCTCCCATGCCTAGACCATTCAATCCTTCCTAGATTTGACATAGCCCTTCTAGGACACTAGAAGGCATGGCTTACCTTTTCACCTTGGAGAATATTGAGGTTTATTGTAATAAAGAGAAATAGAGAAAATTTAAAGACTTTGATTTTGCCTCTTGGTATATACCATAATTTGCTTTTTAATGTGCTGGTCACTCTTGGTCCCTGAGGATTTTCTTCTTCTTTTTTTTTTTTTCAGTTTTTGCAAGGCAATGTGGTTAAGTGGCTTGCCCAAGGCCACACAGATAGTTAATTATTAAGTGTCTGAGGCCGGATTTGAATTCAGGTACTCCTAATTCCAGGGCCAGTGCTCTATTCACTGTGCCACCTAGCCTGCCCCCTGAGGATTTTCACATATCCCAGCTTCATCTTATATTAGTTTGCATTCATTTTCTCTAGGATGTTAATACCTCTTTGCCTTAATAAAGACTACCACTGAGGCCCCCTGGGGTTTGTACCTAATTGACCCTCAGTGTCCTGTGCACTTCCAGTGAGATCATTATGACTTCCTCTCCCATGTGCCATGGAGCTGTTTCCAAATCTAAGCTGTTCCAACAGATGTTCAGTGTTCAACTACTAAAAACTAGAGATCTGATTCCATTTAAATATACACCACTTTTTAATTCCCCAATAACTGAAGTTTCTTTTCCACATAGACTTCTCAGACTATAATAGCATGGAGATTTATGTGTCTCCTGGAACATCAAAGAGTCAGTAAATTGTCAGAAAGAGCATCTTTCTTAAGATGTATATTACGGTACTTTCTGATGTGTTGGGATATGGGGGTAGGAAAGGTAGGAAAGGCATTACTGAGTGATAAACCTCCATAGACTCTTCCTTGGTCCATGTTGCCCCATGTTTCCCACCTTCAGGCTCCCATCTCACATAGTTCTTCTCTCTTTGGTATTAATTTCTCTATCCTTTTTCACCTAGTTTCTCTCATTTAACTCTCTAAAGAAAAGGACAACAGTCTCCAACTTCTTGATTATTTTTCTTTGCCCTCTTTATAATATGCTCACAACCTTTCAATGATTTTAAAGCCTATTCCTGCTGATAATGCAAGGACACATACAGGGACTTAGAACTCTTGTCTTCTTACTGAAATAGATAGTTCTGGACTTAAGGGGGAATGCAGTTGGAGCCAAGCCTTGATTTTTCTTAATTACACATCCTTTAGTTCTTCTCCTTGGAATTAGCCAACTACAAATTCTTCTGGTTAGAGGAGGGATCAGACAAACAACCATTTAGTTAAGGTAGATTCAAATGAGCCAGATTAACAATTTCTCACTTTTCTTAGAACTTGCTTTCTACTTTCATATCTGGGTGTGGGTTATCTCTTTAAAGAACTTACAAGTGCCCTGTGATTCCTCCAAATTGCTTCATGTTTTGCAAGCACCTTGCAGCCATCCTGTTTTCCCAAAGTAAATTTGCCAGCCAGTTTTCTTGAGGTTGGTGTCCCTGTTAGGGGAAAGTTGGGCTTCTCCAGGCTATCATCTGGACCTTGCTCCCTTCTCAGAGGAGGCTTGGGTGGCAACTTGCCCTCATAACTTCCAAAGGCAGATTCTTCTACCTGCTTCAAAGCCTGTATCCCACCCAATCTCTAGCTTTCAGTATATTTGCAGAAGTGAAAGCTATACTGAACTTCATGAATGCCCATCATGTTCTGAGCTCCCTCACTTAGCCAAGATATTGTGGTGTGGCAGAGAAAAGAGTGTTATAGTTGGAGTTAGGAAAACTCAGTTTCAAATTCTAGCCCTGACACTCTCATCTGTTAAAAAAAAATTAATTTGACTAAATGACTATTCTAGCTCTATTTCTCTGATTCTATGATGTTTGATGAGCTCTACTCATGTCTCTTCTCTACTAGACAAGAGAGTTTTCTAGAATCCTCTCGCTGGAATTTCATAATCAACATTATTTTAAACGTGGTATCAATAATAATTTCCATTGATGGAATGGGATGGGTCTTTCTCTGATAGTTCCCCATATAGGCTTTATAGAACTAATGCAAAGGAAGCAGAAATTACCAAGTGCATCGTAAACAGGATTATTAGCCACGTGTTGGTTCACTGAATGGCCACTAAGATCTCTTTCACCTCTGAGAAACTGTAGCTGAAAAATTCAGCTTTCTTTCCATGTATTTCCAATAGAATGTAAGTTTCTTGAGCATAGCAAAGCATCTCAGTTTTTTTATTTCTATTTCAGAATCTTAACATAGTGTCTGGTACATATAGAAGTGCTAAGTTTTAAATGATTGTTGATTCATTGATTCTGAATATAGACTATTTCTGTTGGCAGTCAAATCCTCATATAATTTTACCATTTTAAAATCAAAATATCAGGAGAGAAAAGGGGTAGAAAATATGTGTATAAGTATGGCTTATTAATATGAATTATTGTGGCTGTTGGATAAGTGAGGAAATGGAAATAAGTCAAATTCAGCATTTACAAAACCCAGGGAACTTTGTATATATACATATGTATTATGCCATAAAAATGTAAAGCCTTATTCTTTGTTAGATTGTTTATTCACTATACATTTCCTTATGTTCCTAAAAAAATATGGAGCCCTGGGAAATTGAGAAATTAAGAGAGGAATAACCAAATATACTACTCAATCAGTTTTCAATTGGTATTGAAACTGATAGTGTTTTCTGTTGTTTTACAAGCACAAGTAAGGATGAAGGATATAGCAAACCTGAACATACATGTAAAAATAGTTAATACTTTATGTGTGTTTTGGCTTGCTAGAAAGTGTTAAATATTTGGCATACTATTTAATATAATATCCTTCATACAAACTGGCATCGGAATCACTTAAAATGAAGTATGTTTGTGTTCATAATAAAATAAATGACTTCCAGGTTAAACATGTTGAATTTGCTGTGATAATCAAGGCTATTTGAATGTTGAGCACAATTTTGACTGTTTATAAACTCTGTAGAGAAAAAAATGGGGGAATATCAACCCCAGATTTCTTGACATCTAAAGCAAAAACCCCTATAATTAGGTAGAGCCAACCCAGTCAAATTCAACAGACAGTGATTTCAAAGTTTGTTTGCTCCATTTTATTAAAATATACACAAAGCCTTGACTGTTTCTGGTCTTCTTGTCTATGGTTCCTGTCCCCCCGCCCCAGCTACTTAGAGCCACAGTCACTAAAATATTTCTCATTGACAGTACAGTTCTGTAATCAAAATAAAACAAAACATACTGTTTAACTGATTAAAAACAAAGTTATTCATTCTTCTCACTAATTATTTTTCTGTCTTATTATTTTGGAGTTGGGATCTTGTATTTCCAGAAGACCCTTGCATATATCCACGCTGAATTTTCTATTGGTTTCAGTTGTTGTTAGCCCTTTATTCTCAAAGAACATGTCTTTAGGAGGTTATTGCTATAACAAGATGTGAATTGGATTTGAATGTGTGTGGGGGGGGTGCTGTGCTAAATCACCAGCCTCTCTCCTCCAGAGCCATCTGGGTCCAGTGGCCAGATGTGAATCAAGGTCACACAACTAAGTAAGGGTCAAGTGTTGAGGCCAGATTTGAGCTACAGAGTCCTCATTACTCAAGGGCTGGGACTCTATCCACAGTGCTACTCAGCTACTTCTTCCCATGAGAAGTCATTCTTGATTCCCTTGATTTATTGTTTCACAGAGAATCCTTTTAACACATTGATTATGCTCCCTCCTTTTATATATTGTTTCTGCCTCTGTTCAAGGAAACATGCAGCATGTTAAGCTATGGGTCATTTGAGATTAGCCAAAGAAATTTGGTAAACGTTTTCCCAAAGGAATATTTTTTATAGCTACTACTAGCAATAGGAACTTGAAATAACTGATGAAATTAGCTTAACACAGCACTGGAGAGTCAAGACAATTTCTTCACCATGAGATCTAATCAGAATATGCCAGAGCTTTGTACAGTGAAGCAATACAACATATTTGACCTTTCCCTTCCAGAGAGTCAAGAAATTTCATCGGAAATGGTATCAGTGAACATTTGAGTATGGCTATGGTATATTTAGTCATAAGCTATTAGAGCTAGAAGAAAATTCAGAGTTCTCCTAGACCTACTTTTCCCTGCCCTTCCCCCCTTTCCCTCACCATTTTCAGATGAGGAAACTGAGGCTTGTTCCTGGAGATTGAAGAAGTTGATTGTTACGTTGAGGGGAAGTGGCAGATCCAGGATTGAACCCAGACCTCATAGGTTAATGCTCTCATTTCTCTTCCAGGTGGGGTTTGGGTTCCTTGCCGTTTCCCAACTCTAAAAGAATAGGGACTGTTTGTTCTCTTGCCCTCATTGATAAGTTGTTCTATCATTACCATGACATCATTCCAAAACCTTCTACCAGCTTGTTTGGTGTACCAGTCTGACATTTCTGCTATTCCCTTACAATCAAACCATATTCATTCATTCCTGAACATATATTGTTGTTCTGCTTCCTAGCCTCTGTTCCTGCCATTCCTTCATTCTATCCAATGTCTTTCTACCCAAACCCCATCTGTCTTCAAAGGACTTCTTCCATGAAACCTTCCCTGATCTTCCCAACTGAAAGTGATATTTTCCTCCACCAAAGCATTTGGTACTTATCTCTTTTATGCTTGCTCTGTCTTTATTTGTCATAAAATCATTTGTCATTTGGATCACAGAAGGAAATCAAGTCTGTATATAAATAAATATGGGATGGGGGAATGTATGTAAAGATGAAAAAAGATTGTAAGTTTGTAAGTGAATTGTAAGTTTATCAGAGTCAACTGTTCAACATGGCAGACAAAAAATGAGACCAAAGAACTTCATTAAAGAGGTCATTGGTTCCTAGATTTAGCACTGGCAGAGACTTTGAACCCCCTTATTCTATGGATGAGTAAGCTAGAGCCCTGAGAACTTAACTCTCTTAGCCCAAAGTCCCCAGATAGTTAAGTAGCAGGTTCCAGATTCATTGTGTCCATACAGGAGAGGCTGGTGATAGTCCTGTTGGGCTGGGCCTTGGTCAATTCAAATCTGGACTGTTGAGTGGAGACAACTGAAAACTTTCATCCCTGAGAAAAAAGAGATGAGGGATTCCACTTGTTCTGATTACCCCCATTGGACATTGGGCAGGATCAGAAGCAACTGGATGAAGTGAGAGAAGCAGCCTCATCCCATTGAGTAGAAAGAAGTGCTACCTGACAACTAGAGGCACCACCTGGGGTTACTTCAAACCCCTGGAGGCCTTCAGCTGTGTGTGTGTATGTGTGTGTGCTTAGCAGTTGAACTTGTTGACCTCATGATGCTTCCATTACAGTTTTGTGATTCTGTGGTTCTGAGTCCTAAAAATTGTGGTCTCTCCTCAAGATACAGGATCAGATATGAAGCATAACTGGAATCAATTATTTGTAGCAAGCTACAGTTAAAACTGTATAACATTCCAGAAACTGAGATTCTTGTCCTAACTCTGCTCTGTGAGCTTTGATAAAATTTTGTAATTCTGTTATGTAATAACTATCCCCTAATGTGCTTTATATTTTGGGCTACTTGGAGGCAGAATGGTTAGAGAGCCCAGCCTGGAGTCAGGAAGACTCATCTTTCTGAGTTCAAATCTGATGCCAGGTCCTTACTAGCTGTACATCCCTGGACAAGTCACTGTACCTTCTTTACCTCCATTTCCTCATCTATCAAAATGATCTGGATAAGGAAATGGGAAACCCCTCCAGGATCTTTGCAAAGAAAACCCCAAATGGGGTCACAAAGACTGAGCAACAGCAGCAGTGCTTTACACTTGCATTTGAAATATACATTTGCTCCATGTATATTGGTGCTAAGTTAGGCAACTCCTGAGGGGCAAGGTAATGTGTAATTTACTCAGCATCTGCCTTGCACATAGTAGACTGGTCAGCCAGCACTTATTGAATTGAATTAAATTGTGACATTAGATGAGTACTGAACTTTTTGGAGCCCCAGTTTCCACATCTTTAAGGATGAAGAGAGGGATATTAATGCTAGATCAGGAGTCCTTAACCTTTTTGTGCCTCATGGAACCTTTTAAGCCTAGGGATTTCTACCAGTAATGCTTTTAAATGCATAAAAGAAAATAGGATGACAAATGAAACCAATTACAATGAAAAACTTTGTCAAAATATATTTTTAAAAATTTCATGGACCCCAGGTTAAGAATCCCTGTACTTGATGATCCTTTTGAGCTCAAAAACCACAGTTTTTGCTATATGCTTAGACAGCAAATAAATCATAAACCTGTTTTCTGATTATGCTAAGTTTCTGTGAATTGGAAGAATTAATTCCTCACTTCCCATGTTAAAAAAAAAACACAAAACAATTAAACTTTCCCACACAGAATAGCCCTAACAGCCATATTATAGCAGAGGAAATACTCAGTGCATTTGTCATCATTATTTTTGGCATCTCTCTGCATGAGAGCCCTTTTCAAGTCTCTAGTTTCAGGAATCCATTTCTTACTCATATGCACAATTGCAAACAATAGGCATATGATTTAACATTTGGAGTTTAGATGTTGCTTATGGTAATGAATTGGAAAGTATTAGATTTCCTTCAAGAATATTACTCATTCAAGTTTAAAAAACAATTCTCAATATCTTTTAAGAAAAAAAAACAGGAGTAGCTAGAGGATCTGTGTTCAAATGTGACCTCAGACACTTAATAATTACCTAGCTGTGTGACCTTGGGCAAGTCACTTAACCTCCTTGCTTTGCAAAGAAAATACCTGAATTTCATTTTGAAAATGCAATTCTATGGCATTCAGTCATTTGTTTCTTAATTTGATTCATTAAAGAAAACTTCAAATTATACATTTAAAAGTAAGAGACTGCTTTGTTAAATGGAAGAAATTGCAAAGACACTGAAAAAGTAACTAGTTCAGCCTTTAAGCCTTTCTACGATATGGAACAAACCATTCCAGACAGATGAAAATCCACTGAGCTTCATGTTAACATGAAGCCTTTCAGTACATAAATCCATAAGACCAGGTTCCATCTTGGATCCTGGCCAGTGGGATTTATTGAAGAAATGAATCTCATTATAAAACTCTCACCTATATTTGTTCTGATAATATGAGTCCCAAAATGTGCTGCAATAAGATTCTAGTTGGTATTTTTTCTATTTTAAAAAGGAAAATTATTTATTTTACAACCTACCTCTGAATCTTTGCATGAGACAGTTTTGTGGCTCAGTGAATAAATTTCTGGACCTATAGTCAGGAAGATCAGCATTCATATCTATATCTATAGCTATATTTATACACACACATTAAGATACCCAATAACTGTGTAACCCTGGACAAGTCACTTTAACTGCTGTCTACCTCAGTTTCCTCATCTTAGAATGGGGCCAATCATAGTTCCCTTTCAGGGCTCTTGTGAGAATCAAATGAGATGATATTTATAAAGGGCTTAGTATTGTGTCTAATATATAGTAGGTGCCTGATAAATGCTTGTATTCTTCCTTATTAGATTTTGTTATTAATTCACTTAAACAATTATTATTTTATATGTAATGGACTGTTCTGCATGCCAAAAATATAAAGGAATAGTCTCAGCCTCTGCATGGAACTTGAAATCTAATAGGGAAGACATCTATATGTGTATGTGTGAGTGTATAAACATATATCCGTATAAATACATATATCTATGTATGTGTGTGTGTGTGTGTGTGTGTGTGTGTGTAAAATGAAACTATCAGGCAAAACTTCATAAGTGCTGTTTGGGGAGTCTTCCAGAAAGAGTAAGACAAGATTGGGAAATGATGGAGAAGTGTGTAGAAAGGAAGACTGAGAAATAGAATGAAATAAATATAAGAAGGTAAATTGGAATCAAATTGTAGAGAGCCCTGAATGCAAGCTGAAAAAGTCTGTATTTATTCAGAAAGCCAGAGAAAGTTTTGGAGATGGGATCAAACCCTTAGGAAGATGAGAAAATGGAAGCAAAAAACTCATTTAGGAAGTTATTAAAAATCATCTGGGCCATGGTGAATGATGGCCTGAATTACTTGTGGCAGTCACAGTGGTAAAGAGAGGACATGTTTAGGAAATTTTAGTTAACAAAATTTAGCAATTGATTAGATGTGGGAGATGTTGGAGAAAGAAAAGTCAAAGATGATACTGTGTCATGAACAGAAATAGGAAAGATCTGTTTGTTAAGCCAAGGTTCTTGGCTAGACTCTAGGTTCATTGCCTCCAGGCGGTCCCTGGCTTCAGGGGGACCCAACTCCAGTTTTAGGGCCCAAACCACTTAATGACTGTTATTCTTTACAGTTACCACTGATCTCTTCATTGCCAAATTTAGTGACCTTTTCTTGGTTTTCATCTTTTTTGACCTCTCTGTAGTATTTGACGTCACTGATCAACTGCTATCTTTTCTGAGTTTGTGTGGTATTAATTAATTCTCCTAATTCCTTTCTGGCCATTTTTTCTCCATCTCTTTTTCTGAATTGTCATCCTTATATACCTGTGGCTTTCCCCCAAGACTATTTCAGACCTCTTCTCTCTTTTTTTTTTCTCCACACTAGTTCATTTGTTGATCTTATCTCTCCCATGACTTCAATTATCTTCTCAGTAAAGATGACTCTAAAATCTGTATATCCAGGGCAGCTAGGAGATACAGTGGATAGAGCACCAGCCCTGAAGTCAGGTGAACCTGAGTTCAAATCCTGCCTGAGATATGCAATAATTACCTAGCTGTGTGACCTTGGGCAAGTCACTTAACCCCATTGACTTGCAAAAAAACCAAACCAAATCTATATATCCAACCCTAGACTCTCTTCTAAACTCCAATCTCCAATTAAACATTTTGAACTGGATGTAATATAGACATTTCAAACTCAGCATTTGTAAAACAGGACATTATCTTTCCCCCCAATCCCTCCCCACTTCCAAATTCCCATCTCCTTTTCTATCTTCTTCTTTGTCATGCCCCCTTTGTGTGTGTTCCCTAGCACTGTTCTCAGTCACTCAGGTGTGCAATTTTGACATCATCCTCTACTCCCTAGTCTCACTGCACATATTTAATCAGTTCCAGATCTTGCTGCTTCTACCTTCTTTCACATACTTCCCCTTATCTCCAGTTGATAGTCACATTCCCAGCCTTCTAATTGGTTTTACCTGCCTCCAGTCTATTCTCACCCCAATCCTAAAGCTCAGGGCTGATCTTGGCTCATGTCACATCTTCCACCTCACAGCACCCTACATCCTATCACCTTGTAATAAACTCCAGTGACAAAATATAAAATCTCTTATTAGTCATTTAATTATTCAGTAATCTTTCCTTCTTTGTAGCCATCTTCACCCCCACCCCACAGTCTATTCTGTGATTCAACCTTTTAGCTTATTTGCTGTCCTTCACAGGTAGCACTCTATTTCCCACCTTGCCTTTGCTCAGGTCTTCTTCCATGCTGCAAATGCCTTCTACCTTCCTTTTCCCCCTTGGCAGTCCTGGTTTCTTTCAAGTCTGAGCTCATCTGCCACCCTCTACAGGAAGCTTTTTCTGGTCCCCCATCTCCTGTAGTGTTCCCATCTGAGGTGACTCTTATGTGTCCCTATTCGGTAACTGTCTTACTTATTATAATGTGAGGCCCTTTAAGGCAGGGAGGGGTGGGGGTGGACTTTATATCTTCAACATTCAACCCAGTGCTGGCACCTAGGAAATAATGCTTGGTTATTTATTGGTTAATCCATTGGTAGGGCAGACATCTAAAAGCTATCTTAGCAGATGTCTGGGAGCCGCAGCACAGGGAAGTTCTTGTAATGAAAATTCCTGGTAGAAGGCGATGGCTTACCATCCTCACTCTAGCTTTTTGGGTACTTGCATGATAGGCATCATTCCAATCCACCTGTCAGCATTTCTTTAGTGTCTTCTATGGAGCAGTCACCACACTCTAAGCCCTCCTCTCTGGTTGAAAGGTGCCCAGGCCCAACTCTAATCAGGACTTTGTCTACCATGTCCCCATGCTGGATTCTTTTGTCTCCCTTATTCCCAATTAGAATGTAAGCTCCTTCAGGGTAGGAACTGTATAGTTCTCTGCTTGTATTGAATTCCTAGAGCTCAACATAGTGCTTGATATAGTTAGCAGACTTTATAAATTCTTGTTGACTGATCACAAGTCCCTGACCTGGGTTTGGGTCTGTGCAGCAGGTCTGTGGACTTACCTTCTTTGTTTTCAGTATAACACAAATACTGCTGCCTTAGCTCCCGAAGCAGCAGGAAAGTGCTTCTTTGTAAGCTTCATTGGGATCAGGGATGCCTGCTCAGGAATTATTCTGGAGGCTCATACTGCAGTTGGACCACCCCCACCCCCACCCAGAGGACCCAAGCCTCAAAGCTGCAGCTTGCTTTGAATTTGTTCTTCGCTCTGATAAGTTATTTGAACACCAACAGGTTCAATCCACTTTTTCAATTTTACAAGACTGAACCAAGTTTTTAGGAAAATTAATCTAATTGTATTATGCAGGATGAATTGGAATGTGAAAATAAGGAAGAGATGCCTAACTTCAGGGGTAGAGAGTTGCCCATCCCATCATGCCAGACAGTATTGTATTGATTATTTTTGATTACCTATTTTCTTTTTTACAAGGAAAGATCTCATGCGGGGGGGGGGGGGGACAAAGTATATTCAGAAATGACTGTGATATAAAAACAAAAGACATCAATAAATATTTTAAGTGGCATTAAAGAGACCTGTTAAAATATTGTTTTCTGTAGCTGTGGTGGACCTCCACCAGAGAAGAAAATGAATGCAGTATTCTGTTAAACCAAACAAGAATGTTGAATAGTAGATGACAGGACCAGTTAATTGGTATTGATAATTATAGCAAAACAATAAAATTCCCTGTATTAAAAAATTACTTTGTTATGAGAAGCCCTATTGGTTACTTTAAATGGCAATTTCTTCCCAAGTAACTTTGGTCAGAAGTATTTTTAAATTGGACTCTATAATAGAGACTAAACTATAAGATTTATCTTGTACCCAAACTGATTGATATAAGAAAGTAGAGTCCTCATGGTTGCCATTCCAGTTATCTCAAATTAGATGGGAGTTATCCTTTAATCTTAAATGGAAAACATCTGTGATTAACCTTCCTATTTTCCTAATTCTCAAGTCTATGTAGGACCAGACTTTTCTGAATCAACAATAGTTTCTTTAAGACTATGATTCATTGCCAGAATGTACATTGTTTTTTGATAGAGAGCCCTGATCCCTGTGAAATTCACCTGTCACACAGTAGTGGTGTCTACAATAGTGGATAGACCCTTGTCTTCCTGTGGGTGACAGTGGGTTTGATGGAACTGTGACACGGGCAGTAGTTATGCCCAGTTTGGATTCAATTTCACCTACCTCTCTTTGCTGAGCTGGTTTTGATAATGTATAACTAGAGGTGGACAGTTAGTGCAGTCTTAGCAGTTGATGTACTTGGCGGAGAAAAATTTCTGGTTTAGTTAAGCTTCTGAAACTATAATCATCTGTGAATGCAGGAAAGAAATTTATTGTGTGGGTGTGGGGTATATTGTGGGGAGCAACCCTGATTTGGGGCTGCACAAAGCCCACACCATAGCATAACCGATATGTATGATTGGTTGCCTTTAAGATATATGTCAGCTCCTCTCCCACATGCAAGGGGAGGTAGTCATCAGTTCTGCTCTTAATCCCAATTTATACACGAAGGTTTTGTTTCCTGGTTTGATTTCTTGTTAAGCTAAACGGTGGTCTGAACTCACTAAAACAATACTCATAGCCACCTGATTTAGAAAAATCAGCTGTTACTAAATGGTCAGCAAGTGGATTTAATTTTTTAAAAGCAAAATCTTAGATAACAACCTGGAAAATTCAGCCCTCTACCCTAGAAAGGCTGGGAGACCTAGACTTCTGTCCCACTAAATAGTTTTGGTTTCCTTCCTAGAGAATCTTCAGAAAGTTGGACTCTTCAAAGAGTTTTCCCTTCTGGATCTTTTCCTTCCTTATATCCTTCCTTGGATTTTCCTTTCTAGTCCTTGCCATGATGCTAGCCAGGGCCCCCTTCTTAGTTTCATAGTATGTAACATAAAGAGATCGGCCTGTATAACCTTTTAGGTTCCCTTCTAGCTCTAAATCTTTGATAGTCATATGCAACAAAGTGAATTATGGAAAGTGTTACCTGGAGAATTTGGAAGAATGTTAAGTGATCTTTAGACCTGGGCAAAGAACCAAAGTGGAGCAGAGGCTGACCTGTGGTGAATCATTCAGGCTGTTTTTTGAATAGTATTTTTGTTGTATTTTTTTTTCAATCAGGACAGAGTAATCCAACCACAATCAATAAAGGGCCAGGAGTAGGAGATGGGCTGTGTATGAAGCGGGGGTCTATCTGCCCACCTAGTCAATTTAAGGGCTTCTATTTGAGTGCACACATATATCTTCTATTCCATTTTGTCCCATATCTCATCCAAATTCCTTCACCTCCATGGAAGCAGTCACTTCTGTTATTTAGTCCCCAGCAGCCTCTCACCAATCAAGACTACCTCTGAGTGAGTAAAGTGCAGATGTCCTAAAAAAGAACAGGGGGTATTTTTGATTTTTGGTCCCAATAACTTAAAGGCCTTACTATCTTCCTGCCCTTTGCTCTTCTGACTCTTATTGGTGTAATGGGCTTCCAACTCAACAACAACAAATCAGATAAAAAGAGGGAGATTCTAGTAAAGAGCAGGAAATTATTTAGTGATGAAATCCAGTCATTTGGGAAGAGCTAAGCTATTGAAAGGAGTGCTGAAACTGAGGGCTGACCCTGAGAATCTTTATTTGGCTTGTCTTTCTCCTCAAGGTTTCTTTAGCTTCCAGACATTTCTTAGTTGTCATGAAGCTGCTCCTGTATGAATCCTTTCTTGTATGGTTTTTAGGAAGATTTATGATAGATCCCCATAACTTTGTAGAATGTGGGGGTCAATCATAGTTTTTATTTTTTCTATAGTAATTATAATTTGGGTCCTGATGAATTTAACTGTTCTGCTTTTGTTTTCTTACTCTCAAATCCCATGACTTAGATTTTTCTTGCCTGCAATATAAATATATATACATATACATATACATATATATATATATATATATATATATATATATATTTGAAAAGGTTAAACATATTTCCCTGTTACAAGTAAGTTTTAAATACAGTGTGTTCAGACAATAAAATTCAACTACTCCAGACAATGCTACGTTTCAGGCTTATAGGATAGCATGTTTTCTCATGGGACAGGTAAAGAACCATGGCCAGCCAGCTGTCATATTTCATCTCAGCTTCACCTAGTAATCTGCTGTAATGGGAATTTGCTAAAACTTTTGGGCAAAGGTAGTATGACCCCCACAGGGGAGTCTCCTATAATTGTGATGGAGATCAGATGAGGACACATTTCAGTCACTGGTTCTGTAAAGCATTCAATTAAATACCTCTATCACTAAATTACTTGACTGAACTGATAATATTTATTGACTCTATTTTTCTTTCCAGGAAATAGACTTATACATTTAAAATGGATTCTTTTATTCTTCTTTTCTTTCCATCTCTCTGCTCTCATCTTCCTTTATATTTTTATATCTAAAGAAGGGAACAGTGATTATATGCAATCATCTTTGCTTCAAGAACTGGCCATGTGCCAAACTAACATTCCCCCTTTTTTTTGACAGAATTATTAAAATGGACAGTCAGAGTTTTAGCAAAACATTTAATAAAGTACTTCATACAATTCTTGGAGACATGTAGACTGGACAGTAACACAGATGACTTTGGAAATTAAAAAATTGAAATAAAATAAGAATAGTGTTTTAATATCATCTTGGAATTGTTTCTCTTGGAATATCTCAGAGATCATTGCTTAATTCTATGCTGTTTTATCGATGACATATATAAGCATACATGACATACTCACTAAGGCATGGATAACACAAAGCTGGGAAAGATCGTGGACATCTAAAAAGATGAAATTCAGTAGGGATATATGTAATGTCTTAGACTAGAGTTCAAAAAAAATTAATTTCTCACTTATTGAGTTGGAGAAGAATGACTTGACAGACGTTTGGGAGTGGGTTATTTATTTTTTGTTTCATTTTTTAAAAAAAAATCTGGAAGTTATAGTAGACTATAGGCTCAATATGAGTCAGCAGTGTGTTTTATGTAGCACCCCCAAAAAACTAATGTTATCTTGAATTACGGTAATAGAGCAATAACTCATAGAGATAGGTAATGGTTCAGATAGTTTTGAGGTGATGATTCAGCCAGACTCTGCCATGGCCACACAATGTGGGAAATCTTTGTGTTCCTTAATGAGTGCCACAGTTAAGAAACACATCACTCAATTGGAAAGCATCCAGAGAAAACCAATCAGTTTGACTAAATGATTTGAATCTGTGTCATGTGAGGATCAGATGAAGAAACTTGGAATATTGAGTCTAGGAAAGAAAAGAAGTGGGGAGAACAAGGTAAATGGATTCAAGTATTTTAAAGGCTGTTATGAGAGAGAAGAGACAAATTAGTTTGATTTTTTTTTTCTCTCAAAGAGTGAACCCAGTAACAGGTTGGAGTAATAAATTTAGTCTCGATATTAAGAAAGGGTTCCTAACAATCAGAGCTACCTAAAACTAAAATGAGCTGCTTCAGAAAGTGGTAAGATCCCCCATCATTTGGAGGTTTTCAAGCAGATTGAATGGACATTTAGGTCTGTTATAGGAGAGATTACTTTGCAGTATCATTTGAAATAGATGGCTGGTAGGATCCCATCTACCTCTAAAATTTTGTGATTCTATATTTTACTATGTGCTTGAAAAATACCTTGGATTAATTTTGATTTTCTTCTGGGATTGGATATTTTAGATATTTTGGATGGGATTTATCTAGAAAAAAATAAACACCAAATGATCAATTAGTAAATCTTTATTAAATAACCTTTATTAAACACCTGCTAGTACCAGTCACTGATCTAAGAGCTGGGGATGCAAAAATAGGCAAAAGACAGTCCCTGCCCTTGAGGAGCTCACAGTCTAATGGGAGAGACAGCATGCAAACAAAAATATACAAACAAGTTAATTATAGTTATATAGCAAATAATTAACAAGAGGGTGAACACAAGAATTAAGAATTAAAAGTTGACAAAGACTTCCTGTAAAATAGAATTTTAGTTAGGACTTAAAGGAACCTAGTAGTTAGAGATAATGAAGGAAAAGTATTCCAGGCATTGGAGACACAGAGAAAATGCCCAGAGCTGAGAGATATAGTATACTGATGGTGGAACATCCAGGAGGTCAGTGTCACTGCATTGAAGAATAGATATTAGGGAGTAAGGTATAAGAAGACTAAGAGGGGAAAGGGGAAGCTGTAAAGGACTTTGAAAGCCATGCAGAGAATTTTTTATTTGAACCTGGAGGTGATAGGGACCCACTGGAGTTTATGGGAGGGAGGGAGTGGTGAAGGGAGTGTTAGGGAGGAGGATGCGAAATGGGGGAAAAGAGTGCAATCATGATTTGTGTAGGCTATATTTTAACATGTTTTTGACATATGTTGGGCAATTTTTGTGCCAAGCATTTTAAGTCTTAACTGAAAGAGTACCAACCTGATAGGGCTTAATATTTTTTAAAATGTTAAATGTGATGAAATTCAAACTTCAAACCCATTACACTATTTTTCCTATGTGAACAATCTTTAGAAGAACATAATATCAGATCCAAGAGTAGAGTTTATCCCCTGGTTAAAATGCTGCATCATCAAGGTCTCTTTTGTTGCCCACTAAATCTTAGGATAAAAGAGCTTACATTTAGCAGGTTCACAAGTATGTTAGGATTACATAATGCCTATTAACCTTCCAATATAAGCAATCATTGCGGTTTATAGTTGCTTTGAGTTTGTGATGTCCAATTTTAGAGTTGTAGCTTTTTGTACCTAGGTAATAGTTTGACTAGAGCTTTATAGATGAGCTCATAATATGAAAGTCTTAAGGTACCAGTGGACTGTGGAACAAGCTGGTTAAGTTCAGGTTTGCATTCTGGTTTATGAAAAGCTTTTGGAAAAAAAGGGATGCCCATCAACTTGGGGAATGGCTAAAGAAGTTATGGTATATGATTATGATGGGATATTGCTGTCACAAAAGAAATGATTAGATCAGTGATCTTAGAAAAACATGGGAAGACTTGCATGAAATAATGAAGAGTGAAATGAGCAGAACTGAGAGAACATTTTATATAATAATATTGTTTTAAGAATGACTGAACAAATAAGTCTTTTTGATTATTATAAATTCTCAAATGAACTACAAAGGATATATAAAGAAAGATTCTATCTGCAGCTAGATAGAAATGATAAACCTGTATAGAATAATTTTACACATATATTCCTTTTTGTATTTAATAATAACCATCTTTGGTGGAGAAAAACAAAGGGGGAAAAGAAATTTATTACATATAAATTTTATATAAATAAATTTATTATATGTGCAAATGAAATAGCAAGTTGTTACATAATAGATTTTTCAGTTTCATGTGCAGTCATTTTTATTATGCTATGTTATGGAAATTCTTATTATCCCATAATTAAAAATAAAATAAAATTTAAAAAAAGGAAAGAAACCATAGGTCATGGCTCTACATCTAAGCCATAAACGATACTTCATTATCTGATCTTTTCCAGCAAAATGATATACTCAGTTATTTGCCAAACACTTTATTAGTTATTGCAGAGGATTCAGTCATTTTAACCTAGAAAGTGTCCAGGGTTCTAATTTTTATAAAAAACAAACAGAACATTTGAAGGAATCTGGTGAGAAGTATCACTTTTGCAAGCAACTAATTCTGGGAGGTTTTCATGATGATAAAAGACAAGTAACAGTTGAGCACATTTCCCCAGATGATTTTCTGAGGCCATGAAGAAGGCTTATATATTTGGCATGTTTTCCTCTTTGAAATTATTATCTTTATGATAGTAATCTATTGCTACCCCTCTTTTTATAAATACATATTAAGCACCCTTTCTACTATGGAAAAAAGTCATGGAACTCAGGAGGCTCTGGAAAATGTCATTAAGAATAAACAAAATTTTCATTGTTTCAGTGTAGCAGCTTACTCTAGAGTATCTCACACGTTAACTCTTTGTTCTGAAAAAAAAAATTTTTTCCATCCGTTCAGTGCTGAATATTTTGTGCCAAATTAGGTGAAGATACAAATTTCACAAGAGATCAATTATAGTTGCAGTATTTCTGTTAGTTTCTTCCTAACTACACTATAAATGAACCTAAAACAATTAAACAACAAATGAAACTTGCAGAAACATGTATTTTTCAATATATGCTCCTGCATCAAAAGAGTTAATATATCTTGCTCACATTTAGTTAGCAGTGGAACTACTCTGTGATTGTATATTATCTTTCATCAAAACCCATCAGTGGCTTTATGAACTCATTCATTAACCCATTTACACCACCACAGAAATTATTTTGCCTTGATTTAAAGGTTAAAGATGAGTCATAGAGAGCACATTTGACCCATAGAGTTCATCAGTGGAAGAATAAGGAATAAAACCCAGAAGACTAATGCCTACGTCTGCTGAATGCACTGGAAGGGATGACAGATCTTTCAACCCCTTCATTTTGCAGATGATGAAACCGAGGCCTGAGAACAATGCCTCCTTTTAATTTTTGATGAATTGAAAAGTTTATGTGTGAATTCCTCTTAATAATTTTCTATATATTTAGAATTTGAGCCTATTCATTGTAGAGATCAGCTCTTCAAATGAAGACATAAATAATTTAAGGAATTAGGGTTAGATTAACTAGCCACTTGACCTTAGCTAAGTCACTCAGCCTCTTCTAGATTTCTTCCTACCTTAAAACTTTGTGAATACATAAGACATGTGGAGGCAATGTCTGATATGGTATAGGACACCATTTTTTTTTAGGTTTTTGCAAGGCAAATGGGGTTAAGTGGCTTGCCCAAGGCCACACAGCTAGGTAATTATTAAGTATCTGAGACCGGATTTGAACCCAGGTACTCCTGACTCCAGGGCCAGTGCTTTATCCACTGCGCCACCTAGCCACCCCTGACACCTTTTTTTCCGTAGAAAAATTGTTCATAGGTATTTATTCATCTACCTCTGATTCAGATTGAACCCACAAGCAGATGGGGCTCACCATTTTGCATGCTTCCTCATTGAGGCAAGCCTTCAATGTCCAGACTCCGACTTTTTATTGTTGAATCAGTGGCTCTCCTTTCCATTCTCCTGTTTGCTTTGGATTGGACAAGCCATACAAGACTCCTGCTCTTTTCCCTGGGATTTTTTGTAGCCAATATGCATGAAAGGAGACTCAAGGCACCTGGACCTGAATCAGAAGTGGGAAGTAAGGTCACCACAGTGCAAACACAGGACATGGCCTCTGAAATGAAAGAAATGCATTCACATTGTTATCAAATCCACACAGATATAGGAGCTAAATACCCCAGAGTTTTTGGCAGACCATTTAGGATGACTTCCCTGTGTGTAGCAATCTGGAATTACATAGAGAGGATGATAAGCTGGCTATTATTATTGCTATTATTATGGTGTGTCACTCATGTATTCAGTGATTATTTTTAAGTCCTCACTGTATGTATCGCCATTTTAGAAGCTGAGTTCAGCGATATGGAGTTTAGATAAGAAGGAATCTTCTTCATCATAGAACTTCCAGCCAAAAAGGAGAATAAGACACAGTCACAGATAACTTTAACATACAATATTTCATAATAGATCCATTAGAAGTTATGTCAGGGTCAAAACAAAGTTTCGTCCAGTGTTCCACCCACCCATCCAAGTTGGCTGATACAAAATCCAAGGAGCCTCAGAGGCTGTAGGCACATATTATCTTTAATGAAGATCACAAATACTTATTTAATTGAACATGACTGATTGCATCAAGGAACTTTAGGAAGAACTCTGCATGATAACCTCTGCCGCTTCCCTGGAAAGCATCTACTTTTGCTAGGTTGCTGAAGCTTCATAGTGACTGCGTCATTCAGGAGCATGAGAAATTCTCTCCATATTAGATGGTTCATCCATCATCATTCCCACCCAGAATCTGTGGGAATTTGGTTTCCAAATTGTTCTCAGATAGCGTATGTGTTACATTCCTCAAGATGAGCAGGAGTGAGTTTTGACTCCCAACAATATTTATGTTCATGGCCAGATGGAGTATTGGGATGTGACATTTGTTCGTGGTTCGTCTGTCATTGGGATTTTTCCTTGTGGCAGATATTGGCCTTTGTTTTTTTAAGATTCTATGCTTGAGGGGCAGCTAGATGACGATAGGCCCTGGAGTCAGGAGTACCTGAGTTCAAATCCGGCCTCAGACACTTAATAATTACCTGTGTGGCCTTGGGCAAACCACTTAACCCCATTGCCTTGCAAAAATCTAAAAAAAAAAAGATTCTATGCTTGAAAATGTCTTTCCTTTTTACGATGTCACAAATTCATACCCTACTTTTAAAAAGTCCTCCTATTGCCCTATTTCAGATTCTTCTCCTCTCTGTCCTAAACTGGGTACCCAGAGTAACTGGGCTACCCTGGGTCCAGCTTTTCCCATTCCAGTCTAACCTACACATTGATTCCAAAATAACCTTTCTAAAACACAGCTCTGAATATGTCACTTCCTGTGCCAAGAAACTATTTTCTTTTTTACTATATTTTACTATATTTACTATTTTCCCATTACCTTTTGAATAAAGTCCAAACTCTTCAACCCCAGCTTGACACTTTCATCTATATATTCTATATAACTCCTTCACATTGACCCAACACTTAAACCAGTTTCAGTTACTCTTCATTCACCAACCAAGCCCCTGTACTTAGCTCATCTTATGTCTTTGTTCACATTTTCCCTTCCATCCCAAAATCTCCCTTCCCTGGGTCTCCATCCATGACTGTCACAGTAGATAATTCAAGCATTTATTAAGAAAGAACCTGCTAAGTGCTGGAACCAGGGTCACAAATGATAACAGTCCTGGAAGAGCTACAATTATGCTATTACAGAAATACTACCTATTCTCCAGAGTCTGGGTCAGAGGTGTCTCTTTCATGAATCTCTTGCATTGCCCCAATCCAGAAATAACCTTTCCTTTCTCTGTATGCCTCTGGTTCCTTGTGCCTTTCTCAAGACATCTTTTGCTGTCATCCATCACCCCGATTAAATTGTAGAACAATCTCATTGTGCTTGGGAAAAAGCAAGTTCTTACTTATTTTGGATCCTTTATAATTCCAAGTGTCATCATTCACTATTCCTCACTCCATTATCCATGACCTAATCAATAAATCAAATGTGGAATAAAAACTGACAAGCATAACATAGGGGACAAAATCACTATTTCTTTTTTTAACATAATTTTCTCAGTAGCTTTCCTGAGGAATTGGAGCATCAGTCCAAATTTGAGTATCATGGACTACTTTTCTTAATGTGCTAATCTTTTTATTCCATATTCATGAAGGGTCTGTCTTCTTGGCTGACAGTGACCTGTTTTTAATGTTTTAAACTATAAAATTGTAAAGTATCCTTTATATATAGTCTAGATTTTAAAATTATTTTAATTAAATTTTAAATCTACCAACTTCTAATGACATAGTTTTGCCATTTTAATATACATTATAATAAATCTGAATAAATTTTTTTAAAAAAGGATCTGCTTATCAATCATTGATGCCTTTATAGGTATAATAGCCGGCATCTAACTGAAAGATTAGGATAGAGAACAGATGAACACATACCCTGTCAAAAAAAAGTTAATTTTTTATGACAGAATAATTGCAGAGTCTTAACATAGGTGGCTAGCATGGATTTGATTCTCTTAGACTTTAAAAATCATGTCAAGTTCTTAGATTAAGAGTACACAACACTTTCCCTGGGTTTCTAGATTTCTTTGTTCATGCATAACAATTCTCTGAGTGGAAAATTCTCAAGATATAAGCAATGGTATAATAGTCAGTGACCACAGGGCTCCAAATACTAGTGCCTATATGTAAATTCACTAAGCCAAAATAGTTTCATATTTGTCACTTCCTTCTCATCTACTCAGTTGCAAATCCCTGCCTCAAAATCCCAGTCATACTTTCTTATTGTAATAACCCAGGCAAATAAGTGTCCACTTCCTCATTAGTTGTCCTTTTCAGTCTGGTTACAAATAACACAGTTTCCAGCTCATCTTTTCTAATGTTTCCTCTTTCTGAATGCTATTGGGATAAATTATTCTTCGTGAATTGAGTCAGGTGACATTGATAGTTATCATCAAATAAGAATCAGTTCAGTTCTTGAATTATTTCAGAGTCTGCTTCTAAATATAATTTTAGAAATATGTTCACTGTAATGTATTTACAGTATAATGCCTCTACGTGTAAGGTCAAATTGAATTGAAATGGACTGCTTTGTTCAAAAATTATACTTAATGATTTTCATTTTTTAAATGAATATGACCAACACCCTGTTAAACTTAAGTTAAGAATGAGAGTAATTAGTCATCTCAGATTCTTAAAACATATTTGGCCTTTTGCTTCCAAAGGCTTGTTAATGTAATGTAGAGCTGCATGTTGCAAAGCTTAAAGGGAGCAATAAAACTATTTATAAATCCAGACACCTTTACAGGAGACCCGTTTCCTTGGTTTCACTTATGTAATCCTGCAAAACTATCAGCTGTAGGTAACTGGGGGAAGTAAACACAAGGAACTACTCAGTATCTCAGCTTTTCTGGACATTATGTGATTGAAAAGCAGCCAAGTCTAAGGCAGACTGAGAAGTGCTGACGTTTCAGTGGAGAAAATGAGGCTTAGAATAGTTCTGTCTTAAGGATATTGGCCTTTAGAAACATTTAGTTGCTTGTGAGTTGGACTCCCAGCCTCTGGGTCTCCCTCCTCCTTGTCCCCAATCACATACTACTTCACAGGTATAATACAGAAACATCAGACGTGAATACTATCCAAGCAGCTTGTGCATAAGAGTCGGTTGGGAGACCTCATAGGAACAACAGTAGCAAGAATTGACTGTTAAAAAAAAATTGACTGTTATGTTTGACAAGAAGGGCCCATGTACTGTTCTTGTGCATTATACAATTCAACCAAACATAAACTACCTTAATATAATTTATTCCTTTTGATCTTTTATCCTAAGGTAGATCTGATATTATCATTCATTTTCTTTTCCCTTGTCATCTATTTTCCAATCACATATAATTATGTGATTATGGTGTAATTTTTCATCATATGCTTCTTTCTTCTGTCATGGATGCTGGGAGACAAAGATTGGAAAGTCTGGGTTGTTGAAATATATGCTCACGGTGTGTGAAGTACTAATATGTTTTTATACTCCTTTTTTCTTCCCATTCAAGGGTCGAGCCAGTCAAAACCTCTTGTTACTGAACTTTTCTGCTACTTTAATTATTAATCTAATTCTTACCAAACTGATATAAATCAATAACTTCCTTTAAGTTCAAGTTTCTTTGACAGAGAGAACAAGTTTTTTTTTTGGTAGTTTTTAGTAACATTAACTTATCAAATATATTACAAGCAGGACTATGGAGCTATGGAAGCAGGAAGACAGCAGCTGCTGCCAGTAGTTGTAGTGAAGTTATGAAGCAAGGAGTGTGGGTCCTGGTCTTTGAGATGGTGTTTTCAAACCAGGCTTCATATTGTGATTGCAGAGCAGTTGGATCACAGGATCCCTATGGACCCTTCTAGTCCTCCATCCTGTTCACCCTGCATCTCGTTGCATGTCCATTGTCATGGAATAGAGTCTCAAAGACCTTTGAATCCTGCCTCCCAACTTTTGCTAGATGGGATGGTTGACAAGTCACTTTATGTCTCTGATCCTAAATTTCTTTACCTGTCAAAAAATAATTTAATATACCTACTTCAGAAGGTTCTGAGATTCAAACAAGATGATGTATGTAACATGTTTTTGAAGCATTATATGTCAACTCTAGCAATGATAATTACTTCTGTAGGTAGTATGGTTGTAGGTTGTATGGCTTCTGTAGGATGTATGGTGTGGCTTTCTGTACATTGTGAGTATCTTTGAGGAAATTTTTGTACATTAGACTTTGTGCACATTGCTTGGGCCCAAGACAGAGGATACAGTAAAGGTGGGTCATTGATTACCCTGTCACAAGGTCAGTGACTATATTCTTGAAAATCCTTTTGACCCTTTTCTTATTCTCTTAGGCCTGGATATTTGATACCAAACTTTGAAGGTGCTTGACAAGTTAAGCCTCCCATTTTAGGAACTGATTCACATCGATTGTGTTTGACCATAATAAAACATAATAAAACCAATGCCACCATTCTCCAAAGGAGTTTTGAGGGTGATATTTGCTAGCCCCAAACTATGTTAGTTCTATTTTATATTTTAGCTCCACCATGAATATTTCATAGGATTATAGTTTTAGGATTTGAGAGACCTGTCTTAACATTTTCTACTTTAAAAATCAGTCTGTCTTCAGTTTTCTGACACCTATTTCAGGACTTTATACTAAGAAATGTGTGGGCAGAGTAGCCATGAACAATAGAGCTCTATTTATGTGTTGTTTGGGATTTTCTGGGTGGTAGGTGTGAGCAGAAAACATTGTAAATTTGAACATCGAACAATTGCTTATTTATTAATCACATATCAAATTCACAATAATTTTGTAGAAGCTGAGGGAGATACAGGTATGATCAAAGCATGGTTCCTGCCTTCATCAAGCTTGATCTCAAACATTATATAAGTGATATCCTTATTTTTTTTTTGTGGGAGTATGCTCTTGGGAAAATGCATGAACTCAACAGTAGTAAAATTAATAGACTATTTCTGAAACCCTTTTGATGGTGTCAGATGAATTTTAGGTGATGTGAGAATCCTCCTGAATATTATAATAGATTTTATCAGTATTAAATGTCAGATCCCTGGCAGCTTTGGACACAACTTTAATACCTGTTTGCTCTCGTGAGTATTCTTGTTAAAAGCAGCACATTGTGTACACAAACCTTAAAGCACAACTTACCATTTAGTCATGACATTTATTAATATCACTACTGAAAGAAAGCAAAGGTGGAAGAAAAAATGGAACTCAGAAAAGTCAGTGTGATGTGTTTGTGACAGAAAGTGGTCTTCCCTCTTCCCTTTATGTGACTTTTTCTCTCCAGGCTTTGGTCTAGCCTGTCTGTCTCCCAAACCTGGAAGACATTCTCTCTTCAGCTCTGTCTCACAGACTCCCTCACTCTCTTCACGGTGCCCCTTAATCACTGCCTTCTCCACCTAATTCTGATGAATCCTCCTCCCATTGGGCACTACTAATGCCCCTCTCCCCGAATTTCTTTTTATTTCAACTACTTTGTAGGTATTCTATGCATACTCAGGCATGCTTTATCATAAGCTCCCTGAGAAGGAATGATTATCACTTTTTAATAAGATCTCTTCAGCATCTAGCACAGACCCTTACATGCTTAATGCTTAATGCTTATTATTGGTTAATGGTGCAAGCTCCTGGCCTTGCATTAGTCAGTGGCTCCATCTTAGAACCCAGCTGTGTCATAATGGTATTCAACAGTGTCACCAAGGTTCACTTGCCATGATTACTTTAACTTGGCTCTTTTTTATACATTCTTGTTACATCATACATGAAAACTAATGAAAAATGAATCACATACCTTCTAGTCCCCTTTTGTTTATCGCTCTTTCAGGAGTTTGTTTAGGCAAATAATATATTTCTCTGCTCTTCTACACAATTATGATCTCAGTTAATAAACATTTTAAAAACATAGGCAGAAATCCTTAAGAGGAATAGCCTAGTCCCAGAGAGAACTAGAGTTTTCTAAATACCAGAAATATTAGAATAGTTACTGAGTTTTCTAGTTTAATTGAAGTAGACATGTTTCACTTTAGGTTGCCTTCTAAAGCCTTTGCTTCAAATACCAAGTCTTTCATATTAGTCAGTGAAGAAAACTCCTTGGACTTAGGAACCAAAAATTCTGGGTTCAACTTCCAACTTGTTAATGACTACCTGGCTTTCTAGGATAAGTCACTTCCTTTCTGTGTTTTGGTTTTCTAATTTGTAAAATTAAATGACATGATATATAAATGATATCTGAGGTTCCTTCCACCTGTAAATCAATGTAGTATTTGTTAGACTAGCTTTCATGAGAAGATTATCTTTCTAAGGCTATTATGTGTACCTGCCCCTCTGTTTTTATTTACATTTTTCATTTCCTTTATTAATGTGTGCCCATTCAGCTTCCTCACTTTGATGGTAAGTTTCTCATAACTCCCTTTAAATCTAACTCCAGGGCTTCCTCCTATTCCCTCATTCATTATATAGGGCGACTATCTGACTGACTTTGAGGACCAGAGGTGATCTTAATTTCTTAACTTATGATTCTTTTCACTTTATCAGTCTAGAATTAAGCAATGAAAGGGACACATGCAATAGCATGTAGGGGTTAGGAGCATTTTGACCCAGTGTGTTTTCATGGGAGGAGGGGAAGATTTCCTAGGAGGGAGGGTACCCTTTATTTCCCAGCCCTAAGTCTTTCACCATTCAAATCTGTCCTGTCAGCAACCAAAGGTGATTTTCCTCAAGATCAGGTCTGCCCTGTCAACCCCCACATCTCTCTTCCCCAAGGACCCTTGTTACCTCCTGTACCAAATAGACGATGCTCTGACAATGCTCTTCACAGTCTGGTCCCTTTGGCCTAAGTCTTCTCACAACTTATTCTTCTTCACTTATTCTTCAGTGTAACTACTGTAGCCTGGCTGCTGTTCCACATACATGACCCTCCATGTCCCAGCTGTGGGCATTGTACCTCCTAATTTCCCCCCTCTTTCAAATTGAAGGATCATTTTCCTCATCTTGCCCTATGCTTCAATGTCTCATCTTTACATAGTTAGGTGTGTATTGTTGTCTGTTCTCGAAGGCAGGAACTGAACTTTTGTTTTTCCTGTCCAGTGTTCAGCATAACACCTGGCAATACCTATTGACCCATTCATTTTTCCTTATTTTTTTTTGCAAGGCAATGGGGTTAAATGACTTGCCCAAGGTCACATAACTAAGTAAGTATTAAGTGTTTGAGGCTCAATTTGAACTCAAATCCCCCTGACTCCAGGGCCAGTGCTCTGTCTACTGCACTACCTAGCTGACCCTCCATTCATTTTTCAAGAACTTTTCATTTTTAAAGTGTTAGCCTTTCTTTCACTCATTCATTCAACAGTGACCATAGGAATATATCTATGACTTCTGATGATTTTTCTCTGTTGTTCTCAGTGCTAAATCTTTCCTTACCCCATTGACTGTCCAGTATCATGCAGAAAGACCTGCCCCACCCAACTTCATACACACAAAGCAAAGACTCTTGTACTGAGGGTACATTTCTCAGAAATTCTGGGTTGGTGATCTGAGTGAAATTTAGATTGCCACATTCATTTGCATGATGAGGAGTGCTCATGAAATCTTTTTTTTCCTTAGTGTGTTTATTTTTAATTTTAAACACGCCTTTTGTAAAACATTCATACTCAGTTGTTTGCATTAAAGATTTCGGTTTGCCTATTAGTCATCTCCCAAATGGATTATCCTAACAGTCTCCTGGCAGGCTGTCCTGATTCCTCTATTGTGTGTTTACAGGCTATTCCAAATCCCACAGTTCTTAGGATTTTTTCCACCTCTAGTGGTCAGACTTCTTCTTTGGTTTCCCTATTCAGTGAGAATAGAAAGTTAAATTTTATTGCTGAAATTTGAAGTGTGATATTTCATGTTTTTCTCTTTATTTGCTTGGTTTAATATGCATTTACATGCACATATTTTATACATTTCTGATTCATCTAACCTATTCCTTATCACATTTTGTTTAGTTTAGAGGACTTGGAAGAACTTGTCAACAACCCAGCACTAGGCTGTGACTATTTGTACCAAATATGAAAACTTTTCTAATTTCCAGTCAAAAAGCTTGACTTTTGCCATCCAATGCGTCATATAATTATCTCACCAAATATTATCATTGCAATTACTATTCATCATGTAGATATGCAAAATGGCTTACTATCCTCAAATCATATCTCAGTGCAATAGGCAAGATGCTTTTTTGTTACCTTTTATCAGAAAATGTTGCCATGCTAATGTTTTTCCCCAGTTATGAATCAGTCATAACAAACCAAAAATTATAAGGAATAGACTAACCTCAAGAAAAAATGGAAAATACTACTCAAGAGGTCCTTTCCTCCTCTTTGGTATGACCTTCCTGCCTCCAGTTATCCAGGACCCTCAAGTTTTTCTCTTTTTTCTCCCCTTTTCTGGCTCCTACCCTGCAAGAACCTAGTCAGAGTGATATAAGGAAACCCTTTTAAAAATCTTGAAAATAGTATTGGTTTCTTCATTTACCCCAAAGTATCAATGACTGATAACCCTTGGCTATGTGTCACTACCTCCCTCTCTCTGCTGCTCCCAGTGAGATCTGATTTAACAGCTATCAAAGACTTAAAATTAAAGAAGTGAAACTCCAGGGGTGAGATTTCAAGTCTGCCAGAAAGTATATTGCAGACATCACAAGTCCTCTGCAGTCCTTGGTTAACTTTTTGGTAATTCTTGTTCCTGAGTTTTAATCCAGTAGAGTTCCACATTTAACACAAGGACATTTTTTTCTCCCCCTTCCCCTTCCTGTTATCCCTTCCATGTTATTCCAATTTGAAGTACCAAACCTCTTGAACCTTCCTGATCCCTGAACATACTTGCATCCCTGGATCCAGAAGTCTATCCCTTCTTTTCTTCTGCCACTGTAAGTAGATTCTAGCATCTACTCCCTCTTCCCTTTGTCTCTGTGCATAGTTCAGATCACACTGGTGAATTTCTGGTAACTGAAAGTGCATATAAAATATTTCTAGTGGGGTGATATTATATTCTAAATTAGGGCTCAGCAGACTACAGCTAATGTCAAATATGACTTGCCCTTTTTTTATATGGCCCATGAGATAAGAAGCACTTTTACATGTGTTTGAAAAAATCAAAAGAAGAAATATTATTTTGTGATATATATGAAAATTACATTTTTATTTCAGCATCCATAAATAAAGTTTAGTTGGAATATAGCCATATTCATTCATTTACACATTGTCTCTGGCTGTTTTTATTCTCCAGTGGCAGAGGTGAGAAAATATGAAAGGCCATATGTGGTGCTGTCATCGATTTACTGTAGAGCTCTGTAGAGCTGCAGTTAGAACTTGACAGCAGTCTTTAGTGCCACGCATATTGTCATGCCATGACTTTTTTTTTTAATTACCAGTGCATACCCATCATGTCAAAACAAGAAAAGAAGAGAAAAAATAGACTTTGAATTTCACACTTCTAAGGCACAATGGAATGTGGATTATCTTGTTATTGAAAAGCATCTTGTGCTAATGGAAATGTCTTCATAATATTTCCATTTCACAGGAAAGTAACAATCAGGAAAATTAGAGAATTTAAAATAGGATATCTCATCACAGCATAATTTGAGAAAAATAAAAAATGAGAATGAGGCTGCAACTTTACTAAAGTTCCCTGGTAGCTTATTTGTTAGCCAAGCAAAGAAAGCCATTTACCAATGGTGAATTAATTAAATCATGTTTGCAACAGCCTAAGAAATTTGCCCAGAGAAACTAAACTTATTTAAGACTATTGACCTTTCAGCTCAATTAAAATCACATGCTAATGGATAGATATCAGTGTTTGGCAGTACATATCAGAATGAAAACGTGTTTTCAGAGATGAAATATGAAATTTCATTACAGATAAGCATTAACAAATGACCATTTTCAACCTCTTTTGATAAGGGACGCTAACTTTGAATTCTAATTAAGCAAAATGCTATTCCCTACCCTCCAAAAAAAGAATTCCATTTTTCTTATTAGTAAATCTATATTGTCAAAAAATGCCCAGTCATTATTATATTTTTAATTTTATTAAATTTTGTGGAAATTTGCTTTCTCTTATATAAATACCTACATAATCTTCAAGTTTGCTCTGTCTGCAGAGTTCAGAACATTTACTATCTGACCCTTTATAGGAAATGTTTACTGACCCACTTCTCAACTACTCTTTTTCGCTACAGTTTCAGCCTGGAGATAGTTCATCATTCCCCCCTCTCCCTTCCACAACTGCTGTAACTCCTCCCTCCTCCCCTTTCAATTACCTGGATCTCTGAATGAAGCTCATTGACTCATTCCTCTTTAAAATGCCACAGTCACTCCCAAGTGAATCAAAGAAGCTCCTGTTTGATACTCTACAGGTGTTACTGTATAATTACAGAACCTGATGGAGAACTAGGATGATTATCTAAGATAAAAGTTTTATTTAATCATGCCAAAAATCGAATGCAACGGCTCCCTGTTATCTATTCTGCCTTTTCAAAAGAAAAGACCTCCTCTGCAAAGTGGTCCTAATGGGTGTTCTCCCTCTTTGGTTAGCCAGAATTTAATAAAGTATCCTAGTTTCTTGGTTCCACTCATTTCAAGTCTTTCCATGGTTTTCTAAGATCATTGAACCCATCATTTCTTATAGCATAATAGTATTCCATCCCAGTCATATACTACAACTTGTTTAACCATTCCCTAATTGGTGGGCACTCCTGCAATTTCCAGTTCTTTGCCACCACAGAGAGGGCTACTATAAACATTTTTATGCATATAGTTTATTTTCCTTTTTTCCTAATCATCTTGGGAAATAGACCTAGTGGTGGTATTGCTGTATCAAAGAGCATAGGCAGTTTTAAAAACAACAATATTATTTTAAGAACAATTTTGAGCAAATAGGTCAATTTGTCTATTATAAATATCCAAATTAACTATAATGGATATGTGGAGAAAGATACTAATTGCATCCAGAGAAAGAACAGAGGTAAGTATAAGATAATTTTATCTTTGTGTCTAATGGTAGTCATCTCAAGGGTAGGAAGGGAAGGGAAAAACTTATATAACATATATATATATATATATATATATATATATATTTAAAAGGAATAGCAAATTGTACATAACAGAATGGCAGTTTCATGTGCAAAAATTAAAAAATATGGAAATTAAAAAAGGACTCTAAGGCACTCCCACAGCACTTTGATTGTCAGTCCCACCAAACTTATTTTGTAGAAGTGTTGCTAATTTGTTAACAGATCACAATGAATTTTTAGTCATCTACCAAATACAGAGCAGTCAAGTTATCTATTCAGAAAGGATTCCCTGAAATTAGGCTGAAAGTGCCCTACTCCTTTTGGATATTTTCTAGTAATGATGTCAATACTTTGACCCAAGGTGTTGTGACAGTTGGAAGAAGAGGACAAAGAAGCCACTTAAAATGTGGCCTCTGTCCAACCTGGATCCATCTCTGCTGTAGCTTAAAATCACATTGATGTTCTCATCACAGCTGACTCAGTTAAAAGTCCTAATTCAAAAGATTTACAGCTGGAAGAAGCTTTAGAGACTTCTCCGACTCTCATTTAAAGAAGAGGAAATCAAGATCTAGTGAGGTGACATCACCAAGTGCCCAAGGTCACACAGGTAGAAAGTAGTAAAAGCCAGGTCCCTTGGCCCCAAAGCCTCCCCTCTTCTCTCAGTGTTGTGGCTCCTCAGCTTTCCATCCCAGCTGTGGGTTGCTTATTGATATTTAGAGACCAGGGTCAGGGGAAACAGTTATCACCAAGCTTTAGCCATTCTGGGCACTTTTAATTTAATGACTTCTACAGGTGGCTTTGTTATATGAGAAGACTTAGTCTGATCTTAAACTGTCATCTGGATTCAGAATTAATCTAAGAAAGCAGTAAAAATTAGTACTATGTATTATATGTCTCTGATCCATGTGTTTTCCATTACACTGCTATTCTATGCTTTGGAACACACCAAAAAGAAGGAAAAACCAACAGCAGAAACTCATTTCAGTTGTGCTTAGGCGATGGGTGAGGGCAAGGAACCCCAGTTCTAAAAGAAAATGATTGACAAGGTCCCTTGAAATCTGAGCTCAGTCTCATATTCCCCCCAAAATAACAACTTATTAGCAAGTTGCCTTTGTTTCTTCCATCTTCTTATGTTTGAAAAAGAAAACCCCATGTTCCAGATAAATCAGCTAATTAGAAGACAAATTTAATTCTTTAAAAAATAAAGCAAATCAGCTGATAGATATTATAGAAGTCCAAGAATTAGAGAATCTGGTTAGGTTCACATTTCTGTTACATGAGGAAAAATTTAGTGATGGTCTTCGAGGACAAGTAGGGTTAACTGAAATACAGTAGTATCCAGCTGTTCTCCATTTCCATTGACAATGAAACAGAAGGGAATTGACAAATAATAATTAAGATAAAAGTTAGGCTATGTTACCCGTTTAAAGAAGTAGAAATGCCTCTTCTGTAGATTTTTAGCAATAACATAAATCATCTGCCTGGGATGGTCTAGGGCTGGGGTCCTGGATTAGATTATTTCTCTCAAGACTTGAACAAGCCTTATGACTTTATTCTGTGGTAAACAACACTTGCTTAACTTATTTAGGTGGCTTAAACTCAATGTTTATATTTCTCAAAGTATAATGGGAATAGCATATATGTCATAAAAGGAGGGGAGATGGGGAGAAGAAAATAGAGCTTCCTTGCTTTCTTCTGACGTTTTGTATGCCATGAAACACTTGGACTTATCTACATTTGATCCTTCAATCTCACTACATGACCACTCCCATCTTTTTCATACTACCACTAAGTAAATCATTTACAATGGCCAGTTCTCAGTTCAGTGGATTGCACTGAAGTAACTAAGGGTAAAAACAACTTTATTTATACTACAGTTTTTCCTCTAGATTTGTAATGATGGCCATAAAATTTTTAGAAGAAAGGAGAAAGGATAGTTAGGAAAAAAACATTTTTTCAAATTTACCACCATTATCTCAAGAAAATTCAAGTTAATCAAAATCTAAACTAATTTTACTTGACCTTGCTAAAGAGTAATATTATTAGCAATTGTTGTTCTTGTTTCTAATATCAAAAATGCTGCCATAAAAGCATAAGAGGGAATCTGAGATGCCACCTTAATAGCCAGTATTCTTTTTGCTTCACTCATCTTGTAGAATTGATATTTTTACTATTTGTAATTATAATTCAGGAGAGTAGTAGACCCAGGGAGATATGGACTGATAAACTAACTACCTAGATCCAAGAAGCAAAGCCATGTTGGAAGTAATTAGGTCATCCCAACCTAGTCTCAGACTTCAGTCCTGGAGGGGTAGGAGAGTTGTAATTTTTGAATTATATTTCATTTTTTTCAGTTAGTAAAAATCTGCCTTCTCACCCTCCCACTCCCCAAACCTCCACTCTTGAGAACACTTGAGAAAACTTGTTTTCTCATTCTTCACTCTGAATCTTTTATTCTCTACCAGAAGGTGGGGGTTTTTAATTGTTAGTCCTCTGAAATCAAGTTTGAGCATTAGATTGATAAGAGTTCTTAATTATTTCATGGTTGTTTGTCTTAACCATATTTCTGTCATTTTAAAAGTATTCTCATTGTTCTATTCACTTCATTCTGTATCAGTTCTTGCAAGTCTTAGCAAGTTTCTCTGAAACCATCCCCTTCATCATTTCTTACCATGCAAAAATATTCTACTACATACCTCATCCATTCTGCAACTTAGGAGCACCCCTTCTGATTCCAGTTCATTGCCACTTCAAAATAATTATAAATATCCTTGTACATTCTTAGAATTTGTTTTGCTTAGTTCTAATCCCTCTCATTTAGTTTCTCCTTCCCTTTTTCTGCTTCCCTTCTTATTTCTCTATTTGAATGAAACTGTACCTAACTGTGCATATGTATTTTTCCTTAATTTAACCAGTTGAGATGAGAATGAGGTTCACTGTTCTTTTCATGCCCTCCCATGTTTGTTTGAATGTCTTCTTGTGCAACCTAATTATGTGAAATAATTTTCTCTAATCTTATTTTCACTTCCACTCTTCCCCAGTGTATTCCTCTTCCCCTTTCTTTCCATTTTTCTCTTAAGATCATTAAGACAAAGCAGAACTACTCCTTAGACTTTGCCTAATTTGACTTCCACTATGAGTCCTGATGATGATAGAATTCAAAGGGGCTACTGTATCACCTTATATATGAATGTGAGCAATTGATCTTTACCTAGTCCTTATGGTTATATACATTTACCTTTTTGGTTTCTTTTAACTTCAGTGTTTGATCTTCATTGTTTCTCCACAGCTCTGGTCTTTTTCATCAGGAATACTTAAAAGTCCTCTTTTCCACTGTAGGACTGTACTCAGTTTTACTTGGTAAATTATTCTTGTGATTGGGATCTCATATCCTTTATCTTCTGGAATATAATATTCTAAGATCTCTACGCCTTTTTAGTGATGGAAGCTAAATTACATGTGTTCCTCCATACTTGAATTCGCTGATTCGGGCTGCTTGTATTTTTTTCCTTGACTTGGAAGCCCTGGATTTTGGCTATGATGTTGCTAGGAGGTTGTTTGTTTTTTTTTCAGGAGGTGACTGAATTCTTTCTGTTTTCACTTTACCTTCTGGTTCTAAGAGATCTAGTCAGTTTTACTTCTAAGAATGCTTGAAATGTGATGTCTTGGACTGGAGCTCTTTGTTCATGCTTTTCAGATAGATTTATTTTCTAAGTCACTTATTTTTGCTATAAGAACTTATATTTCCTCCATTTTTTAGCCTTTTGATTGTTTTATTATTTCTTGTCTCATGGAGTCATTGATGTCTATTTGGTCCATTTTGATTTTCAGGGAATCTGTTGGCTTGGACAAGTTTTTGTATCTCTCATGCCAATCAGTTCCTTTACAATTCCTTTTTCTGTAGCTTTCATTTCTTTTCTAATTTTTTTCTTAAGCGCTTTCATTTCGTTTATAAAATCATTTTTAGATTTAAAATTCTAACTTCATTTCTTCCAGGAATTCTGGTTGAGTTTGTGCCCAAGTCATGTTTTACTCTGAGGCATTGCTTATAAGGGTCTTGGAGTCATTCTTTGTTCCTGCTTTTGTGTCTTGAACATCCCTAGCACCATTGTAGCTTATTATGGTAGCTTTCTTTTGTTTATTCATTCTTCCAATCTGTTTTCTGACTTTGGACTTTATGTTAGGGCTTGATTCTGGAATGCTTCTGGAAGGAAGGTCTGGGATGGTTCTGTGGCTGCTTTTTTGGATGGTTTTTAGTGTTGTTTATTCCCAGAACCTCAAGGACAGTCTGGAGACCTGCAAGTTTTCCATGCTCCTAAAATAGTCTGATCCAGGGCAAAATATGATTGCTCTCCTGTTCTGAGTGCTGCAGGTTCCCAACCTGAGTCCTTGATTAAACCACAGTGGAATCCATTGGACTCATTCCTGTTAACCTGCTGGGAGCTTCTCCTAGCTCTGAGTGGCAGTCTGGGAGTCCTCCCCTCAGAGGCTGCAGGCTGAGCTAGCCATGGGCCAAGACCCTACTCAGCCCCCATGAGCCGAACCACAGCTCTGTGCACCCTTCTGAACGTTCTTCTTTCTCAGTCCACCCAGGCCCTCTCTAGCACTGGTTCCCTTCTCAGTTTACCTTGGATCTGTGAGCTAGACTCAGGTAGCACTGGCCCTTCAGTGCAGATCTGGTGGTGCCCAGTATCTGAGAAATCCTCATGTAGGAGTACTTCCCAAGCAGCATGCTGCAGGCTCAGCTCCATCCTTGATGTCCACAGACCTTCCTGGTGTCTCCCTAGGCCTAACTGAGCCAGACAAAAGAGTCATTATAACTTTTTAGGATTTCCCCATCAGGATTCAGTCCACTCCATTTTCTAGGACTGGTTGGAAGAGTTGTGTGGACAGGAGCTTGACTACCATGTTTAATGCTGCTTTGCTATTTTTGGCTCCCAATCACAAGTTTTTTGTTTGTTTGTTTGTTTGTTTTGGCAAGGCAATGGGGTTAAGTGACTTGCCCAAGGTCACACAGCTAGCCAATTCTTAAGTTTCTGGGGTCAGATTTGAACCGACTCCAGGGCCTGTCATCTATCCATTGCACCACCTAGCTGTTCTTTTCATACACTCTTAAATTTCAGCCAAAATAATGACAAAAAACACAGATAACTATAATAACTGCAGAATTACATAGCCCTTACAGAGGGGCAAAGAAAAGTCTTGTAAGAAATTGAAGAGGAAAGATTATTACTGATGAAAGAGAACAGGGAAGGCTTCATGGAGAAAATGAATTGGGTTTTTTTGGGTAGAGAGAAGTTAGTGAAGAAGGGGAAGGGATGTTCTACCAGACATTATACTGAGAAACAGTGCTCAGAGTGCAGATTGTGCTCAGAGGACAGAAGGCAGTTGTGCTCTGTTTGAGTGTGGTGTATGTGTAAAGAACACATAAAGAACAGATGCCTGGAAAGGTCCAGCTTAGGGAAGGTTTTGAATGTCAGGTGAAGGATATTAGCTTTTATTTCATACAAAGTAGGAAGTTACTGAATACTAATAATTAAGCTGATAACTCAGATATCTATAAAGCTTTTCAGATTTACCAAGCATTATCATAATTCACAGGGATAGGCAGTACAGATAGTGTTGCTCTAAAAGAAAACGAATGTCGGTGGCTAACTTTAGTCAGAACCAAGCTGGGACTGATAAGGGGCTCTTCGCTGAGGGATGGGAGACAAAGAAAGGCATAAGATGGTTTCTGCCCTGGGGCGGCTAGGTGGTGTAGTGGGTAAAGCACTGGCCTTGGAGTCAGGAGGACCTGGGTTCAAATCAGGTCTCAGACACTTAATAATTGCCTAGCTGTGTGGCCTTGGGCAAGCTACTTAACCCTTAAACAAACAAACAAACAAACAAACAAAAAACTAGATGGTTTCTGACCTCCTGGAGCTCACCAGCTAAAGGTGGAAGGGAAGTTAGCCAGCCTGGGGGCAAGAAGAAGTCCTCTCACTGGTGGGTGATTCTAGATAGTTTTCATACTGCAGGATGATGACTTTCTGGGGATGATGAATCCAGGAGGTCAGCTGAATGAGAAGTAATGAGATGAATCCCCAAATGACCTCCTTAAGTAGGAGAGGATTAGGGAGGAACTCTTCAGTGTCTCCCAAAGTCCTCTACTATCAGAAGAATGCTTCTAGCACCCAGAGGGCACTGAGGAAGCATATTGAAGCCAGGAGGTCAGCTCAGTTGGGAAATGTCATCCCAAAGCCAGTATTTTTTTCTTTAATACCATTCTATCTCCTGATTATAGTGATATCTAGAACAGAAGCATTGCCTATTAAATTTGACTGTAGTGCTGTCCCTTAATTGTGCCAGTATATAGAAACTGAAATCATAAAGTGGTTATGAGTTGTACCTGTGGTGGCATATTAGGGATGAGGCTGAATTTCAATAGCTGGTAAAATTCTTCCTTACCCATAAGGGTATATCTTACAAGTATTTCTCTTTTCAGTTCATTAATATCCTTGATGCTATAAACCAGGGCTGTCCAAAATGCAGCCCATGACCACATGTGGCCATCAGGGTGATTTTATGCAGCCTGCCTGTGGATTTACTAAATGCTTTAGTAAATGAAGTTGAGCTACTGCAGGGCTCTCAGTAAAATGGCAAATCAAAGTATATTGTCTATTATTTCAGTTAAAAAACTTTTAAAATAAAGTTGGATAGCCCTGCTATAAACTCATCATAAAATTACAGTTTCAATAACTGTCTTCATTCTTTCCTGCAGAGAATGTAATCAATGGGCAAGACTATGAAGTGATGATGCAAATTGACTGTGAAGTGATGGACACCAGAATCCTCCATATCAAGAGTTCTGCTGTTCCTCCCTACCTCCGAGATCATCAGAGGAATCAAACCAGCAGCTACTTTGGCTCTCCACCAGCTGCCCCAGAGGCAACAGCCCATGTGGTCAGTGCCATCACCGAATCCTTGCAGTAGGCAGCCATGTGCCTCTTGCCAGACTAATACAGCTCTGAGTCTAGGACTCAGCCAGCCTAGATTGGTGATGGGTTGTATGTCAGACAAGTGTCTCTTGCCTCCATCTTTTCGACAGGCAATTTAGTATTGTTCGGTAATATAAATCAGAGTCCACCAACGGCACTGTTAGAGGGAGTAAAGGAGGAACACCAATGTTTTCCAACAGTCTTACTATTTTCATACATAGAGGTTTTTTCTCAAATAGACGACACTGGCAAAATTTCTCAAAAGGCAGCCTCAATCTGTGGGTCCTCCAAGACTACCCTTCAGAAATATTCTTTACTTTGTGAATTGTTCCCATCATTCAGTCTTTACCTTGTGTTTTAAAGATAATCTCCTTTCACATCAGTTTCCTCTACCAAACCTCCCAGAGGCGGGCTCAACAGGTGTTGTAGTTTCACACTATCTACACATGATGTGGCAAAGTGATTTTTATTTAAAGCACAAACCTTGGGGGCCAGAATGTTCAGGCAGACCTAATTTTTTCATTTCTCATTATGAAACTGCCTCTTCTTGGGCAGGGTAGTTATCCAGATGACAGGTCTCAAAACCCAGTAGCTCAAAGTGCTCTGCTCCTACTAAATTGTATGGAAAGCACTCAAAACAAGCCAGCTTTGAACCACAGCTCAAGGTTAAGTGGAAGAGTCTTCAACTGGTGAAACTTGACCTTCATAGAATTGATTTTTGCATCTCCCATCCACCTCTTAATAAGCCTGATGCTATGCTTAAAAGCCATCTGATGCTGCATGGGTGATAGGGTGGGGAACATAGAAAACATGTTGATTGAAGGGGATGAAATTTCTGTCATCTCACTAATAATTTACAAATGAAAGAAGTCCAGGAAAATTTAATGTGGAGAATGGAGAAAGAAATAGCTAAAGTAATAAAACCAGTTGTTAAAGCTGTGAAAATACTGTGGGGCACTGTTTGAAATAAAGACTTAGCTTTCATATTGCTTCATTAAATTAATTCACAGGGAATGTTTGCATGTGCTCTGGTCTCTTCGATGATATCCTATACAGATCCTCAAGGCCTGCTGAAAAATACCTCATTGTATTTATTGATGAGGGATGGGGGTAGGGGTGGGGGGGTTCCAGCTATTCTTCTGATACCAGATTCTACTGATAAGTATCTGTGTGGCTTATGCTTTGGCACGCCAGAAGCTGTTTCTTCTGAAAACTAATAAATTGTTTGCTCATTTCAGGAAAAGCCGATATACTTGCCAGGGAAGTCCAGTTTCCAAATGTAGCACCAGTTTCCATATTCACCATGGATGAGGCCATGACAGAACTAGGATTTTTTACTTCCTTAAAAATGATGACTGTTTTCACTTGCATTCCACTTGAACCCATAGTCCTACAAATCTTGATGGAAAGGATCAGGGTGCCTCCCAGACCATGTAGATTTGTTTTTATTGGACACATATTTATGATTCCAATTACTTAAAACAGTTATCTTCCTCTGGCCTTTCTTATGGCATGTTCTAAACCCTTCATAAACCTCATCATAAATAAAACATTTGCTGACTCAGATTCAGTTTTTCTTTGTTAGATTTTATCCCATTCTGCTTAGGCCATCCCAGTACATTCTTCCTTCTTGCATGGAGAGGAAAAGCAAAAATTTCATCAGTCTTTAATGCTTATTTTTCTATTTGTGGCATTATCTTCATACTTGTGAAATTGGGTTCAACTCAACATTTTGAACTCTTACTAATATTTGTAACCCTCTGCAAAGCAAGGCCTCTCTCTAAGCAAATGTCATTCCTCTGAAGTTAGATGATCACTATGGGAAATCAACCTGACTTCCCTGAAAAAGAAATACATGTACCAAGAAGGAATTTTAAGACTCTCAGGGATAATTAATTTTTCTATTTCTTTTATCCCAAACCACTTTAAATCAGTATAGTCCAGTCTCTTACTGAATACTCTTTCAGTCTCTTTGTATGTTTATCAGGCAGATAAATATGAAAACTCCCTATGTATGCCTTGCTGAATACTGTATACTTTGATGATAGGAGGAAGCATAAGCTATAAATCTGAAATTTTAGATTGGTCAATCAAGAAAACTTTTCTAGCATATCTCCTTTAGGTCCTTCATGTGAATTCAGATTGTCTCTGGTTTTGATTACTATGTTGGTGGTGGATTAGAAATTCCCACACTGTAATTCTCTGAAGGATTTGAAGTTAGATAACTCTTATCAGTTTTTATAAAAGAGCATTTCATGCTCTGAGCAGTCTGAACAGGACCTACCTGAATCTTCCATTTCTTTGCACTGATTTCTAAACTCCCTTCAAGAAGAAACCATTTATCAGATGTACTTTATTTTCTGACATGAAGCTATGATTTATCCACTTTCTTGGGGTTGCTGTAGCAGTTCATCACCTGAGCCCTAACCTGGGTGGTTCATCTGTAGGAATCAGCCACAACTCTGGCAAGAAGGTGATGGCCTTGTAGGTAGGGAGTTCTGAATACATATAGTGTGCAAATTACTCACAATGGTAGAAGGACCACAGTACTATCTCTCAGTCTCTCTATTAGCCTTATTATCTTCAGCCCTGCATGAAGTGAACCCTGCTAGATGAATTCATGAGTCCACAGCATGACTGCTGAAAATATACACCCCAAAACTTGGAATTGGAAAAATGATATTCAGATTATCCCAGATCTCTTCACCCCTTTCTCAAACTACTTATGTCCTGTAAGACAGTGGTTTTGATTTGAATGTTTGTATGACTTTATGAGACAAAATGACTGGCACTAGTTTGTGTTCAGGAAATGAAAAATAACTATGTAAGTGAATGAAACCAGACTCCAGCATCACTATTTGAGCATTACGGCAGGAGTGTGTGCAATGTTATTTTTTTTTCAAGTTCTTTTCTTGCATTTTCAAAGGCCTTCTTGAGAGATACACAGACCCGACTTGTGTGACCTTGCTATATGTCTCTCAGCCAAGAGTACTTCACTGGTTGGCAATGGAAGCAGACAATGGAAACTTTGAAGTGAAGGATTTCTCTGCACAGTTTAGACTGAATAAAAGTAAACCAGATGTTCCATCACACTGAGGGCTGAATCAGGTGATGAAGGGACTTTGAGCAGTTTCTCCCATGACTGGGTTAATGTATTCAGCATCAGGTCTGGAAATGTCTCTGCTGTGTTTAAAAGTGCATACGTGTCCAACTCAAGGTAGCATCTTAGTTTTAAATAGCTTCTTTCCCAAGCTAGTAGTTTGAAAAAGGATCAGTCCTTTCTCAGTAGACAGATTATTTGTTCAAGTGTTTGCATTCTGAAAAGTTGTTTTGTAGAATCAAGGGAGGGAGGGAGGGGTAAGGTCTCTTTAATTGCAGTGAAAATTCTGTAGGGATTCCAGAACTTGTAGAACATCATCTGCTGTCTTTTAAAAGTGATTACTACCAGATCCACCCTCCACTGTCATGCTTCATTTTTCACTTTAGCAAAAAATATAAAAGGTGTTTGAAATAAAATGCAACAATATTGAGTCATCCTTTGGTGTTCAAAACAAAAATGACTTGGAAACAGGCAAGGAACTTTGGGTCCAGGCTGATTTTTGGTGTATTTTATTAGAGACACACTGTCATTAAAAAATGGTATTGTTGACTCCTCCTCCCCTGTACATGCATACCTATAAGCAAAGGGTGGGAATCTGTTGTTTTTAAACCCCTTTTTCTATGATAGTTAAGGTCATTAAAACTAGATTTGTGTCATTCTTCCCTTGCATGCCATTTTCTGATTCCTATTTCTGTTCTAAATGGATATGATGAAAATTGATCAGCGTCTGCCAATGTTAACCAGACCCATACTCTATGTTTGACCTTCCCAGCATGATACAGAAAAGAGTTTTCAACTAATTCCCAACAGTTACTTACTATGCCAAGAGATCTCTCTATAGCTAAATTTGGAAGTTTATATCTAATTTTGGCAGTGGAGTGAAGGAAGCAGTGTACAGATGGAGTACCCCTTTCTGTATAGTTGTTATTAAACTTTTCAGTAAATTATCCATTCTTTCTGACTTGTTGCTGAACTGACATCATGCTACAACATTTAACTCCTTGTTAGCCCCCTGTTTTGCTGCCTTTACCGTAGATGACCTGTAGCATGTTTACCTAATATAGACTTAACATTGGGCAACAAGGAGGATTGAGACTACCCTTTGTCTCAGCCCCAGTATTGTTTTGCTTAACAAAAATTAGAGTAGGGCAAAAACATTTGCTGTTATGGAGGCCAAGTGTAGCTTTTGCTTAAAAAGCATGAAGGAAGTGATTAGAGATGGAGACATCTGAGAGAGACTGGAGTTTCAACCTCTAATTGCCAAAGAAGGGGGAAAAAATCTCAGGGTTTGGGGTTTTGTTTATTAGTTTTGTTTTAAACACAATTTCAAGGGAATAAGGGTTGATGCTGCCATATCCTAAGAGAAGTGTGTATTGCAAATTATTTGGGGTGAAATGATTTTGTGTGATCCTGTCAACCACCATGTCAGCTAGCAAGAATAGTCCCATCCATTTCTGAAGGGAATAACACAACTATCTCATGGTAGTTCATCTTTATATATAATGCATATGTTGTGTCTGAGATCTGTCAAATTAGCAAATACTTGCTCGCCATCTAATGGTTTGTTTATTTAGCATTCATACCACAAAAAAAGTTTGTTTTGTATGTGTGTTTTTTAAGAAAAGTAGATTTAAGATTAGAAAAGTAAATGTAACATTTATCACTTTTGGCTAGATTCCCCAATGATGACAGTGGCTGTCAGTTAAATAAAACATTTGAGTAAGAGTAGAAGTGTCAGCGCAGAGATAACCTGGTAATTTATTGGTTTGGGTAGATATTATTCACGTGATCCTCTCTAGATTTAATTTAACTTTTCAGAATTTACTCCACTTCTAGCAACTGAGCCTGATTTTTAAAAGGTATTTGAATCATTTTCCTGATGAGAAATAAACCTGTTTGTATTTTTCCTAAATATTTGCTAATATTACCCATGATAAAATTATGAATTTAAAGTTTCCCCATAGTGTTTGTGTAGAATGAAATCAAACAATGGATCTCCCATAGTTGGAAACTACTGTGCAATCTTGAATATAGGAATGTTGATTGCTTCTTCTCATCCCATTGGCAGCTTCAGTTGGCCTAGATCCAGTTGTTTCATCTGGCTATCTTGAATTTCCCAGTCGAGGAGATGAACCTCTTCCTGGGAAAGATACCTGAGAGTTTGTAAGAGAGGTTGTTTCACTGGGATCTTATCTTTATGATCATACCCACTCGTGTAGAATTAATAATTTGCATTAAAATTAGGGCAGGGGAAAAAGAAGATAACCATTTTCTTCTTTGACATTTATGTGAAATGGCAATTCACAAGGAAACAAGTGATAAATAACATGTATTTAATGCTTTCCAACAAGTCTTTATAATGCTGTACCTGTTCTTTGTTTGAAATAAAGAATTTTTAACTTTCATGTTTATTTTTCATCTTTATATATAAATAAGTGGAGGATTCAAAATAAAGAAATATTTAGCATTAAGTGGTTAGAAATAAAAAGAAATGTGAGATGATTTTGTGGCCTGTTGCTATTTAGATTAAACTTTTTTTCCTGGTTAAGTAATTTTCCATTTTGAGGCCCAGTTAGGTTGGAATGCTATTTTATCAAAAATGGAAAATTATACAAAGACCAAGGGTCAAAGGTTGCCTGTGGAACTAAGGGCAGGACTAGGGAGCGGGTCTACAGCCTGGGTGGGAGTGACTACCTCCGGAACATGTGGGCCTGACATGTGGGCCAAAGCAGTGGCTAGGCCGCCCTCAATCTCCTGATTCCCAGCAGTAAGTATGTGAAGCTGAAAAGGGAGTGGGGAGTTCAATCGCTACAAACCCATACTGAGTAGTACACCATGCCCAAATCTTTGTTCAGTGACCCCATGCTGTTGCTCATAAACTGATCCCCCGTTACATGTTATGCCAATTATTAATAGGGATGATTTCTGAGGGTAGAGAAATCTTCAATACCTGATTGGTGTTTGTTGAATTAAATTAATGACATATTTGATAAAATAATGACTTTAACAAAGGAGTTTGTTGGGGGAAAAACTATTTGAATGATGTTCACTGATTCTCATATAGCCCATCTTCCCTTGGAATAGGGAAAGAATTCTAGTCAGTGGAAGAAGCTAGACCACATAGGGTCAAAGAAGTTCTTAATAGACCTTGAGGTTGGTAAGGTCATGCTCTCGACCAAGCCATGCTTTTGTCATCTCCACAGAACACTTTTACACAATTTGTAGTTGGCCCTAAGGCATAAAATGACGCATTCCATCCCATTAGCTCTGGTTTTATTTCAGTACTATGATTTCTGGCTCGGTGAGGGAGTCACGTATGGTAGAACTGTGTATTGCCTACTCCAAGTCTCAAAAATCTCAAGAAGACAATGCAGCAGAAATGGCACCTCCCAGGCCTGTTCAGGATTATTACCATCTAGCCAAGTTCTTCCCATCGATGCCCTAACACAGTCTCCAGGACCCAAGGAAAATTTGGAGTATGTTCATCATCATCATCGCCTTAATTTAGGCCACATGAACAGGCAGAGGCTAAAATCTTTAGCCTCTTTTTTTTTTAGGTTTTTTTGCAAGGCAGATGGGGTTAAGTGGCTTGCCCAAGGCCACACAGCTAGGTAATTATTAAGTGTCTGAGACCAGATTTGAACCCAGGTACTCCTGACTCCAAGGCCGGTGCTTTATCCACTATGTCACCTAGCTGCCCCTAGCCTCTTCTTAAAAAAAAAAAGAAAAAACTGCACTGGCAGATGTGATTGTTGAGCCTTTGTCAGTGATATATAAAAAATGGCAGATGGGAAAGATACTACAAGAAAGGAGAAGGGCAATCATTGTCATTTTTTTTAAAAGGCAAGAGAACAGGTTACACAGGTTAATGATTTCAATTTCAATTCCTGGGGGAAAAAAAGGGTCATTAAAGAAGTCAGTGAAAGAGAAGTGATGATTACAAATAGGTCTTCAGTCTAAGTGATGCTATATTAACCCTATTTCCTTTTTTGACAAGATCATTCAACTTGTAGATGAGAAAAATGCTGTGAATAGAGCTTAATTAGATTTTAGAGAACTAATGGCATCAGGAGGGTGATAATTTGTGGATGAATCAAATTAAAATTGAGGCAGAGTGGTGCAAAGTCAACAGCTTCCCTCTCTCCTCCATAGTAGTCAGATACCAGTGGCAAGACATAAGTCAAGATAACTGGTGATGGCTCCTGTAGAGGGGATCGATATGGATTAGGTGATAGTGAAATCAACTGGATTTAATTCAAATCCAGATTGAATGACTGGACTCAAAGAGTGGCTCATTGTCAACATAGCAAGTCTCTCATAGAGTATGCAGAGACCTGTGCTTAATCCTGTGCTATTTAGCATTTTTGTCAGTAACTTGAATGACACATGGATGGAAGCTCATCAAATTTGTAGACTGCAAAACAGAGAGCTAAAATACTGTATGATCAAGTCAGCTAATGAAAATTTTGACAGAATAGGGTCAATTGAAGTCTAGGGGATCTGCCCATAAGCTAAGTATATTTTCAGCATCTTAAAGTTTTATTGTATTTTAAAATGTAAAAGCCAGTCTTAATTCACTGAATGTATCTCTGGATTGAGGTTTGTTTACCCCTGGACTAGAGCATTGAGCTGAAAATTCAATAGATAAATGGAGTCTTGCATTTGAGGACGAAGTCAACTTCACAAGTACAATGTGGAAGATGTATGAATGGGCTGAAAAAGATCTGAGTGTTCTAGGAGACCAAAGGTTCACTACATCAGCAGTGTGATGTGGGAGGGAAAAAAGCTAATGCAGTTTTGGCTACATTAAGAAGGTCAAAGCTTCCAGGAATACAAAGATGATAGTCCTACCCACTCTACCTTTGTCGGCCCTTATCTGGAACATCTTGTTCAATCCTGGGCAAAGTAGTTTAAGAAAGATATAGAGAAGATGAAGAGTCTCCAGAGCAGGGTAACCAGGATCTTAATGGACATGGGAATCACTTGAAAGAAGTGGGCATAGACAAAAGAAGACTAAAGGTGTCTGTAAATATTTTAAGGGGTGCCATATAATAAAGGGAATTAGACTTGTTCTGTTTGTCCTCAAAGGACAGAAGGAGGAGTGACGGGTAGAAGTTGTTGCAAGGTATGTTTCGATATGGGAACAGGTGTCCAAAAGGAGAATGGACTAACTTGAGGTGCTGAGCCCTTTCCTCAAAGGTCTTGACTGAAATGGCAAATGAAAAAAGGAGAGTAATATGCAATAATCCTGGAGAGGTTGATGGGTGTCAGACTGTGGAAGCCATTCAGCTTTAACTTTTTCTAAGCACTTACTCTGGACAGTGAACTATTAGATAAGACATTATCACTTTGTTCATGGAACTCGAGTCTAGTTGAGGTAATATAGGACATGTGAATAACTTACATAAAATTGCAATTACTAAGTGAAGTTCAAGAGGAAAAAAGTTATTTTTTTTTATTTGAGGGGGGTTGCAAGCTCAGGGAAGGCTTTAAAGAGGAGATGATATTTGGCTGGGGCTTTAAAGGATGGGAAGAGTTCCAAGAGGGGGAGATTACAAGAGGTCCTTTGAAGCATAAGCCAATAGCAAGGGTGCAAAGGCAATGGTGGAAGAAGACAGGGATTCTGAGAGGCAGCAGTATCTAACTCTGGAGCCTCACAATCTAGGCTTTTGAAGTCTGGCATCCTAGGGGACTCCATATCTGTAGCCACTATAGCAAAGGAAAGCCTTTCAGTAATGGTAGGAGTTAGCCTTATCTGTTAGACACCTACCTGGCTCAAAATCCATTTTCCTCGGTTCCTGTCAGAACCATAACTTGGGTGGGGTGACTGGGACTTTGCCACAGGGAACAGAACTGAGAAAGGATCACAAACACATTTCTTCAGTACAGAAACAACAAAAACTATCTAAGTCGCAAGAAAAGAATAGTTAAAATAGGAAACTAAGGTCATTTCCAACTCTTTGTGACCCTATCTGGGGTCGTTTACCTTTTTCTTCTCTAGTTCTTATTACAGATGAGAAAATGAGGCAGAGTTAAGTGACTCGTCCAGTCACACAGCTAGCAAGGGTCTGCAGCTGGATTTGAACTCAGGACAATGAGTCTTCTTAACCCCAAGTCTAGTACTCTATCCACATGCTATCTTGAGGGTGTTTCATGCCATTGTGATTTGTGTCACCTGTTTTCCAAAATGCAAGTTACATGCTTATCCTCAGTAGAAGACACTTCACAATTGTATCTGATATTGAACTAATACAGAATGATATCCTATCCAGGACACCCAAAAGAACCTATGTCTTTAACGACTACGGAATCTACCAATTTGCTTCCACAGCCCTGACAAGCCCATGCTGATCTCTAGCTCAGTGGGGCATTATTTGGCTTTAACCTTTATATTTCTTCAGGTCAGAAGGATCAAATTCAGTGTCCAGCATCAGTGAATAACCTGACCCTAGAAGTCCAGAGTTGAGAGAAAACCCACGGACAAGAGAAAAATGCATTTATAAAATTAGACCAGCTCAGTGGATTAGATAATAGCTGGGATAGAAGGGGGTTGGGAGCAAGGAAAAGTGTTGGAGACGCTCACAGCAATGATGTCATACATTCCTTTGAGATGTTAAAACTGGGAAAGTGTATGAAAATAGCCAAGGAGATGGAACTTTCCATGCAAGGATCCATTCCTGGAAGGGAAGAGAGGGAAAGAAAGACAAGGAGATGGGTCTGGTGTGCAGAGGATGAAAGAAAGGGAACCCAAGTCTGTGGCTCCTGGACCTAACAGAAGCTGGAAAAAAATCAGAAAATTCGAAGACAGAAGGTGTTTCTGTCAGTCCATCAATCAATAAACATTTATTATGTTTATTGTGCTGGAGATATAGAAAGAGGCAAAAGACAGTCTCTGCTCTCAAGGAGCTTAACTCTAATGAAGGAGACACTATGCAAAGAAATATATATACAAAGCAAGTTACATATAGGATAAATAAGAAATGATTAAAATAAAGAAAGCACTGCAGTTAGGAAGAATTGTGGGAGGCTTCCTATAGAAAGGGCTATTTTAGTTGGGACTTAAAAGAAGCCAGAGTGTGAAGGAAGGAGAACATTGCAATAACTTTGCAATAACATTGCAATAACTTTTTTCCACTTGAACTTCACTTAGTAATTGCAATTTTATATAATAGTTATTCACGTGTTCTGTATTACCTCAACTAGACTTGAGTTCCATGAACAAAGTGATAATGTCTTATCTAATAGTTCACCGTCCAGAGTAAGTGCTTAGAAGTGCTTAGAAAATACCCAGAGCTGAGAGATAAACTGTCTTGTTTGTGAAACAGCCAGGAGTCAGGAGGCCAGTGTCACTGAATTGAAGAGTAAGCATTAGAGTAAGGTGGGAGCAGACTAGAAAGGTGGGAAGGGGCTGAAGTATGAAGGGCTTTAAATGCTAAGAAGAATGTGTTGTATTTGATCCTGGAAGGTTGGGGAGCCACTGGATTTTGTTGAAGGGGGGCACGACATGATCAGACCTGAGCTTTAGGAAAATCACTTTAGGGGCTGAATGGTGGGTGAATTAAAATAGACATTATGGAAGGTAGATCCACCTACAGGCTATTGGAATAGTTCAGACTGAGATGATGAAGGCCTGCATGAAAGGGATGGCAAAGTTAGAAGAGAGAAGGGATCATACTCAAGAGAGGGTGCAAAGGCCAAATTGATGGGTTTGGGCAACAATTTAGATGTGGGGATTAAGATACAGGATGACTCTTATGAACCTGGGGAGGGGGGGACTGGCAGGATGGTGTCACCCTCTCTTTCCCACAAAGGGGCTCCAGCTCTGGACTTACATGGACTAGGTTCAATTCTATAAGGGGGTGGGAGAAGTAGAATGGACCCTAAAGGGAGGAGGAACAGGTTTTATTCTCTCTGACTCTGCCCCTTTCTCAGTCTAAAATTAGACCAGCTCAGTGGATTAAGTCTCATAAACAAAGCTTAGATATAATTTATGAGTCTGAGTTTCACACATAGCAGAGCAGTTCCATCTTGTAATCTATTAAAACTCAGTCCTTGATACAAGATTTTTATATTTAACAGGACTGTTGAGGATCAAATGAGCTAATATTTATATTTATAAAAAAGTACTTAGCTCATTGCCCTATACATAGGTACTATTTAAATGCTTATTCCCTTATGCTCAGGGTTCCCCCAAAGTGTATATAACAGAGTTTTCTAGAAAAGGTACTCAAAATACAATATCAACCATAAGTATCATAAATATCAGCTGTAGTTTATTGTTGTTGGGTCATTTCAGTCACATCTGACTCTTCATGATACCATTCAGGAGTTTCTTGGCAGAGTTACTGGAATGATTTGCCATTTCCTTCTCTAGTTCATTCTTACAGACAAAGATTTAGTGACCTGCCTGGTATCACACAGCTAGTACCTGAGTCCAGATTTGAACTCAGAGATGAACCTTCCTGATTCCAGACCTTGTGCTCTCTATTCACTATGGAACTATCCACATGCCCATCAGCTAAAGTACAGTGATTTATTTTTCTCATTATAGAAAATGCTTAAAACATTAATGACTCAAAAGCACATATTAACAAATATAGAAAAACATGAAACTCATTACACCCATTATATTCTCCCTGGAGAATAACTGAATTATTAACAACCACTTAACAGAGATGTCAAATTTACCTTGGGCCAACTCACATTCCAGATCTGCAAATCAGATTCTGTTGATTTGAAGTCTTCAAGAAGCTCCTTTTCCATCAAGGAGCAGATGCTCATATCTTTAATTCAGAGCTCAGCTATCCACAAGATAGGTGTTGGACACATCCATTTCTTTTTCTTTTCTTTTTTTTAGGTTGTATATGCACAAACATGTTAAATATATTTCCAAATTAGTCATGTTGTAAACAAATAAAAAAATGAGAAAGAAAACAAAATACAATTTTAAAAATGAAAGAAGTATTCTTTGGTCTGCGTTCAGACTCCACAATTCTTTCTATAGATGAGGAGTGTATTTTTCTTTACAAGTCTTTTAGAATTGTCTCCGATTACTGTATTGTTGAGAAGAACTAAGTCTATCACAACTGATCATCAAGGGGCGGCTAGATGGTGCAGTGGATAGAGCACTGGCCCTGGAGTCAGGAGTACTTGAGTTCAAATCCGGCCTCAGACACTTAATAATTACCTAGCTGTGTGGCCTTGGGCAAGCCACTTAACCCCATTTGCCTTGCAAAAAGCTAAAAAAAAAAATTGATCATCAAATAATATTGCTGTTAATGTGCACAATATTCTCCTGGTTCTGTTCACTTCACTCAGCATCAGTTCATGTAAGTCTTTCTAGGTTTTTCTGAAATCTTCCCGCTCATTATTTCTTATAGAACAATAGTATTCTATCACGTTCATCTACCATGACTTTTTGAAGCTTTCACTTCTCAGGATCAATATCTGACATTTTCAGAGAAGGAAACAGAAAGCAGTAGATTGCAACGAGAGACTCAGGCTACCTTAGGGTGCTGGATTGGGAACAGGAGGAAAGAAATCCCCTCTACTCTCTTCTTCCCCCTTTTTCTAGAAGTCAAAGAGAGAGAAAATAAGAGATGGTTCCCAAATGAGGCTGAGTTTTTTCCTTCTAAGAGTAAGTGGATCCTCCTGGCTTTGTACCCAGTCATCTTCAAGATAATCCCTTAGTTACAGGAACCACTGAAAAGGAAGAGATAAAACAGTGTCTTCAGTAAGGATGCAGTGCAGCAAATAGAGTATTCTCCTCACACCTATTATAGCATCTGGATACAAACCCTGCTTCATCTGATTAACTTACCTGTTTGACCTTGAGTAAATTTCTCTTCACTTGTTTGAGTTTTACATCCCTCACCGCTAAAATGGAAGAATTGGACTTGATGGCTTCAAAAGTCTCTCTAACTCTCAATCTGTGGCTCTATATTCCCATGAACCCACAGTTCCAAGGTTATGTTAACCTGTCCTTCCCAGGCATGGTCACGCTAACCTGAGTATTGTTCTTAGAGCTCGAGTGGAATGACTCCAATGGAAGTGCTTTTGAGGAGTGGTGTGGTGGTGCTGAGAGCAGGTGATCATTCACCAATCAGAATCCTGGGGCAAAGTCCAGAGCCCAGGACCTTTATTTACTGAGAAGGGTACAGGTTGGAATCTTGTCCAGAAAATTCCGCCCTGATTACCATTCACCTCTTAGTTAAGTTCCAGAAATAAAGGGACTGTTTTGCTTGCCTGTCATCTAGTTCAGAAAGTAGCCCACAGACTACAGCCTACCACACTCTCAAGTGATACCAGAAGGAAATTAAAATATAATTGATAAATAGTTAACAAAATAAATAAAAGTACAATAACACATAATGTTAAGAAAGAGAATTCATTCCAGTTTTGACATGTTGGCTTTTAACTTAGAAGAAATCCAGTTTGAAATATACAATAGGCAGCTGGATAGGAGAGAGAAGATCAGAAATTGGGTTGATAAATGGATCGTGAGGAGGTCAATTTTAAAACAAAGTCAATATGTATAAATTTAGTAATCATTTCTGTTTGAGTTTGACACTAGTGATCCAGTGTGACTAGCTCATTTTACAGCTGTAACAAAAGAGAATGGGGGAAGTGCCCAAGCTTGCCTGCAGTCATACAAACTATTGAATGGCAGATCCAAGACAAGGTCCCAAGTCTTCTGATTACTTTCCCAGGGCTTTTGGCTTTTCATCACACTGCCTTAGAAAAATAATAAAAAGTGGTTAGCAGAACTGGTCTCTGGGACATTTCCCAATTTAAGTTGCATTGTTGCCCAGCAACTCACCTCCTGGGGGAAGTTCAGCTGTGCCTTAATCTTTCTCAACATTCCCATTAAACTGTGATAAACTATGACGTGGCAACTCAAGCTCTGAGACCTTTCTTTTTCTCTCTCTTTTTCTCCCCCCCCCCCCCATCCATGTAATACAGTTCCTTTCTCGACTAGACTTTTCCTACCCCCAGCCCTGTGAAAAACATAACCCTACTCTGGGGTGAAAAGAGCCTCGGGACTGAAGTACATCACTCTGAATTAGTGGGAAGGAAAAGAAAGGGGAGAAGAGGATGCCATCTTGGGGATGTGGAACAACCAACATCTCTATCTCTTGCTAGGCAGCAGTGGGTGTAATAGCCTGTTTCGCCGTCATACTATCATCCCACAGGGCCTGCCTTGGTCAGTGTAAAGGTCAATCTGAGGGCCTCTGTCCCTGTGGAACACAGAAGCAGGAGTGGCCTCTCTTACCAAACAGTAGTGGCCTTTGTGAGACTATGAAATCCAAAGTTTAGGGGAGGTGGAGAGTAGGAGGCAGAAAAGGCTGGAGAAGGAATTTTCATTGTTTCCAGAGCATGTCGCTCCCCTACAGTAGCGGGGAGATCCACCAAGTTTATAGTGATGAGTTCTTGACTTACCCCATACAATTATCCAGACTGGACCAGGGTATTGTTAATAGGAGGGCTACTGGAGTCTGGGGCAATAGGGCTTCCCAAGATCTGTAGGGGCCTAGGGAATTGGAGAAGGCTGGAGGGAAAAGACAAACTCCCTACATTACAGATGTAACTAGGAAGTTACATCTAACTAAGCTTGAGGTATCTAACACATCAAAAACCCAGTCAAGAAGAATTCATTAAACACTTACTATGTCCTAGGCATGTTCTTAGTAGCAGAGATACAAAGGCAAAAATAGTCTCCTTTCTCAAGCAAAATATATACAGGATAACTAACTTGGCGGGAATCTCAGCGGGAAGGCATTGGCATAATGGGGAAGTAGGCTTTTTTACAGAAGGTGAGATTTTAAGTGGGACTTAAAGGAAGACAAGGAAGCCATGAGGCAGAGATGAGGAGAAAGCCATTAAGATACACAAACTGGAGAGATGGTGTGTCTTAAGCAATAAATAGCAAAAAATCCAGTATCATTTGATCATAACATACATGGAGGGGAGAAAGTTAAAAGATCAAAAAGGTAGGAAAGAGCCTTGCTAAGAAGGACTGTAAAAGTTAAATAGGAGATTTAAAATTTGATCCTGGAGGTAATAGGGAGCCACAGGAGTTTATTGAATAGGTGAGATGGTATGATCAAACCTGCACTTGAGGAAGCTCATGAGTGAACTGCAGTGAGAGGAGACTTTAAGCAGGGATACCAACTAGCAGGTGACTGCAATAATCCAAAAGTGGTGGCTGCTTCAGAGGAAAGAAGAAGGAATATATGAAAGAAATATTGTGAAGGTGACAGGGTTGGCCAACAGATTGTTTTCAGTGGGTGCAGGGAGGACAGAAAGAGAAGGAAGAATCAAGGGGAGCACCCAAGTTGTATTGGGGAGTATGAGAGGGCCTTCCATAATAAGAGGGGAGTTAGGAAGAAGGGAGACGTTTGACAGAAAGTAATGAGTTTGGGTTTTGCATGTTGATTATAAGAAGTCTTTGGGACCTTCAATTTGGGCAGCTGGAGATGAGAGACCAGTTCAGGAGAGAGACTGGGACTGGATGAATAGACCGGAGAACCATATACTTAGAGAAGATAATTGAATTCATGGGAGCTAATGAGAAAAACAAATGAAACTGTAGAGGGAGAAGGCCCAGCACAAGGCTATGGGGGATACTCTCAGTTGCTCCCAAACACAATCTGGATAAAGATTCAACAAAGGTGACTGAAAAAAGATCAGACAGGTAAGAAGAGAACCAGGAGGGAGGGAGGGATGTCCTGAAAACCCAGGGAGAAGAGAATGTGAAGGAGAGGGATCAACAAGGTCACAGGCTATAGAAAGATAGAGATCATTGAAGATGGGGGGGGGGCGGGATGATTAGATCTGGCAACAAGGAGACTATAATCTGGAAATTCACTTTAACCACTGGTTAGAGAAGAAAGTTTTCTCTCCTCCAAAAATATTCTCTTCTTACCAGGGATTTTCCTGATTCTCCTAGGTGTTAGTTTCCTTCTTCCAACCTAATGATTAATCAGTGGCTTTTTTAAAACTTATATTTACTTTTCCCTGGAACACAAACTATTTAAGGGCAGGAACTTTTATCTTTGTTTCTCTAATGCCTAACATAATGTCTGGCATAGCTAGCACATACAATAATGCTTGGGGTTTTTTTTAATTGAAATTTTATTTTTCCATTTACATGCAAAGGTAGTTTTCCAACATCCATTTACAAATATATGAGTGCTACATTTTTCTACCACCCTCCCTTCCTGCCCCCAGCCCCAAGGCAGTGAACAGTCTGGTAAAAATTGTACATGTGCAATCATGTTTGACATATTTCCGTACTAGTCATGTTGTGAAAGAGGAATTAGAACTGAGGGATAAAAAAAAAAACATGAGAAAGAAAGGAAAAACACAAAAGAAATTTTTTAAAACGAGAAGCATAGCATAGCATCAGAGTTTTTTCTCTAGACCACAATGCTTGTTGATTGATTGAGGGTGCTTATGTGATTCCCTTCCCCCCAAGTAGACTGTAAGCTCCTTGAAGACAAGGACTGTTTTGTTTCCTTCTTTATTTTTCTCAGTGCCTAGACCTGATACGTAGTAGACATCTGATAAATGATTATTGACTAGTAGCCATTAGCTTGTCTTGGTTTCCATTTCCATCTTGGATAGAAATTTGTTGTTTGTGGTTGCTGAATTATTTCACTTGTGTCTAACTTTTTGTTGGACCCCATTTGGGGTTTTCTTGGCAAAGATGTATACTAGAGTGGTTAGTGGTTTTGTATTTCCTTCTTTAGCTCATTTTACAGTAGAGAAAACTAAGACAAACAGGATTAAGTGATTTGCCCAAGGTCTTACAGCTAGTAAGTATCTGAGACAGGATTTGAACTCAGGTCTTCATGACTCCAGGACTGATGCTCTATCCATTGTACCAGTTGCATGACTTGCCTCAATACAGTGAGCCAAGTCCTGGAGTAACATTTCATTTTCCTACACAGCAGGTCATACATGACTTGTTAAAGATTTTACAATGCAGTTCTGAATCAGAAAGGGATGAACTAAGAAACAGACTGCTAGTATCTCTGGAGAGAAAACACATCTGAGATGCCCAAGGAAGCCGATGTAGCCTCCAGATGAAAAAAGGGATTGGTAATTTCACTTGTTCTGAGGCTGCTTGCCACCAGGTATTGGTGTTCTTGATGTGACTTTTAGTTTAGTCCTTATGCAACTAAGTAGAAAGGGTTCTGGGTTAGAAGAACTGAGTTCAAATCCCATTCCTGTCACTTATTGCCAATGGGACCTCAGACAAATATCTTAAACTTTCTCTGTTTGCCTTCATTCTGGGTAGAATGAGGGAGTTGAACTGGGTGACTTCACAGATCTCTTCCAGCTCTAAATCTATGATCTTATACTTTGCCTCTAAAATGTCGAGTCAGTGGGGGCAACTCACAGTGAATAGAGCACTGGTCCAGGAATCAGGAAGACCTGAGTTCATATCTGATCTCAGACTCTTGACACTGAGAGATCATGGGCAAGTCATTTAATCCTGAATCCCTCACCAAAAAAAGCAACAAAAATGTAGAGTCGATGAAAGCGAGAGGAACCAGAAAAGGCATCTTCCAGGTTCACATCTGGGAGGAATAGATATTTTCTTCTGTGTTGTATTCTGTTGGTAATCCCCCTGTCCCAGAAGAAAAACCAGGATAACAGATCCAGTCTGTGGCCTCTTGGTATAATTGCCACCATGCTAGTTCATGGAGGCCCTCTGTTTTTGCAGGATGCTAATGTTGCCAGCTAGCCTGCTTTAACACCGAGAAAAAAACTGGCCAGTAATGAGCTAAGTGTTTCAGACTCAACCTTTGCTGGGTCCCTGGGCTGACATTTCTGAGTCTGTTATCCCTCCCTTAAGGCATGTCTTCATTAGAGGTTGGGGAACAGCCAATGGTCAACATTTATTCTAAACACTTTTTTGGTCAAATCCATAGGATCTTGCCCACTGTGGGTCATATAGTAGATAATAAACAAATACCTGTTGATGGATTAATTGCAGTGAATTCTGAGAGGCTGCCCAAATTCTTAAGTTATATAGTAATTTTCCCTGTCTGCAAATAGTCCTTTGAAACTTTGACAATAGACATGTTCCTGAAAATGTGTAAATCAAATTTAACTATAAAGGCTTATGGGGGTAGCTATGTAATAGAATGGATAGAGTACCAACCTTGTTACTCTGTGTGACCCTGAGCAACTCATTTAACCCTATTATACCAAAAAACCCAAAAATTTAAAAAAAAAGGATCATGGAATTTTTAGCTGGCCTAGACCTTAGAACTATTTTGTATATATTTATACATATTGAGGAAGTGGCTAATGAGAGATCCCCATCCTTGTAGTGTATTCTGCCATTGCAGTCCTTCAATGGATGCTCAGGGGGCTTATTTCTAGGCATGTTTTATGGAAGCTCCTTCTACATTTCCTGTCTATAGCGAGAAAGGGCTTTTCAACTGGCTCTTGAATCAGACTCTGAATTTTCACACAAATAACTCCCTATGGCAGCAACTCAGTTTCTATTGCTTCTCTGGCTATGTGTACTAAGAAGTGTAAACTCCTCTGAAGGAACTCCAGACCCTCTTTCCCCCAGAACCACCATGGAGCTGGTGAATTCATGGTCTACCAGGCAAGCCAATGTCTCAGATGAGGCCCACTCCTATTTGTGACATCTCAAAAGGTCCAAAATCCATATCACATGCCTGTTTGCCAGCAACTGAGTCAAGTGAAGCCTCAATGCAGAACTGGAGAATGATCCACTTGACCCAGCTCAATAGTGGACGAACTGTGGAAACAAAGGAGAGACCCTTGGAGTGGCTGTGCCACATTTAGAAGTAAAGTTGGGGAAATGCTTTTAGACAGTTAGGGGAAATCCACTCCCCCTAAGGACTGAGGTAATTGAGGGGAGAATGTACCCTTAGGGTTGAGAGAGATGAGTTTGTGTGTCTGTTCTTGCTATATGTTCTCAGTACATATGTCTTTGTAATAGGTTATTTTTATGTGAATTGATTAGATTATATTGGTATGCTAATCACTGTATTAATCAGTGATTTCAGAGGAAGTAATTTGTCAGTTGTTATTGGAGTCTCCACTCTAATGGGGGACTCAAACCATCTGCATCAGAAAAAATAGCCCTCAACTCTCAGGACTACCCCTAGGGCCCTGAGGGAGAGATATAACTAGAGTGTCCCTGGGAACCAGACCTGCTGTTGCATATGGGATTTAGTCAAGTAAGTCCCCAAGTGGTTTATATGTTCCTTTGGGTCAGGGCTATTATACTTTTGCCTTTGTATTCATAACTTTACAAAGGATTTGTCACTAGTAGGTCCTTAATAAATGCTTGCTGACTGATTGAATAAAATAAGTTTCTCATTTTACATTTGAGTCGCAAAAGCTCAGAGAGGCCAAGTTACTTGCCTAAATTTATTCAGGGAGTAAGCAACCCAGTTGGCATTGGGACCATTTCTAATGCCAACCAGACCTCATTGCTCTTTCTACTATTCCAGAAGCAGAGGTGACCATTTAAAAAAGTATTATGTTGAATCATCTTCTAAAGTACCACCTCCACTTATAAATTTAATCCAAGTTTAGAATGCCACTGACAAGATAACGTCTTTTCCATTCTCTTTTACTTTCTGTTCAGTACATAATAACTACAATGTCTTTCGGTATTTCCATTTCTTCCTCTTACTTTTCTGGGTCTAGATCTTTCTTTTCTCTTTATCAGTTAGTTCTCAGTGTCCTTTTCTCCCCTTTTGATAAGATAAATGAATTTCAATCGATTGCTGAGAAATCAACTACAGTTACTATGGTCATACCAGCATTGTCAAATGCAAGGATCGATTTACTTCTTACAAAACAAAGCAGAATCTGTAAAATGGAACATATATTCTTATGGAGAGAAAGTCAGAGAAACAGAGTCAGGAGTTTGTTTTCTGTAGCCTAGCTTCAGTCAGAAGTTATCTGGCGTTTCTGTGATCATCCAGGGATATGCTTGTAAATGTTTAACAACCAGCTTTCAGGGGGGGAAATGTAGAAAAGACAGACTTTTCAGTTTCAAATACATCATTTACATTTCCCCCCATAGTTTTAAGTTGATATAATCAATAAAATCATAAATCAAACTCAGAGGTATACCATTTGCCAATTTCTGATGGGCAAATGTTCACACATTTAACAATTGGCTATCCTGAGTTGGTAGGAATTGGGTTCTCACACTTCTTTACGTCATCTTTTTTTTTCCCAAGCATATTTATGGTTGCTTTTTAAATGCCTCAAATTTTTCACTTGACTGAAATGGTATTCATTTGATGAGGGGCCTACTTCCAGAAGCACACCTCCATTTGTGCCAGCTTGCAAAAATATAGCATTTGAACCACAATGTATCAATAAAACTTTCTTTGTAAAATGGAATGGTATAATTCTTCTTGCGAGTCATAAGTCTTGACTTTATCACTTGCTATGTATATGACTTTGGACAAGTCATTTCTTGCCTTTAGGTCTGTTTCTTTGCCTATAAAATAAGGGGACTAGGCAAGATGATTTCAGAGCTGCCTTCCAGATCTAATGTGTTATAGTTCTATGATTCTGTTCACAGATATAGCTTGTGACCTCAAGAGACAGAATGACTTGATTTGGATTGCAAAGAAAACTGAGTGGTTCCAATGGGAGTAGATATTCCACTTCTTGCTTGATCATTGCCTGTCCAGTCCATTGTCCTCCCACCTGAAGCTCCCCTACCTCTCCAAACTGAGTTCACTATTCCAATCTGAGAGGCTCACCAGACAGTCTCATCTGCCTGCTGGCCCTGTTGCTGCCATTGGCTAGAATATGGGTCCTCTGGGCTCAGTGAACTTCCTTTAGGATGCTCTATCCAGGCCATATTTCAGGAACAGAGTGCTCCACTGAGATCTTGTTGAAAACAGCCCAGGACAATTCTACTTAGAAGGCAATTTGCTTCATCCCTTTCCATTATTTTTTCTTCAGCTTTTATTTCCTGAGATGGGAGAATGAAAATGAGGTCTCTGAGTATAGTGAGGTTACTTTATAAACACAGATTGTTTCAAATAGATTTGTCTTTCCACTTGAGTTCCCATTCTAAGTAAAAAGATGACTTTCATGGTATACTTCAGTCTTTAAAATTTCACCTTTCACAACCCACATCTTTACATGAGGATATTGACTCTCCACCTTCCTTTTCTTCCTCCTCCTCTTCTTCCTCTTCCTCCTAATTAGGTTCCTCCATTTTTGACCATGTTGGCTTCTCAGTGCACTTCTTTCCCATGCTATCCTTGCTCTTGATACAATATGCTGCAATATCCCATCATAATTCTACTTTGGCTTAGCTGTTTTTATCTTCATAAAGTTATCTTTGGCCACTCTTCAGAGGGTAGGTCTATCAGTGTCTTAATAGTATCATCAAGAAAAGGGCCTGGAAAAGAATGATGGAGGTGGTCTTTTAGAGCTGATGAGAGTTCCTTTCTTATCACCTTTGGGAGGATGTGGTTTTTCAATTTCTCATCTCAAGCTCTGTTGTTCTTTGTACCCTTCCAACCCTGACTTCTTCTGCAGACTTGGTCTTCCATCTCTCCAAAATTTTATGGAAAACTATGAGAAATTGGTAAGGGATCTTGGGTGCTTCTTGGACTTACTTTGGCAGGTTTTCATGAAGAAAACATAAGGCATTTTGCCTTCTTGGTTCTTTGGAGTCTCTTTTATCCATTCCAACTCATGTTTTTCCCAACTTGTGTTGGGAGCTATTGATATTGTAATACGATTCCTCCTCTTTCTGAGACTTCTGTAGCAAATGGTTGAATACTAGACATTTACCAGGAACTTATATTCCCACAACTGCAGGAAGTGTCATGATGGTGGGAGGGTATAAAATGGAAAGTCTTTCCAACACAATCCAGTTTTCGTGAGAATTGTTTTATTCACTAGAAGGGAGGAGGAACATTGTCAGAGAGAGAATGTTTCAGTGAAATATGATTCTACAGCTCAAAGGATGGAATGAATGGGATAACTACCGAGAGTGTTGTCTACACGCAGCAGCAATCCAGTAGGACCATATTTCATGTTAAAATTTCTGGCCTGATAAGGGATCATGTTTTGCTCACTGTCTGTGGGCACCAGGCCAGGGAAAGCAACTGGTCTTATCCATTTCATTGATTTAGGAGACATGTCATGTTCTTGAAGGTCCTTTGGTGTCTCTGATTGATCCCTGCTGGGATATTTCTCTGCTCCCACTCCCCACTCCCACCAGTTAAAAAGCATGGTTAGCATATATTTTCCTGACTATGTCAAGTTTCTGATATGTCATTTAAACCACCCCAATTTTCATATTTTTCTACTATTTTGGGGCTTAAGATAGAGAGTGATGGATAGATGATAGTAAAATAGATGGATGTTTTTTATCCTTCATATCTTGACTTTTGTCTTATTGGACTTTGATGAAAATAAATTGATGTGAACTAGTTCAAGGACCATATTCAAATATTAGTCATTAACGGGTTGATATCAGGAAGACTCATCATGAGTTCAAATCCAGCCTCAGACATTTACTAGATGTGTGAGTCTAGGCAAGTCATTTAATGCTGGTTACCTCAGTTCCCTTATAAAATAAACTGAAGAGGGGCAGCTAGGTGGCGCAGTGGATATAGCACTGGCCATGGAGTCAGGAGTACCTGGGTTCAAATCCAACCTCAGACACTTAATAACTATGTGTAGCCTTGGGCAAGCCACTTAACCCCATTGCCTTGAAAAATCTAAATAAAATAAAATGAACTGAAGAAGAAAATGGCAAACTATTCCAATATTTTTCCCCAAAAAACCCAAACAGGGCCATGAAGATATAGGCACATCTAACATCAATTTGGAGAGAAGTTTCTAGTGAAGAGATTTTTTTGTAATTAATGGCATGGATCATTGTCCACACCTGGGCATGTTAGTCACTGATGCCTTGTGCTTCTCCCCATCTTTCTGGTTTTAAAGTTTCTCATGGATTCGGATCACTCCCTGGCCAGATTTCTGGATTAGTTGTCTTAACAGATTTCTGTCTTTAAATGTTGGCATAATGTTCTCAGTGGTAATAACAATAATAAAAACTAGAACCATTTACATTTTATCATCCCCATTCTATAGATGAGAAAACTGACTTTTCTGGAAAATAAGAGGTGTGTCCATGATTACAAACCTATAAAGAGTCACAAATGGGATCCAAACCTAGTTTTCTCCTGATTTTGAGTCTAATGTTCTTCCCTCTATATCATTAATACTGAAACTTGAGAAGATTTTGGACAATCCTTCAGAAAATTTTCACATAACCAGTTGTATATTCAAACCTTGAAAAAGAACTCAGGATTTATAGTTAAAGACACAGGTTTGAATCTGGTCTCTGTCAGTTACTATCTGTGAAATCTTAGATGTCTTTCATTCTACATTTCCTCTGCTATAAATGGGGTGTGTGTGTGTGGGGGGGTGCCTGGAAGGTCTTCAAGGACTCTTTGAAAGCTTGAATCTAAGGACCCCATCACCACATGGTCTTGCTGGCTATCCTGTGCTATATCCAGAGGTCTCCATCTGGACCACACTCCTTTCCTTTTGGACACATTTGGAGCAGTTAATTTCAGCTTATCTCCACCACTCAGAGGCCCAAGTCTTTACTCCCTCATAAATGAGAGGTTATAATTCATCCTGTCTCCATAAGTGCAAAGACCTTTCCCTCTGAATTCCCCATAAGAGTTGGTCCCTGCCTGCGAGAAGTTTATAAACTAATACATACAGTTAGGGACTGCAGTGGAGAGTGCACTGACCCTGGAGTCAGGAGGACCTGAGTTTGAATTTGACCTCAGACATTTAACACTGCTTTGTGACCCTAGGCAGATCACTTAACCCCAATTGCTTAAAAAAAGAGACACTTATAAACTAGTAATACAGATAACCATATTTACAATCATAGTTTTTTAAACTATAATTTCCAAATACACATTACCCTATTCTCTCACCCAGAGATTTATACCTTGTAACCAAGGCTTTTGGTTTTGGTTTTTGCAAGGCAATAGGGTTAAGTGACTTGCCCAAGGTCACACAGCTAGATAATCATTAAGTGTCTGAGACCAGATTTGAAGTCAGGTCCTCCTGACTCCAGAGAGGATGCTCTATCACTGTGTCACCTAGCTTCCCCTTACTAAGACTTTTAAAAGGAAAAAAAACATGCAACTCACAAAACTAAGCATCATATAATGCAAATTTAGCAGTATGGGTCACATTCCAATCCATTTTTTTTTTATGTCTGGATGGAAGGAAGGGGAAAGAGAGGCATTTCCTCATCTCTTCTCAGGGACCAAGCTTGGTCATTATAATTATAAAACATTTAGTTTGTTATTATTGTTACCCTTTCCATTTGCATTGTTGTATTCACTATATATCATTTTCTTGGTTCTGCTTACTTCACTCTGAATCAGTTTATACCCCCTTTTATCCTTCTATAAATTGTTTATATTGGTTTTTATGACAGTGATATTCTAATCTATTCATTTACCTCAATTGCTTTAGTCATTCCCCAATGAATGGGCATTTATTTTATTTCCAAGTCTTTACTATCACAAAAAGCTCTATGAACATTTTGATGTATATGGGATCTTTCTTTCAGTCTTTGATTTTCTTGGGGCATATATGACCAGCAGTGGGATGCCTGGATCAAATAGTAGGGATCGTTGAGCAACCTTTTTATCCTTATTCCAAATGGTCATACTTAACTTTCAGGAAAGACCCAAATGAGAGGGGCACTCATTGCCTTACCTGCTCATCCTGGATCCTAGGCGTATGACAAAATAACTTGTTTTTCTCAATTAAGTGTATCCATAAAATTATAAATTCAATGTATCAATAAAAATGACGTAATACCTGAATAACACTCAGATACAAGTGATTTGGAATAGATACATAGAACACATTAATGAGCAAGTGTTGGATACATTCTGGGAAGGATGCTTGTTCACTTCTCAAAGTTAACTCACACTTCCTTAATGCTTTATGAGTCACTTTATATCCATTGTCAATGGTCCCAGGAAATAGTTAATGTTAATGTGTCTTTTGTTGTTGTTATTGTTGAGTTGTGTTCAACTCTTCATGACCCCATTTGGAGTTTTCTTGGCAGAGATACTAGAGTTGATTTGCTATTTCCTTTCTCTGCTTATTTTATAGATAAGGACATTGAGGCAAAAAGGTCTAAATGACTTGACTAGGCCAGTCAGTTTCTGAGGCTGAATTTGAAAGCAGGTCCTTCTGCTACTGTGTACATTGTTTTCCTGGTTTTGCTCATTTCACATTGCTTCAGTTTGTCCAAGTCTTTCCAGGTTTTTCTGAAATCTGCCTGTTTATCATTTCTTATTGAATTCCTATTCTGCCTCTTGTTAGGTCATTCCCCAATTGATGGGCATTCCCTCAGTTTCCAATATTTTGCCACCATGAAACAGGTTACTCTAAAAATTTTCACATATATATAGGTCCTTTCCCCTTTTTTAATGACCTCTTTGGGATATAACCTAGTAGTGATATTATTGGATGAAAGAGTATCAGAGTTTGGTTGTCCATTGAGCATCATTCCAAATTGCTCTTCAGAACAGTTGTATCAATTCGCAGATCACTCTACCAATAGTGCATTCAATATTTACCATTTTCCTTTTTTGTCATATTAGTCAATTTGATGGGTGTGGGGTGGTACCTCAGAGATGTTTGAATTTGCACTTGTCTAATCAAAAGTGATTTGGAGCATTTCATATACCTATAGATAGCTTTGATTTCTTCATCTGAAAACTGGCTGTTCATATTATTTGACCATATATCAACTAAGAATAAGGACAATATTCTAATAAATCTGAGGATGTGAGACCATTTAAGAAATTAGTTCTTTATCAGAGACATTTTCTGTAAAGATTGTTCCCAGATTTCTTCTTTCCTCCTGACATTGATTGCGTTAGTTTTATTTGTACAAAAACTTTTTTTTTAGGTTTTTGCAAGGGAAATGGGGTTAAGTGGCTTGCCCAAGGCCACACAGCTAGGTAATTATTAAGTTTCTGAGACCGGATTTGAACCCAGGTACTCCTGACTCCAAGGATGGTGTTTTATCCACTACACCACCTAGCCGCACCTTATACAAAAACTTTTAAAGTTAATATAGTCAAAATGCTCTCTTTTATATTTTGTAATGCTCCCTATCTTGTTTGGTCATGAATTCTTCCCTTCCCCATACAGAAGGGAGCAGATAATGTTTTCTCCCTGGTCCTTCTCTACCATCTTCTTCATTAGTACCTTCATCTTAATGATATGGGCATGTCCCAAAGTCAACTTACATTCATAATGTGTACACATTATATCTATGTGAGTGTGTGTGTGTATGTGTGGGGAGATCAGACAGATCTTTGATTTCATTGATGTAGAAAATGCCCTCTACCAAAGTAGACTTGCACCTACTTTGCAACTTAGTCAGTAAGCATTTATTAATCAACAGCTATGTGCTAGACATTGCACCAAGCTCTGGGGATTCAAAGAAAGACAAAAGATAGCCCCTGCTCTCAATAGTTTTAGAGAACTTTAGAGATTTTCTTATCAGTTCTAAGGGGTTAGGTTGATGTATGTGTGTGAGTGTATGTGTGTGCATGTATGTGTTGTATATGTGGGCATATGTGTATTTCTCACACAGTCATGATAAATAGAGAGAGCAGATCTAAGAGTTGAGCCCTACCCCCATACATGAGCCTGGAAAGTTTAAGCTCCTTGAGAGGATCATGACTTTCTTTATAAAATGCCATAGTGCTTAGCATAGAGTATGTTATTAAAAATGCATATTGGCTTGACTTTATCTCTCAGTGATCCCAGAAAACTCCCTAAGACTGCAGAGAAGATGCAAATTTGCATTCCTAGAGAAAGCAATTCAGAGAAGGATTCAATCTGGAGCCAGAGTAGTAGACAAGAGTCAGAGAGAGAGAAAGAGAGCGTTTAGAGAGGAGACTTAGAGATAGAATTGGTGAGAAACGGGAGAGCCTTCATTCATTCTAATTATCCCCAGGAAAAGCCTATCCAACTCTTCTTTCCCCCTTCCCCATGTTCCCTGTTACCTTTATCTCTTAGACATAATCTATCCTTTTAGGAGTAAGTTCTCTGGAGAGCCTGTAATGGCATACTAATTGCTTGTAGTAGATGCCTAATAAAATATTTGTTGAAAGGAATGAGTGAATGAATGAATGGATGAAGACTCCTGGAGTGGAAGCAGCCAAGGTCCTGAGATGGTGACTTAGGGGAGTTATTGATTCCTTTAGAAGTAGAGCAGAACCTGTTGTTCTTTCTTATCTTTACTCTGTTCTTAAAGTACCACCTTTAGCTAGAACTGGGTGACCAGGAAAAGGAGAGGGTCCTTAGGAGAAATTTTGGTGGTCTGGAAATTTTAAAAGGATTGAACAGCCCTAATGTTGTTTCCAGTTTCTCAATTTAACACTTTTCCTTTTTTTCCTCTTTAAAAATATCTAGTAAAAGCAACATTAATTTTTACAAGGTTTGATTTCATTTTCCCTCCAATATCCCTCATGGTGGCCTGATTCTGAAAACATTTCTCAAATCTCTTTGAAAAACTCTGCCTGTGAGGGTGAAGGAAGTGGTAGGCCAGAAAGGGAGGGTCCCCTGGCCATGGATACCTGGGTCTCTGCCAAGATTTCTAAAGTCAATAGTCATTTGTGGCCTCAACTCATCTCATTTTATTGATACTGACTCAACCAAGCTAAATTAATTTTGAGATTTCCCAATTCTAGCCAGAAAGGAGGATCCAAATTGGTAACCTTTATTCTGGAATAGTGCCCCCAGGCTCATTTCTAATTGTGAGTCTCTGAGGTCTCTGCTTCCATCATGTCTCAGAAATACCTACAGCTCTCACTTAGAGCTCAACAGGCCTACAATTAATGTAACAGCTGTATGAGCTTGGGCAATTCAAACTTTTGGAGCTTCAATTTGCCTGTCTATAAGATCAGAGTTTTAAAGCTGAACTCCAACTTTTCTCTACAAGATGATTACACAGGGTGATTTTCAGGGTGATTCCTCCCCTTCATGGATTCTGTGTTTCAATCAAGGTAGCCTGATTTCCGGTTTTTCTGAGAGATTCCATATGCCATTTCCTCTCTCTCTCTTTATGCAGGTGCCCCCATTTCCATGTCTACAACACTCTTTTATGACCTGCTTTTTGCAACCCCTAAAGCCCTTAATATCCAATTCAGGTGTTGCCTCCTGCAGGTGTTAAACTTCCCACACTAAATAAATGTTTTGTATTAATTTGTTTTGTCTGTGTGCTCATTGTTTCCCCCAAATAGGACATATATTCTTGAAGGTTGAATTGTATGCCCATCATGCAACAGAGGTACATATTGAGCATTGGTGTTCAATACATGTTTATTAAATTGGAAATGAATGGAATTAAAAATATTTTGAGATGGTTTTTAAAAAGTTTTTTGTGACTATAAAGCTCCATGTATTAATATAGCTTGTTATTGTTGATATTTTGGGCAGTCAGAGAAGTCCAAACCAAACAAAAAGGTCGAATCTAAGGCAAAATCATGTGGATATTTATTTCTTAGCAATATATCCATAAAAGAAGCTGAGAAGCTGAGCTCTGGTCAATGAATATGGAGAAATGAGGTGGATGCTAGCCTTCATTTAGTAGAAAAATCATTCGGTGAATGTTTGTGAATGGCAGGGAGGACCAGGCAGGGTACAGAGAGTGTTCAGTTGCTTCCTCAAGAGGATACAATCAGTAGACCTCCTCTCATCTTATGTCTCTGCCCAGCTCTGCCTTCATCTTCTGTAGTGGGTCAATCTTAATTTTTCTGGTTAATGTTTTCTCTGAAACTGTTTAAGGAAGATTTCTCTATATGTGAAAAGAGAGCTTTAATATTTCCCCTGCTATTTAAACATTTCCCTTAATCTTATTTCAAGACTAGCAATCTCCTCTGAATGCAGAAGGAGAATTCTTGGCTGGGTACCTATCAAGGCAAGAGCTCAGAAAAGAGAAAACATATGTATGTGACACCAAGATAACACTAGGGGGATTGACATGGTGGTATACATGAAGGTGATGGTACCAAAAAGGTAGAGGGAAGAAAGGGCTGACATTTCTTTTCAAATGTCCCCAAACAGAGGAATCTTCAGCATAGACTCCAGTCTATTCTATGTTTAGTCATTCATGTGAAGATAATGATTTTACTCAGTGAAAGATGGTCAAGCAGAACCACAACTATCTCCTTTTTAAGGAGATCCATGATTACAGTCATCCACAGCCAGCTGCGGCCATGTTAAGCAAAAAGTCATTTTTTTTGTTTATTTTTTCCTTTTTTATTAAAAAAGTATTTGTTGCAGGTTGGATTTTTTTTAATTTTTAAAAACACAATCTTAAGTCTTCATGGTTAAAAAGCATTCTTTATATATATTTAGTTTATTTTTTCTCCACTCGAACCTCTTTCTTCCTCTCCTCTTGCTTGATCCAGATGGATTATATTATCTAATGAAGACAATTCTGTTTTTACAAACTGGGAATAAGAAATGGGAGATGGAGGGGTTAGAGTTAGAGGAAGAGTGGTTACTGGTCAAATAGAACTGCACATTTGCACCAAAAAAAAAAAAAAAATAGAAGAGACCAGCACATATAGGGATTGATCTACAATCCATGTTAAGAAAACGATTCAAACTGTCATTTTACCCTTTGTACAAATTTGTACAAATAATAATAATCTTTAAGGCACACACGCACATACACACATACACAAACACAGATACACACACACACACACACACACACATACAAAGGTGCTAGTGGCCCCTTTACTGCCTCAATTTGCATAGGAGGAGGTGTCAGTAGGCAAAGATCACATGGTAGGTGACCTGGTGGCCATTGTCCCAGGCATAGAGAAGGCGATCTTTGGGATTGTAGTCTATTTGGGTGGTATAAGAGTATTCATTCTCAAAGAGCAACCTTGGTACTATTTGAGTATTGGTGTGGGTGTCAAAGGCATAGGAGATATTGGCATTGCGCTGGTTATGGCTATCCACAGCATAGAGTACGCCACAAATAACAAAGCAGTTTCCATAGAAGTTCCGCCGGAGGCCGGTCCTCCAAGTGGTTTCCTTCTGTGTGCTCAGATCCATAGAGTTGAGCTTGCTAAGAACAATGACCTCCTGGCTGAAGCCTTCATCATCCAGAGCTGGGTAGATAAGCCATAGGCCATTCTCATCCACTGCAAAGTCCACATCTGAGTGACCTCGCCATCTCCATGGTGTGGCTTCATCATAGGCTACATCATGGAGCATTGCCCAGGCAGCCACATAGCGTTGTTTTAAGTCATATTTGATAATATTGCGTGTAAAGGCACGGTTGTAATAAAAGGCCCCATTGTACACAACATGACCTGTGCCGATCCAGCTGTATGGGAGTTTGTAAGAATTACTCCAACGACCTATAAGTGAGGGCATGAAGATGCAGTGATCAAGAAAAAGACACTATCAAGCCAAAGGGGAGGAAGGGAAATCTAGGAGAAATAAGGTTGACCCTATCCCTGCCCCCAATATTATCCTCTTGAGTCTCTGATTGGCTCTTAAGGACCCTAGTTCAGAATCATGGTAAGAAACATACTACCCCCAAAGAATGTAAGACCCCAAAGGGCTTGATAGGGTATATCCCAACTTTGTTTCTTTATCATCAACCCCTCCTAAACTTGGTCAAATAGGCACCGATGCCAAAAGTCCATCTCAGATTGCCCCAATCCTAAAGGGATTCACACCACTCACTCACATGGTCAAGTTAAGAACTTCTGATCTCTCTGTAGATTTTATTCTCTGACTAAGCCATGGCCTTCCATTGGAGGAAGCACCTGGGGCAGCCTAGTACACTTACCTTGTTTAAAGTTATCCAAGTTCCGGAACTCTACCAGAGTATTGCCATAGTAATAATTAGTAACATAAATTCGCTCATCCTTGGCCAGGGGATCTTTCATCCAAGCTCCTTCATTCCTCCCATATGTGTTCTGAGTAGTGGGACCTGTGATTGTGGAGAGGGTGTCTTTGCACCTTCCTATGAGAAAGCAAGAAAATTTTCCTTTTTTTAAGCAAATAATGAATCAACCTCACCATGAGACTAATTAACTCACAAATCTGCTGTTGAGCAAAGCCCGAGACTTCCAGTCATTGGCTAATTAATAAGTACAGATATATTGCCCATTGGAGCTGGTGTAGGACTGTCTTGAGATCATGGTGGACAGAATTATTTGTGCATGGGGGAAAAATCACTCCCTCAAAGATATTTGATCCTCTTTTTTCATACAAGTCGGGGAGGAACACTGGACTTTGTATCCAGGGTTGCTGTAGGAAGCCCTTGACCTTTTGGTACTCAAGTCACAGAATCCAAGACCCAAAAAAGGACTTTTCAATTCAACTCAAATACAGATTAAAATCTCTGTGGTATGCAGAGCACTATGCTAGGTATCAGGGAGATACCTCCCCCCCCCCCCCCCCCCGAGAGCTTTTGTTCAGTCTAATGAGGACCGAGATACAAATATGTATGAACATATTATACATTGTTATGTAAATGAAATACAGTCATGAAAAAGAAAATTCTATATGAGCCCTACTGATCTTGGGGATAGAGAAGGCTTCATGAAGGAGGCAACATTTGTGATGGGCTTTAAAACAGAGGGAGAAATTGAGCAGAATATTCTTGTCAGAATATGGAATACATGGAGGAGGGTAATATAATAATGTTGAAAAAGTGAGGTAAGGGTCCAAGTTTGTGGAAGGCTTTGAATGAAGATTCAACAGAATTTAAAGTTTGCTCAGTAGAAGTTGTATAAGATTTTTATCAGAGGAGAGACATCTGGTCTTGCCCATTATCTCCCAAACCAAATTATATTGTTGACTCTAGCTTGATTTGCCTTCTATAGTAATAGCAATTCAGCTTAGAAAGGGAAGAGGAAGAGGAAAAAGAGGAGAAAAAGAAAGGAAAAAGGAGGAGGAAGAGGAGTAGCAGGATGAGAAAAGGAGTGGGAGGATGAAGAGAAAGAAAAGGGGGTGGCTAGGTGGCATAGTGGATAAAGCACCGGCCCTGGAGTCAGGAGTACTACCTGGGTTCAAATTTGGTCTCAAACACTTAATAATTACCTAGCTGTGTGGCTTTGGGCAAGCCACTTAACCCCATTTGCCTTGCCAAAGAACCTAAAAAAAAAGAGAGAGAGAGAAAGAAGAAGAGGAAAAGAGGGGAGGAGAGGGGGAAGAAGAGGAGAAGGAGGAGGTAGAGGACAGGAAAGAAAGGGTCAACTTAAATTTATGGATTTTAGGAATAAGAACTTTTGGTAGTTTTTAAAATTTCAATTTCATTTAAAAGCATTTATTTTCTCTCTCCAGGAAAGACAAAATAGCAAATGTATAGCAAAATGTAAAGTTAATCAAAACATTCCTACACTGAACACTGTGGACTGGTAATACTTTACAGGAAGAGAGAGCTACTTATAGAGTGTTGTCTGAAGGGCACCTCTTGACTGATCTGTTCGAACAGCCTCTGTGGAAATGTCCAGTCTGTCCCCATGGAGGGACAAGGAAACTAATCATGCCCAAGGTTTATGCTCATCTCATAGCAGAACCCTGGGCTGATCATGGGAACGGAAAGAAACTATGTTTGGGGACAGGGAGGTTATATATGATCAAGAGGCACAATATTGACTATTGATTAGAATTAGGGCTAAAGCATGTTCCAAGACTAACTATGGACAGTTTCTCTATCTTCAGGACATGGCTCTGGGAGAACAGGAGAGTTAACAAGAGTAAAGAAGGCTACAGACAAGACCATATTCCAGGACTAAGTGGGAGCAGAGATAAGATGAGCATTTGATGAAGCCCAAGAAGGGTGGGAACCAAATTCAGATACTAGAGTCAAGAAGGGGCTGCATCTTGAAGTGGGTCTGGTGGCAGGATTGGGCGTGGGCATTTGGTAGTCTGAGGATCAATTTGCTGTATGAAGTCAAGCCATGTGATTGATTTAACAATGCCACAACCTACTTACAGAAATGAGCATAATCCCTTTTACTATATACTCACTTTTCCGGGCAAAGAGCCAAATTTTGGGGGAACTCATCTGAGAGTTCCTTTGGAGTCTACAGAGTGATTTTCCAAAATACCCACAAGCAAGGCAAAGATTTGTGCTCTAAGGGTGGATTTGATTTTTACAACAGCTCAAAATCATTCAGAGTCAAGTGTAGTGAAACATGTCCGTAATATTGGTGAAAACAGTTCAGAGTCCCCAATGAGGGACAACAAAAATTGTGAGACAGTGTACCCCAGTGGCAATGATGCCAACTTTGGAGCCCAAGAATCCAAGTACCCTTGTCATTTATTATCAATGTAGTCTTGAGCAACATGAATGCTCTCTAGGCCTCAGTTTCCTCATCTGTAAAATAAAGGGCTTGGGCAAGATGACTTGAAAATCTTTGATTCCATGACTAATAGTTTCAAGGAATTCTAAACATGGTCTAATAGCTAGCAAGGTGGCTTACAAATATTATTTCACTTAATCCTCACAATGACCCTGGGAGGTAGATGCTATTATTGTACTCATTTTATAGTTAGGAAACTGAGGCAGACTAAGGTTAAGTGACTTGCTCAGGGTCACACAGCTAAGGTAAGATGTGAACTCAGGACATTCTGACTCCAGGTCCAATGCTTCATCTGATGTTATACCTGTTGCCTCTATGTAGGGGTAGCCTTACTGGAATCAATGTTTAACTGCCCAAGTTTTTTTTTTAATTTTTGCAAGGCAGTGGGGTTAAGTGACTTGCCCAACATCAAACAGCTAAGCCAATATTAAGTATTTGAGGTCTGATTTGAACTCAGGTCCTCCTGAGCCCAGGGCTGGTGCTCAATCCACTGCATCACCTAGCTGCCCTGCTGCCTAAGTTTACAAGATGGTTTTCCAGGCAGGTGGATGTAATTGGATCTGGGATGAGGAAGAGGAGTTCAAATCAATATGTGACCTTGTGCAAATCACATCTGTCAGCTTCAGTTTCCTCAATTGTAATAATAATAATAATAATAATAATAATAATAAAAATAAAATATTTGCCCTTCATTTTCCAAGAAGACCATGATATAATGGAAGTGATGCCATGACAAGCACATGAATTGGATTTGAGTAAGGGGAATGCTGGGCTAAGTCACCAGCCTCACTTTCTCATCCAGAGCCATCTGGGTCCAGTGGTCAGAAATGGATCAGGATGACTGGAGATGACCTTAGACATAAGTAACTTGCCCAAAATCACACAGCTAGTAATTGTTGAGTGTCTGAGGCTGAATTCAAACTCTTGTCCTCCTGACTCCAAGACCAGGGCTCTATCCACTGCAATCACCTAACTGTCCTCCTAAATGAGATAAGATTTATAAAGTACTCATCAAAGAGCCTGAACATAGTAGGTGATTAATAAATTCTTGTTTCTTTCTTTCCTTCCAATGAGTTAGCATGGAAAGGGTCAATGCTCTTTTGAATAGACTTGTCCTGATAGCTTTAAGAAAAAAAAATAGTCCCAGGACTTAATAGCCACAGCTCACATTGGCCTGTGGCAAAATCTCTTTTCCCCAGTTTAGACGTTCTTTCCAAAGAAGAAAAACTGGCAGCCTCCCTGAATGCCCCAGAGATGACAATGAAAAGAACTGACTGAATATGGCCTCATCTATGACAAAAGTGACCTCATAGCTTCAGGTCAACTTTGGTCAAGTCGAGTGATGTGTTGTTCCCTCAGGTCAATCTTATGTCCCCAAAAAGTGAATTTCATTTCTAGGTCAGAAATACAATTGGGCAAAGTTGGCCTTCCCCATCTACTCTGAGGACATAGGGCAGCTAGGAGGCTAGATCTGCTTTCTATACCAGCTCTCTCTCTCTCTCTCTCTGTCTCTCACCTGGTACTCATAAAGCCAGGCACCAAAAGCAGAGGATTAGGGCAGTTTAAGCTATTAATGCTTAACAAGCATTTGGGAAGCTATTAAAACTTCAAGCTACACTAAAGACCTTTGAGAAAGCCTGTATAAAATGTTTATAACCATCTTATTTGAACCTCACAACAACCAAATATTTTTATCTCTTCACACTTCATAGATGAAAAAATTGAAGTAAAATGACTTGCCCAAGGTAATATACTTGGGAAACGTTAGATGATGATGAACTTTTTCCTTTATTTTGGAAAAAATGACATCAGAGAGGTGATGCAATGACATACATGTGAATTGGATTTGAGTCAGGAGGTTGCTGTATTAAGACTAATTCACCAGCCTCACTTTCTCCTTCAGAGCCATATGGGTATCAATAGCCAGATATGAATGGAAGTAGCCCTGGATGTGAGGCAATAAGGATTAAGTGACTTGCCCAAGGTCACTCAGCTAGTAAGTGTCTGAGGCCACATTTGAACTCAAGTCTTCCTGATTTCAGGGCCAGTGCTGTACCCACTGCACCATCTAGCTAGAAATATCAGAGCTGGGATTTAATGAAGTCTTCCTGACCCTAAATCCTATGCTTTATCAACAACTGGCTATCCCTCCTGAATTTAATTCCTTCCCTCCCTATCTCTGACTCCTGGTTTTGTGACTTCCTTTAAGGCCAGATAAAATTCCAACTTCTCCAAGAAGCCTTTCCTGAGCTTCCTTACTACAAAAGCCTTCCCTCTGTCATTCATCTCCAATTCATCCTGCACAGATCTTGTTTGTACATTATCCTTTGCTTGATATTGTCTTCATTTGATTGCAAACTCCTTGAGGGCAGGGCTTATTTTTTGACCTTTGTATCTGCAGCCCTAGGGCAGTACCTAGCAATGTAATAATGCATATTGTTGACTTGACAGCATGGTTTCAAAACCTGACTTCCATCCCCCTCAGTCCCCCTGCACCTCCATATTTTTCCAACCAGGTTCAGTAGCTATATGTAAAGCTCAGGATATAAAAAAAGATATTTTTTTATTTTTATTTGAGGCAGTGGGGTTGAGTGACTTGCTCAAGGTCACACAACTAGGAAATTATTAAGTGTCTAAGGCTGGATTTGAACTCAGGTTCTCCTGACTCCAGGGCCAGTACCCCATCCACTGCACCACCTAGCTGCCCCCTAAAGTTCACAATATAAACAACTCTATGGGAGGTTTGTTAGGTCCAAATTAGCCTAGGACAATCATGGTTCTGCCTTTTAGAAACAAACAGAAACTGGGCAGGGGATTCATACAAAGGCCAACGACTCATTCTCTTCCAATTGAGCTCATCCATTGTAGCAATAAAATGGAATCCCTGGCTAGACTCAGGCTTCAGAGCTTTGTTGGAAAATATCTCATTCTTTGGCATTTGGAGGCATCTTTGCTGCCAACCAACAATTAGCTCAAACTTCTCAATGTTTGCACACTATCCCCACACCCTCAAAGCTCTGACCCAATCATTGTGCCAGGAATGCACCCTTTCCCCACAAATATAGATCCACTGCTTTCTCCTCTCCCAGGGTTCAGCTTTAGAAGGAAGAATGCCCCCCACAGACCCTGGTAAGAAATTAGAACCCCAGAATTTTACTAGGAGTTTCTTGATCTGTCCCCACCACTCAGTTGATCCATCAATCAATAAAACATTTATTAATCATGTACTATGGGCCACACACCATGCCAGATGTTGGGGATGCAAAGACAAAGAGGGAAAATCACTGTCTAGACTGAGACATATCTTTTTGGACCAAGTCAATGTGGGAATTTATTTTGCTTAAATATTTGCAAGATTATATATGCTTTGTTTTTCTTGTTGTCTTCAATGGGGGTAGGAGCCAGGAAAGTGGAAGTGAGAGACAGCAAATTCTCATTTAATAAAAAAATAAAATTTTTAAATCATGGAACTTACATTCTCTTGGGGGAAAAATTGGGGGTAGGTAAGAGGAGAAACAATAAATATATAGATAACTAGATACAGAATTCAAACACACACACACACACACACAGAGTAATTTTGGGAGAGAAGGCACTTTGGAATTGAGGGGATGATAGGGTGATTCCCTATAGAAGATGCTGCTTGAGCTAAATCATTCTTGTCCTTTGTTATCAAGGAAGACCGAAGTAGCATCACTATGTTTGCGACAAATTATGGTATGTCTGACTGTGACTGATGGGACCAATAAGAATTCAAACCCAGAATGCTCTACCACAGGTTGGACTCAGATAGTTCATGTGAACCCCTAGGGCTTACTCTAAACTTATGTATGTCACATTTCCTTTAAGTTGCTTCCATTTTGTCTTCCTCATTGCACAGCACCCTCACTGATGAGGGTATGCCATGATGGGCACTCCCATGCCAGTGTTTCCCATGCTGTCCAATTAATTCTAAAGTTCTTAAAGAGAGCCTTCAGTGTGTCCTGCTATCACTTCTTCTGACCCCCTTGTGAGTACTTGTTCTCTATAAAATAGCCTTTTTGCAAGCATACCTCTGGCATTCTAATAACATAGCCAGCGCATCATAGTTGCACCCTCTGTAGTACTGTTTGAATGCTTGAGAGAAATCATGAAGTAAACAATAGCAGTAAGGGTGAGAAGGGAATTCATTCTAACCTTAGTACAAAGGCAAAGTGATAGGAGAGCTAGTGTTATGTGTAAGGAAGCAAATAAGGATGCCCATTTGGCTGAACCATAGAGTGGGGGAAGAGAAGTAAATGTATAATAAGGCTGAAGAGTTTGGGGCCAGCTTGTGAATAACTTTAAATGCCAATCAGAGGAGTTGATATTTTATAATCTAGGTAAAAGGGAGCCATTGTCATTTACTTACTGGGGATGATCATGCTCATGTTTAGGGGAAATCACGCTGGCAGTTCTGTCTAGGAAGGATTAGTGAGGAAAGACCCAAACAAGGAAGCTCTTGCTATAATCCAGGAGATGATGAGCTGAATTAGGGTCCTAGTTTGTATGAGTTGAGAGAAGAGGGAATACAGAAGAGATTATGGAGACAGGAATGGTAAGATTTGGCAAGTGATTGGAAAGAAAATGAGAAGTCATGCCCAAGTCATAAACCTAGGAAACTGATAAGATGACAGTGCCTTGGATAGAAGTATGGAAGTTAAGAAAGAGTAGACTTAGGGAAAAAATGATGTAGTCTGTTTTGGACATATTGGGAAATCTATGGAACATCTTGTTTGAATTGCCCCACAGGCAGTTAGTTGGTGATGTAGCACTGGAGCTCAAGAGAGAAATAATAGATTGAAAAGTCTGAGCATCATTCTCATAGATAATTCATTTCATGGCATGAAAGGATGATCAGATCACCAACTGAGAAACTGAAGAGAGAGAAGAGGAGATGACACAGGACAGAGCCTTGGTTAAAGGGCTTGACACTGATAATGAATTAGCAAAAAGGAGAGTGGACACAAGAGAAGCAGCAGAGTAGTAGTAAAAGAAGAAAAAGGAGTCAATAATATTAGGTGCTGCAGAGAGATCAAGGAAATGAAAAAAATTTATTAGATCTGGCAATAAGAAACTCTGGAGGGAGTTCTCTGAGTTGTGGGATGACCTGGGCAGACTTTCCATATCTTTCTCCACATTAAGGACTTACTTAATAAATCCTTTTCCCTGACAGGGTTCCATGACCTTTGATAGAAATGCAGCCAAAAGGATAAAGAAAGCCTCAAACGTTATTATCTAGGTCACAGCTGTTGTTGGCCTTGTAACAGAGCTTTATCACCCAACCCCTTGGGTGTTTTTGTACCTAATATCCTGAGCAGCTTAAAGGATAGCTCAGCACCAGAAACACTAGTCCCAGGGAAACACACTGACATACCAGGCAAGCCATTGAGGCACATCAGACCACCTGGAGTTGTGATGCTCTACCATGAAGATGTCCTCTGGTTTATCATTCTGTCACAATACTTAATTCTGCCATCACTGTAAATGGACTGATTTAGGAAACCAGTCCCAAGGTTCTAGGTTTCCTAGCTTTTAATCTATTGCATTTTAGATAATCTCAGAACAGGAAAGAAGCTAAAGTGCTCCGTGAGGTCTATTGGTTCTGCTTCTTTGTTCCCATTGTGTCTTTACCTTGCCTTCCTGAGGGTGGTAACAAGTTCCATATTAAAACCCCCCCAAAAGTAGAGCACTCAGATCACAAATGGGGATTGTCTCTCATCACTAATAAGGAACATTAAGCCAGTCTTCTTTCTGTCTCTGCTCAAGCCCAGAGGTGAGTGACCTGACATAGCTGGAGAAGAGCCACAAGCCTGGAGCTAGGCAATATTGGTTTCCTGCAGCTCCTTTGACCATCAACTACTGCCACCTCCCAATTCCTTCTTCAGATCCTAGGACTTGCTGGTCCCCTTGTTGATCAGGTTTGGTGGATGATTGGAAGATCAGTTGTTTTCAAGTTTGAAGCTAGGCTAAGCTGGAACCAGCATAGCACTTTGAAACCCAGACAGTCCTGCCAGAAAGCGAAAAATGAAGGCTATCTCAATGTTCTCGTCCTTGGCAGCAGACCAATGGCATTTTGGGAAAATGAAGAGAACATCCTTTCATCTTCAAGGGAACCAAAGAGGAAGAAAATGTTTTGGGGCTTATGCATAGAAACAAAGGATAACATTCCTTAAAGTTCTATTTCAGAGCAGAATCAAACACATTTTTGCTTCATTGACTCACTGGACCAAATATTTCAAAGGTCTAGGAAAGGACTGTCTAATAGTAGGTTATTATTGATTTATTATCTATTATTATCTAAATTATTCATTCTTATCTAATAGTATATCAAAACCACTGAATTTGGGGACTAGAAGGGACTTCAAAATGATCTATTCCAATCTTCTCATTTCACATATAATAAATTAACAAGAAATTGAGATTCAGAAATTGTTATTTATCCAGGTTCACACAGGTAGCTAATAATAAAAGCAGAATTAGCATCCAGGTCTTCTGTCTCTGAGATCTGAATTCCACTGTACCAAGCTAGCTAGTATCTCTTAAGTGAGGACCATCAGTCTTTTTTTTAATTTATTAATTCATTTATTTGTATGTTTCTTTATTAATTCATATTTATCCATCTTAACTCAATAGTCTAATTTCTTCCTTTCTTCCTTCTTTCCCTTCTTTTTTTCCTTGGCAAGGCAATTGGGGTTAAATGACTTGCCCAGGGTCATTGTAAGTAAGTAAGTATCAGCTCTCTGAGGTTAGATTTAAACTGAGATTCTCCTGACTTCAGGGTTGGTGCTCTATTCACCATGCCCCCTTCCTTCCTTCCTTCCTTCCTTCCTTCCTTCCTTCCTTCCTTCCTTCCTTCCTTCCTCCCTCCCTCCCTCCCTCCCTCCCTCCCTTCTTTCTTTCTTTCTTTCTTTCTTTCTTTCTTTCTTTCTTTCTTTCTTTCTTTCTTTCTTTCTTTCTTTCTTTCTTTCTTTCTTTCTTTCTTTCTTTCTTTCTTTCTTTCTTTCTTTCTTTCTTTCTTTCTTTCTCACTTGGAGGCGATTAGAGTTAAGTGATATGACCAAGATCTTCCTGACTCCAGGGCTGATACTCTATCCACTGTGCCACCCCAAGGCTATAGAAACTTAGCTTACAAGTTGTCTGAATTTCTAGGAGTTTTCATAGAACTAATTTTGGGGTTGGAAACTGAACTAGTAAAGTAGCTGCAGTTGGAAAGAATCCACAGATTCTGGGTGGGGGTGCAGGGGAGTGGACTAGAGATTGTTGAATATTGAGTTACTTAAGAAAGGTGATAGGAAAAATTCTGGGGCCAAGTTTCTTGCCATTGTTACTATCTTCTAAGGTATGTCACAAAGTAAGTGGTAGTATACCTTCCCTCTACCAACTGCAGACTGGGGTGCCTGGGCATAGTTGAAGAATTGGATCCTTGTCTATGTCATATCCCCGTCCTGGGGTGGGAGAAAATGGAATCCTGGGGTCTCTTTAGGGATAAATTCAGTTTCTTCACTAAATTCAAATATGGGAGGCACAGTATGTTATCTTCTTGAACCCCCTTCACCCTCATCCCCTGCAAAGACACCAGCAATTGTAAATCTAGGGAACAGAAGGCATTGACCGCGTGGCAGGCAGGGATTTGACTGCATTTTGCATTCCCTTCCTAGATCACATCCAAGTTTGGGGCTGCCGGCAATTATAGCAAAGCAAGAACTAGGCAAATTCCCACCCACCCTTTCATAGCTTCTCCTGTCTGTCATTGTTTGTTTGACTGTCTGGCGCCAATTTAGGTTTGCTGCTAAAGTTAGCAAAAAGTTCTTTTATTTTGGGAGTTTGTAATATTGGGGTGGATTGGGGTGGGTGGGAAAGGAATGACAAGAGACAGCCTGGAGTGTCATAAAGCCAGATTTAAAGTTATCATAATAAGGGGGTCTCCATTTAAAAGCAGATCCATTTAAAAATACATTTTAAATTGTAGAAATATCAAGGCTCATCCTCAATGGTTAGCTGCAGCATCACCAGCTGTTGGAGCTGGGACTGTACAAATTATTTTATTTTATTACTGCCAAGCAAAATAGTAGATTCTTGGGTTAAAAAATGCTATTTTTCACACAAGACTCTCCAGCTCCTACTCCCAGTCTTTTTATTATCTATCTCTTATTGTCTGGAATTCTCTCTCTTCCCATCTCTGCCTTCTGTTCCTTCAAGTATCAACTAAAGCCCCACCTTCTACAGTAAGCTTTTCCTAAACTCCTTCCCACTGGGATAATCCCCAAACTCCCCTATATTTATCTTGTTTGTAAATGTTTATTTGTATGATGCATCTTCTATTAGCCTGTGTGCTCCTCAAGGGAACAACCACAGGAAGCAAATGACAGTACCAGGATTTGAGGTCCCATGACTCTATGTTCAGCTTGCAAAATGGAGTCCATGCCAAGAAGTTACTCTTGTCTCATCTCTTCCTCATAGAATCCTTAGCAAGACTAGATTTAAGCAAGACTACTCCCATCACATGAAGCCTTTCCAGATTTCTCAGTTGTTTTAATGCCCACCTATTATTTAATACTACTTTGCATATAGTTATCCCTCTGGATACATATATTTCTGTTGTATCTATTTCTTTATCTGGATACATGCATTCACTTTTATTTATTTGTTTGTTTGTTTGTTTATTTGTTTATTTATCTGTCTGTTTATTTATTTATTTGTTTATGCAAGGCAATGGGGTTAAGTGGCTTGCCCAAGGCCACACAGCTAGGTAATTATTAAGGGTCTGAAGCCAGACTTGAACTCAGGTACTCCTGACTCCAGAGCCAGTGCTCTATCCACTGTGCAACCTAGCCACCTAATGCATTCACTTTTTACATATTTATCTGGATACATCCATTTCCTTTGTAGATATTTCTCTGGATACATTTTGTATTTATTTCTCTATCTGGATACATACATTTATTTTGTATGTATTTATCTAGATACCTGTATTCCCTTTGTGTATATATATATATATATATATATATATATATATATATATATATTTATCTTGATTACACCCATTCATTTTATATATCTTTATCTGGATACAAGCATTCAATACCTCAAGCAAACTCATATTTCATATCATCTTCCCTCCCTCCATCCCCCATACCAACCCCTCCTCTGAAACTTGACTTTCTTCTGATTTCCTTATTATTATTAACAGTCCAATCCTTCATTATCCAGCAATGCTTATTTCTAACCCTGTTCAATTCCTGACTCTGGCTAACTTTTCCACTTTGCCCCTACCATAGATACCTTCCTCTTGCTCCTGTCACCTCCATCTTTTCTGCTCTCCTTTTATGTATTCTAATGTGCTTATTCTGTTAAGATATAAGATTCTTCTGGGAAGACTGTCGTGTTTTGCTAGTTATTTAATATAACCCTGCCAATGAGGCTCAGTAACTCAGTGTATTCCTCATTTAGTTCTCCTATCCAAACAGATTTTGAATTCTATCACTTCTAACTACCATTTGTGCCATCCTGCTATCTCATAGCAGGTCCTTATTATCTCTCATTTAAACAATTTCAATTACTTACCTGGTCTCTTTGTCTCTAATTTCTCCTTATTCCAATTCATACTTCACATAGCTCCAGTTTAATTATGTCACTCAACTTAAAATCCTTACCTAAGTCTCCATTATCAACTGACTAAAGTCTTAACTCCATAGTCTGGCATTCAAGATCCTTTAAAACATGCTTCCAACATATCTCTCCAGTCTTATCTCCCTTTACTTTTCAAATGCTCTACACCTTTCCCAACCTAATGTCTTCACCATTACCTGAATATGTCCCATTTTTTTCTGTTTTTCATCATACCATCACTTAATGGTGGGATGACCTCATTTCATTTCTGCCCATGAAATCCCACTACTCCTTTCAAGTTCAGCTGAAATGTCACCTTCTCTCTGAAGCTTAAATTGATTCTGACAACCTAAAGGGTAGTTTTCCTATGAGTACTATTTTGTATTATACTATCAGCATAAATGTTTTATTTCCCTGTTTTTCCTCATTTTATCTCCCTTTTCTTGGGAAGGGCAGGAACCTTGTCTTATTTGTTTCTTTGTCTTTTATCATTTTGTAGTTTTTTTCCCTTTGGTCTGAATCTATAATATAATCAATGTGGGAAATTCTTGATGTGGAAACTTGTATATTGTCACAGACTAACACAACTCATCTATAATATGATCCTGGAAAACTGCCTAGATCATTGAGAGATTAAGCAACTTACTCACAGTCACTTAAAACAGCCAGTACAGAGGGAGCTGGTACCTATGTCTTCCTGACTTCAAAGTCAGCTTCCTATCTGTTATCCCATTTTGCCTTTTATCCAAGTATTTAATAATGTTTGGTGAATTAAAATGGTAAAAAAAATCCATTAACACCAACATAAGTATATAGGAAGTTTTTATAAATGATTCCTCAAACAAACAAACAAAAACTTTCTAAAATTTCCTACAACTGGGGTGGCAGAAATCCCTCCAATATTATGTTTATTCAATGTTTTGATTCTACAACAGCAAGGTTTCATTTAAAACATCCTCCAAGACCAGCATCACACTTCTGATCCTGTATACTTAAGTAAAAAGTGGGTGGATGATTATTGGATGATGGTGCTTGCAGTCACTATCAGAAACTCTTATTAATGGTAGCAATATCAGGATTTCAGGGTACCAATCTGGACATTATCAACAAGAGGGCTCCAGGTTGGCACTATGATATTATCCCTAGAACTCCCTAGGAGGGTTACTCCCTAGCAACCTTTTACCCCTTTGCCATCAATATTCTGAATGTTTAGAGAAGGGGAAAGTCAACTCTAAACATCTGGATGAGACAGGATGTGAATAGAGTTTGGGAATTACCATTCTCTGACTTTGGTAACCATCTGCTTTAGACTTATACCACAATCTGTTTTCTATTATATTCACCCTTCATTATCTACTAGCAAAAACTCTACTTTTTAATACTAGCTTCTCTACATTGCATTACAGGGAGGAAAAGGGTATTATTCCTTAGGAACAAGAAGGGCCTAATATGCTAGTATGAGACTAATATGCTAGTATTGCAACATAGTGATTCCTTCAGCCTTTACACACTAAGGCTTAGAGAATTTTAATGAAACATTCCCGAAGTCAGGATCTTATAAACCTCTGGCACAGCCACACCTGAGAGAATAGAAAAAATCTTTGATCTTATCAAGGACTCAGCAATATCTGATCTTGTGACAGAGTAAACATGGTCTAATGCTCAAAATCTCAAGCAGTTCATAGCCTGGACCAGAACCCAAGACTTCTCTGGAGATACACACACAGAACAGAGAGACTCAAATACTATCCAGGCACATCAGTTCCCTGAATTTGCCCTGTTTTACCATGAAGGAGGTTCTCTTAGTTCTTTTTTTATCTGTAACCACAGTGAACTAACCTATAGCCCTAGCTCATGAATTTTGTTTCTGCCTAAGTTTTTTGTTTGTTTTTGTTTTTTGAGAGTAAGCATCTCTGTGTCATTCAGGAAGGAAGTGACTACTTGTGGCCCCATTCTCATTACTGATCAGATTAAAACTCTGACTTGTTCTGATACTGCTCCAGATCAGTCTGGCAACTTAAACAGCCTGATGAGATGCCCCCCATTCCCATCTCATCCCATATCTCATACTCACCATATTGAGGACTTAATGCATTTGCCCAGTGATTTTAGCTGTGTTACAACTCAGAACTCCCCATCTCAATATCCACCAGCCTCAGCTTCCCCAATACCAGAAATTTTCTGCCTGTTTTTAATTCATTCATTTCAGGAAGTCTTAGAATGCAGAGAATCTAATGAGAGTTTAGAACTCTTGCCTACAGAGTTGATTCCAAAGTTCAGCTGCCCTGCTTCTCTTAGTGTGGTAAGGCCCATTTAGAATAGGCCCCAAATAGAAACAATTCAGCCTTTTGGAACAATGAAAACTAATTTCCACTTTTATATAACATGCAGGACTTCTGGCCACATCAAGCTATTAACTTGGCTCAGGAAGACAACTCACCAATCACATTCCTAATGTCATCTTCTTCTTCCGGGCTTAGAGTAGGGCTAGAAAGAGTTGTGCCTTTTCTAGCAGAAGCCTTGTCTATCCCAAGTAAGTCCTCGATTCCTGCTCTGATAGTAGTGGGAGGAAGTGGGGCAATGTGAGAGCCTGTTGCCGTTTCATCCTCTACTGTTGTAAGGGTTGCTGTGGTCAATGGATCCTGGATGGTGGTTTGTGCCTGGGTTGTGGTCATTGGTGCCTGGGAAGTCACCTCATGGATGACTTCTGGGGATTCTGTACTTGTAGGTATCACTGGGAGCTGGTTGCTTGAAGTGACCAAAGGGGTCCTAGTGACTCCCATTGTAGATTCAGCAGAGGCTGAGGGTGGAAGTAAAGTGGCTGCCATTTTGACAGGTGTAGCCTGAGTGTTGTAGTCTGTTGTTATGGCCTCACTGTGAGTAGTAGATAGGGCTCCCATTGTGGCTGGCCTACTGGTAGTGCTAGTAAATAGGTCATCATGCCGTAAGAGTTGGTCTTCAATGAGCAAGTCCATGGAATTCTCCCCACTGAAAAACTCATCTTCTGCCAAAGAGATAACACAAGACTCATTGTAACATGTGGATCAATGCAGTTTGGTTGTCATAAGAACAGAAAGTGCTTAGAAAACAGTAAGAACTCCTTTTACAACATACAACTAAGACTTGGTAACAGTTGAGGTTATTTCCATTGAAAAATAAAGAAAAATGCATAGGAAGAAGGAAACTGTATTTTCTAAAGGGTTCATATTACCCATTGCTACCATTGCTCCTGATAACTAACCTCAGATAATCACAAAAATGAGCAATTCTCCCTGTACATGATAAGGCCTTTAGTCCTAAAGAATCAGGGAGTGCCAAAATGTCAGAGCTGAAAGGGACCTAAGAGACCCTCCATTCTCTTTGTTTTTCAGAAGAGGTGACAGAGGTTCAGAAAACTGAAGAGACTTGTTTCAAAGCTGATCAGAAAGAGACACCCACATATTTGCAGTTAATTTACAAATATCAGTAGGCAAGGAAGGAATTACAACATTTGGTTTCAAGGAAGTCATATCAACAGAAAAGCTGATATAGGATATGTCTAAGAAAAAAATATCTTTTTCTCTTTATGAATCTCTAATAGCCCTCCAAATGAGCTATTGATCACACTCCATCACTTTCTTTCCCATGGAAGACCCTGCTAATCCCAACTCACGCTGCTCCTCGATGTCATTCTCCTCCTCTGAGACCTTGGCCTTGTAATAGGTGATACCCCGTATGACAGTGGGTTTTGAGGCTGGTCGACCCCTCAGATGGATTTGTCTTTGGAGGGGCCTCCGTGGTGTCATAGCTTCTGGGGGAGCCGGAGGCTGAAGGGGAAGGAGATCAATGGCGTTGATTTGTTGGGACACAGTTTCTTCTCTCAGAAATCGCTCTTCATATTGCTGTTTTGGAAGACAGAAGTACTCACTTAGTTCACTGTTTAGAGGAAGCCAAAGTCAAGGGGAAGGCTTGTTCAAAATGGCATCAAGAACAATATTCTCTTCTTGTTTTAGCCGCCACAGGGGTGAGGTAGAAAGGAAAGTTGGCATCGATTATGAGTTTTCTTATAAATGAGTTTGGTGCTGAACAAGAACAAGTCAGTTAAGGAGGTTGTACCAAACATAGTGCTCATAGAGAAGAGTGCCAAAGTATGGAGTAGAAATAAATGTATGGGCAAATTCCATTGCAACTAATTAGAAGAACCACCTTCTGTTAATGATACTTTGTTTTGTTGGACCAACTACTGCTTGAAGATAAATAGATTCATTGTCTATAATTGGGACATCTTTTTTCTGTACAGAGATTTTCAGGGTAAATATAATTATTACTATATTGATTTGAATATATGCTAATTCTCCCCTTCTCCTTGATTGATGAGTTCCTGCCAGACCCTCCATTGAAGTAATGTCCTGACCAATCCTCCTCACTACTATCTTAGCTCCATTTCTGACCTTCTTGACATCTTTCCTCTCTACTCCCACCCCTTTTTTCAACTCCTTTTATGCATTATCTTTCCCCATTAAATTGTAAGCTCCTTGAAGGCAGGATCCATCTTCCATTTTGATTGTATTTGTATTCCATCAGCACAGAAACTGACTCAGAGTAAGCACTTAGCAAATTCTCTCTGTCTCTCTTTCTCTGTCTCTATCTCTGTGTCTCTCCACTCTCTGTCTCTTTTTTTGATCTCTCTCTCTCTGTCTCTTCCTCTTCTCTGTCTTTGTCTCTCTTACGTCTCTCCATTATCTATCTCTGTCTGTCTCTATCATCTATCCATTTCTCTACATCTATCATTTTATCACCTATTCACTTACCTATCTAGCTTCTTCATTTACTATCTCTATCTCTCTACTTACTATCATCTAACTATCTCTCATCCTTGAAGGAAATTAGATATATTTGGTAGACACCAAAAAATACCATATTCATATTTTATACAAAAATGATCTTGGCTAAAAGGATGGCTTATATGAAGGTCAATATATTCATTGGTATAGGATTTGATTTGCAGCACTGATTTATTAAATAAAGTTCTTTGACCTTCTATTAACCAGTTAGAAGGATTTTCAAAGTCAACTAATCTATCCTCATTATCTAATAGCTGAGAAAACAGGCCCAGAGAGGATATGGCTTGACCAAGATCCCAAGGCAGTGAGTTTCAAAATCAGAATTCAAAAATCATTCCCTTAGGTTGCTGTGTGGCAGATTGAATAGAGAACTGTATCAGACTGAATTTAAATGTGGCCTCAGACTCCTAGTTGCTGTGTGATCCTAGGTGAGTCACTTAACTTTTGTTTGCCAGAATTTTCTCATTTGTAAAATGAGGATAATCATAATATTTACCTCCCAGGATTGCTGTGAGGATTAAATGAGATCATTTTTGTAAAGCAATCTCCATAATGCTTAATAATAATGCTTGTTTATTTTCTTCCTTTATTTCCAAAACCAGCATTTACACCATTGCACTTCTGCTATATAGATAAGGACTATTAATGGGATTTTATTATTATTATCTGATCCAACCCACTTATTCACTGATATGGAAAAGGAGTCCTGGAACAGGAAATAGCTAAAGTTTACATGTCAACTTAGTGATAGCACCAAGATGATTAGATTCTGGATCTCTTTCCTCCTAGTCCAAGGCACTGTGCCATCTCTTGCCATGAGCACCATGTTTGGGCCCTGTTTCCTGTTTGTTCTTTTAACCCACTCACCTAGATGAATGGTAATCATTGCATATGGCATTATTTCTGAAAGGGAGGTTAAGATACCCCTGGAACTGAGTAGCTAAAAGAAAAGGGGGTTGAGCTCCAAGGACCAGGCTTTCTTGCACTTCATTTTTACAGAGGAAAGAATTTTGCAAATAAAGAACCGAACAAGCATAATATTTCATAGTTGGAAGGGTTCTCAGAGTTCATCCAGCCCTACCCATTCCTGAAACATGAACTCCCTCTACTATATCCTCCACAAAGGGGCATCTGAACACACTTGAAAATCGCTACTTCCATGAAACCTATGTGTACTTATTTTGGACCACCGCGAATGTCCAAGGAAAAAGAAGAATGAGCGTATTTAATTTCTGCTCTTTGGATTTGGGGGCAAGTCACCTCTGTCTTCAGCTGCCCAGGATTGTCCCTGGGATGTCAGATCATAAAAAAAGAAACAAAAAAAGGAAGCAACAGATTCCCAGCTCAGCCTAACCCACAAAGTAATCTCCCCACATCTTGCCAAAGGGATAGTGGTCGAATTCTTTTAAAACTTGTAATTCTAGCCTTTGATGATATTCACACAGAGAACAAAGCTATTTGGGGGAAAAGTCCTTGTCTCCAGGGACCTCAATCTCCTCACCATTTGACACTTGCCCTGGAGACAAAAACACATTTTCAAGTGTTGACCTACAAATTTTGCCTGGAAATACTTTACATCCCTCTCCACCCCATGAGCCCATCCTCTTTTCACCATCATGAGAAAATATGTCAGGACAGCAAAACAGATTCTGGATGCCTCAACAGATACTCCTCTTTGTTCAGACACAGACGCCTTCACTGGGGATATTAATGCATTTGATTCTGGAAAGTTGTGGATGCTCCCTTAACTCTGGCTCCAGAGGCTACTTGCCAAAGAGTCTAGATCTCTCAGAATTTTCCTTGTAATATCCTGTGCCACTGGTATCCCATTAGCTGTCTATGAATTAAAAAAAAACCCAAACCCAACCCAACTACAACAGTCCTTCTGGCCCCATGGATTACTGAGCCAGGATTGATCCCTATGACCTTGACCGATAAATAGAAGTTCAAAAGAAAGACCTGGTCTGCTACTAGTTCTCAGGCTAGTGGCCCCGCGGGCTCTTTCCTTTTCTGTTTGGAAGGTATCCTTGGAAATGGGACAAGAAGTCTTAGCCCACAGTCTCTTGGTTCTGAGGATGAGGTGAATGTAATTGCTGGAACTTGGTTTCCTTCTGCATTGCAAAATCAAGTCATCATGGCTTTGTGGCAACATCCATAAGGGATCTTTAATTCTAGCCTCACAGGAGTGGGTAGGAACTCTGGTCCCTTCCTCAGACGTGTGGATGGACCAAGACCATGGCTCTCCTTTTTGCCAGAGAACATATAATTTCCTTGAATTTTCTGGAGACAGACTAGGCTGCATAGCAGTGGCCCCCACCAAGCCGTGGTTTTTCCTTCATTAATCCTGCAGTCTGTTACATGACTTCAATTCCTGGCCCTATTCCTATTCTTCTCCTGTCTACTCCATGACTATCCAGGCAAGTAAATTTCCTAGAGACAAGCCCCCTAAAAAAGTATGGCTCACATTCCAAGAAGTTCTGCCATTGCACAGCTCTCAAAATAGGTAAACAAATTCTTATATCTCTTCTTCACTCTCTAAGGAAGCCAAAGAGATGGCTGGTGAGATGAGAGGGAAGACTCCACCCCTGGGCCTCCCTCACCACTTCCCTCTTCTGCCTCCCCCACCCCCTTCTCTGTCCAAACTTCTTTGGCTTGGGATGGATTGTGCTGACTTCAGCAGTCTGATGAATGGGGGTTTGAGAAGAGGAAATTTCATTTTGCTGAGCAAGGAAATAAAAGGGGGTCTTTAAGTTTGTAGTGTCTGATTTGGTTTGCTTTTTGCCCTCAAGAAATCTGATCCAGGTTCCTCTATACACCACAGCATTTGTCATCAAGGCCAACGAAAAGGTCCCATAAGCTCAGTCCCAGAGAAATGTGGAGACACATTTCACAGGCACAAAGAGTAGTCTTTTTTTTTTTTCAGGCAGCTGGATGGATCTAAGGAAACATTCTGAAATGAGAAACTGATCTCTTGGCAGTAGAGGAAATGGATGCATCTCCATTTGAGCCTCAAAAGATATGTCCCTTAGTTTCCCCAACACCAGAACAGGCTTAGACTGAGCAGTCCCCAGTTTGCTGAAGGAAATCTATATTATATATTCTTGTTCTTTCTCTCATTTGTTTCCTAATCCTCCCATAGTATCATATTTTTAGGGATTAGGGAACCATTTTCTTCATTGTCTTTTTTTTTTAAAAGGTTTTTGCAAGGCAAATGGGGTTAGGTTAAGTGGCTTGCCCAAGGCCACACAGCTAGGTAATTATTAAGTGTCTGAGGTCGGATTTGAACTGAGGTCCTCCTGACTCCAGGACGGGTGCTGTATCCACTGCACCGCCTAGCTGCCCCTTCATTGTCTTTTGTTTGTCTTTCAGTGGCCCTATTCTCTCTTGGTGGTCAGACTCCACCCAGGCCCATGGACTCCCCCTACATATCTCAATGGGACATGCTTACCTGACAATAGACGATACTCATAACTGTCCTAGATAGCCTTCCACCTTCATAAATTGCTTGCTTTATATTTCATTTCCTTAAGGATTTATCAACAGATCAAGAATGAAGTGAATGGAGCTGGTCTGATAAACTAATTCAAACCAATTAAGTGGGTCCCATGGATTTAACATGACTCCAGATCACATATTTATACTTGCCCCAAACCTTCCATGGTGCTCTTTTCAGCATTTTAGGGACCAGTGGGGAAATGTTTTAGCTGGGTTTTTCAAGCTTAGTCACATGGGCAACTCTCTTGGATAGAATTATCCAAGGCTTAGGATGTCGGGACAAGGATCAAAGTCATCCAGTTGTATGAAGACATACCTCAGGGAGAGCATAGGCTGCGGCAGCATCCCTCTGCAAGGCTGTCCGAAGGCCTGGGATATTTCCTGGGATGTCACTGGAGCAATTGCCTTTGTCTCTCTTGTTCAGCTCACTTCGAATATCTTCCATGTCCTCTTTGATTTGCTCATTTTCTTTGGTGAGGTTTTTAGAAACTTCCTGGGAAAATAAAAAAGAGAAGGCGCCTTTGAAAGGATCTGATGACAACAGGAAAACAGCTGTGGAAAAGGGGCTCTGAGATCCAGGAAATTTTAGAGCTAAAAGGTCAAATCAATCTAATCCTTTTGCCAAAGCATGAACCCCATATAATTCTTTGTCCCCTTAATGAGGGACAAACTTCCTACAGAAGCCTTAGAAATCTGTCAGTTGTCAACTATCTAAGTGTCTACTATATTTCTGGCACTATGCTAGATGCTAATGCCAGGTCCCAAGGCAGAGTTTTCAGGGTAAGCCCATATTAACTTTAGAATCACTGAGTTGCAAGTAGGGATATGCCAGCTCAGAGATCTGATAGTTAAAATTTCATTGTGAGCATCTATTCCTCAGAAATCAGCAAATGCAACAAATCAGGACATGGATTCATTGTTTTGTTCATTGTCCAGACTTCAGAAAGTGATGTAGCTAGTAAGTGAAAGAACTAGAACCTTAGTTCTTTGGATTTCTAATACAGAAATTTTCTTATTACCCTTTAAGAAACCTCCCCAAATGCAAAACTGCTGATCATACTTTCCAAGAGTACCTGGGCTTTTATTAATGTAAATGATAGGTCTATGTTGCTCATGATCTGCTGTAATTCTTAAATTTTTTTTGAAATTTTATTTTTAGGGGGGTTTTTTGCAAGGCAAATGGGGTTAGGTGGCTTGCCCAAGTCCACACAGGTAATTATTAAGTGTCTGAGGCCAAATTTGAACTCAGGTACTCCTGACTCCAGGGCCAGTGTTCTACCCACTGTGCTACCTAGCCACCCCTAATTCTTAAACTCTTTCAAGATTTATGTGATCCTTTTAGAAGAGCCAGGAGAAACAGGTGCACTAAGTATTATTTTTTCCATTTGAAACATTGATCCATACTCGTGGTCAGAGGGTAAGGGAGAGTGACTTCCTTCAAGTCACAAAGCTTAGAAATATCAGAGCTGGAAACTTTGACTCAAACAGGTTAACTGCTACTTACTCCCTGTGTGACCTTGGGCAAGTTACTATACTTGAGATGATATTAGTAATACACACAATGAATAATATTTGTAAAGTGCATACTATAATGTGTAACACATAGCAAGTCCTGATTAAATGGTTGTTTCCTTCTCTCCTTTGGACCCCAGTTTCTTCATTTATGAAAGAACTGGACTACATGATTTTCTTTTGTTTGTTTTTTGCAAGGCAATGGGGTTAAGTGACTCACCCAAGGCCACACCTAGGTAATTATTAAGTGGCTGAGTTCAAATTTGAACTCAGGTCCCCCCTGACTCCAGGGTCAATGCTCTAATCACTCCTCCACCTAGCCATTCCCATTTTTTTGTTTGTTTTTGGTTTTGGACTAAATGTTTTTCAAGGTCCTTTCCCCTAATTATTTCTACGAACCTAATTCATACGGGAATTATAAATCTTGTGTATTGTTCCCTGAAATGATTCCTAAAAAATTTCTTTTTCTGGCAGATCTGTTTGTTTTTAGAGCATTAAAACTGTCAGCCAGTGCTTATTTCTTGAGCAAGCTACCCACTGTGTATGAGAACAAGTGCTAGATGTTAAGGGGGAGACAAAGCAGTCTAAGACAGTAGCATCCTGGAGGACTTCACAGACTGAACTGGAAAGGGAGTGGAAAGATTATCCATAAGGATACCAGGTGATGCCTGTGGAATAAGTTCCAAATGAGGGCTTCAGGCAATAGGCACAAGGTCCGGAGGAGGAAAGGTCACCTCGGGTTGGGGTGGCCAGGCAAAATTTCAGAGAGGAGGTGAGACTTGAGCAGTAAAGAATGAGAATTTTGACAGGCTCATTTTAATAAGAGACAAGGTGTTGTAGAGAGTCCTAGCTTCAGATTCAGGGAGGCATCTGAATTCTATCCCCTAAATCTGGGATCCTGTGATCCCTCAGAATTTAGATGAACCTCAGTTTCCTTATCTATGAAGTGAAGAAGGAAAGTATTGACCTTAAAGGGTAAAATGGGTAAATGAAAGGTATAAAATTACCTTGTAAACCTGTGATCAAGCAGGTATGAGTAGAATAGCTTACAAACTTCATGGTTTTTTTTTTAATTCAGTTCAATTCAACAAAACTGTAACGCCAAACACATAGATCCTTCTAGTTCATGTATGATATGACATTTACATAATGCAATTATGTGAGTAAGATGTACTGCCTAAATCTTTCTTCTAATATACATAGGTATATTACCCATCTGTTTGAACTCAAAACTAGTTTTGTTGTGGGGAAGCTAGGTGGAGCAATGAGTAGAATGGACCTGGAGTTAGGAAAACTTGTTTTCCTGAATTCAAATATGGCCTCAGACACTTACCAACTGTGTGACCCTGGGCATGTCATTTAATCCTATTTCCCCAAATTTCCTCATCTTTCAAATGAGTGGAGAAAGAAATGGCAAACCATTCCAGTATCTCTGTCAAGAAAACCCTAAATAGGATGATGTAGAGTCAGACATGACTGAACAACAACAAAAACAATGTGCCAGGGTATGTCCTGTTATAAAACTAAGACTTCTCAAGATGTAATGAGCCTAGAATGTTAAAGGACCAATATAGCCCAGTGGCAAACATGTACAGCTTTCTCTACCCAAAGGCAGTACTCACCACATATGCTTAGTATAACTAACCAGATTGCTACAGAGGTGTAATGTAAGGAAAAGTACACAGAGTGAGAAGACCTGGATTGACCAGGTTCAAGTTCTGGTTCCTGATTATGAACTCTGAGCATTAAATTATTTAACCTCTTTGAGTCTCATTTCTGGAAGTCCTGAGTTCAGACATTTAGCTGTGTGACCCTAATCAACTCAACCTATTTGCCTCAGTTTCCTCAACTGTAAAGTGGGAATAATAACAGCACCTCCCTCCCAGGATTGTTCTGAGGATCAAATGAAATGATATTTTTAAAGTGTTTAATAAATTTCTTTTTCTCTTCTCTCTCTCTCTCTCTCTCTCTCTCTCTCTCTCTCTCTCTCTCTCTCTCTCTCTCTCTCCCTCTCTCCCTCCCCCTCTATCCATCTGTGCCTCTTTCCTTCCTTCTTACCTATAATACAGGAATTCAATTGAACTCAACACATCAATTAAACACCTACTATATATCAAGGGCAGTAGAGCATACAAGAGACACATAGAAAATAATTCCTTTCCTCAAGGAGCTTGTGCTTGACTGTTTGCCCCACAGGGTAAAGATCAAATGGAAAAAAATGTACGCAAAGCCCTTTGTAGCCATAGAAAAAGTATTTGTTGAATTGCATTATGTAAATGTGAGCTTCTACCATTAGCAAACTGGAATTCTCTCCATATTTGGCATGTTATCCATTAGGGATTAGAATGCCCTGGCCTTTCTACACCATTCCATGATGGGGTTAATAGGCCAGAACTTGAATGCTTCAGTGACCTTTGAAACTCATGGGTTTCAGAAGAGGCTTCAGTTTCCAAAACATCTTGGAAGTAGTAGCTTGTTCCTTTTTGGCCTCCTGGAATCCTGATGGGTCCCCTGATCATGAGCTGCAACCATAATCCAAGTTTGCAGAACTAACAAAAGCCAGTTCTGATTCAACCATCTGGGAATATGGAATACCATCAATTTTGCTTTATCAACTTCCAAACAGATCATTTCAGGTGCCACCTCCTCCATGAAGCTTTCCTTGATCTTTTTATCTGAAGGAGTTTTGGGTTTTTCCCCTTCCTCAAATTTTCCAAGTGCATTTTGCATGAATCTCTCCTTTGTCCTCATCAAATTCTGCCTCTTACTATTCTATCCCCACCTCCCTTAGTCCCTAATCTCCTTGAAAGAAGTTGTGTGTCATTTCTCTCATGTCTGTTTACTCGATGCTTAGAACAATGCCTTATACATTAGTATAAACTTTAAAACATTTGATAAATTGATCCATACTTTGTGACACAATTTCCCTTGAACTGTAAAAGACTTCTGTGGTTACCCTCCTCACAGGGAGAAAAGCTGAGATAGGGAGAAAAACATCATCTTAGTCAGAGCTCAGCATCAGTGAGAAAGTTTTTGGAAAAACCACACCCAGTTCTCTGACTGTGTCTCATAGTTCCCTTGGGGGTTTGCACGGCAGCTTTAGATGCCAATGAAATCCAGGTGGGTTTCATTAATTCTTTCCATATTCTTTTCACATGTTGTATGGATGGCACCTGGAGTTTAGGAAGAGATAAAAACTAACTCAATGAAGGATCTCCAACTGAATGGTGAAGGTAGGGATGAGGCATGGAGCTGCTTAGAGTTCAGGGTTGGGTATTGATCAAATGGTTTATCTAAAGATCACCAGGGTATTTAAAAAGTTGAACACTTGCTAAGTGGGGGGGAAGAGTGATTAAAAGACTCTGCTCTTGGCTTTGCAGAATTAATTACATAAAAAAGCATGGTCTTCAAGCATCTGAAGAACAATCATGTTAAAAAGGGTCTAGACATTCACTTAGAAGTCTCAGAATAGGGGTGGCTAGGTGGAATTACCTAGCTGTGTGGCCTTGGGCAAGCCACTTAACCCCATTGCCTTGCAAAAAAAACTTAAAAAAAAGAAGTCTCAGAATTTGTAGGGATTCTTAATGGGGTCCACAGACCCATAATGGAGTGATGCCTAAATAGATTTCATGGAATCCATGAACTTGGATGGGAAAAATTATATTTAATATAACTGCTTTTTTCTGTAATATGTATAGTTGTAGTTGTTGGTCAGTTATTTTAATCATATCGAACTCTCCATGACTTTGTTTGGGGTTTGTTTGGGGTTTTCTTGGCAGAGACACTAGAGTGGTTTGTCATTTCCTTCTCCAACTCATTTGACAGATGAGGAAAATGAGGGAAACAGGATTAAGTGACTTGCCCAGGGTGCCCCAGCTAGTAAATATCTCAGGCTGGATTTGAACTCAGAAAGATGAGTCATCCTGATTCCAGATCTAGCACTCTATTCATCATACTGCCTAGCTGTAGGTCTTGGGTCACTGGTTGTCCTAGGGGTTCAAGATATGAAAAAGATGACAATCCCTTGTCCATCCAAGAGGTTGGTACTGGAAGAGATGGGTGGAAGTTTCAAAGAGGCAATTTTAGTCTTGGTGTCAGAAAAAACTTTCTAATAGAGAGCCATCCACAAGTGGAATGAGCTACATGAAGAGGGAGAAAATCTGTATTTGAATTCTGCCTCTGATACTCACTAACTGGTGGTCTTGGGCAAGTCACTGATTGATCCTCTCCAAACTTCAGTTTCCTTATAAAATGGGGAACAAGAATCCCTGTAATGCCAACCTTCCTGAGGTAGTCCATGAGGCTCAATTGAGATGGAACAGATTGTGCATTTGGCAAACATTAAAATTCTCTCTATAGACATGCCGGTTATTTTCAGTGTTGTTCTCTTCTAGGACATCTTTAAGTATTGACTGCATCACCACTTTTGGGGAACCTGGTGGGGCTTCTTAACAAGCTGGTCTCTGATGTCCCATCTTACTCTGAGACTATGATTCTGTGGGCATAACTATTTTCTTTTCAAAGCCCTTTCCCATCTAAAATACCATTTAAGCCATACAGCAGCCATTTAGGAGAGGCAGTTGGGATCACTATTATCTGTATCTTGCAAATGGCAAACTCAAGCTCTCATATGTTAAGGATAATAACTTATACTGTTGAAATAGAAACTATCTCAATAGTCTTAGTGCAAAAGCAACCATCTTCTCATAGCATAAAACTACATTAAGATTTTGTATACACTCTCTTTTTTTTAAGTTTTATTTTTTTTTGTAAGGGAATGGGGTTAAGTGGTTTGCCCAAGACCACACAGCTAGGTAATTATTAAGTGTCTGAGCTAGGATTTGAACTCAGGTCCTCCTGACTCCAGGGCCGATGCTCTATCCACTGCTCTACCTAACTGCCCCTTACATATTCTCTTTTAAGGTCAACAACTTTCACACAAAAATTCAATAGTGGTAAAAATAGTGCAGTTATTGTTACTCCTGTTTTACACTTATAGAAGCTGAGGTTCAAAGGAATGAGCTGTTTAGGTGCAGCTAGTCAGAAGTGACTCATCTATGGCCATCCAACTAGTGTTTTTGAAAACTGAGCCTAGGGAAGCATGGTGGTGCATTGGATAAAGCACTAGTCCTGGACTCAGAGGGACCAAAGTTCAAGTCTGACCTCAGAAATTTACTGGCCATGTGGTCCTGGGCAAGTCACTTAACCTGTTTATCTCAGTTTTCTTTTCTGTAAAATGAGCTGGAGAAGGAAATCACCATCCACTCCAGTGTCTTTGCTAAGAAAACCCCAAATGAGATCACTAAAAAGACTAAGCAATTCTTCATATCATCCCTTCCACTTATCTAGTGCTTGTATCATCATATCATCTGGGTAGGAGACAATGGGTAGCATGGCCGGAGCACTAAAAAGACTGGGATTCAAAATCCACCTCTGATGCTTACTATGTGACCTCGGCAGATCGCTCGTGCTGTTCAGTCTTCATCATTTGTGAAATAAGGGAGTTTGACTTGAATGGCCTCTGGAGTCTCTTCCAGCTCTGACTCTAAGATTCTATGGTCCAATATTGTCCGGTGCCTGAACAACAGGAAGACCCAGCCAATGGCAAAGCCTCACACCGGGTCAGTGACCTTGGAGCCCCTCAGTCAACATGGGTGTGGTGATAGACTGGTCTGATCACACTCACAGGGAGGAAATGAGAGTGTTTTTGTTGCTGAATACAGGAAGGGGGGAATTTTCCTGGCTCTGGAGGGGGGATCTTAGAATTCAGTTACCAGGGAAAGGAAGAGGAGAGGTCTTGCTTAAGGCCACTGTCCCCCTTGTTGTTGGCAGAGGAAGTCACTGACCACTTAACATGTCCCCAGGGATCCTGCAAACCCACAACCCCTGCTCAGAGCTGCCCACACAGATGTTACTTCTCTTTAGTCCTCTGATACACTTATAGTTTCTACCAGAAAATTTGTCTAGCTATGATTGTGAAGAGCACTGAGACTTATGTGACCTAGTGAATATGGAGTTGGAATACCTGTGACCCAAATAGGAATCCTCCTCCTACATGTGAGTCTCAGTTTTCTTGACTATAAGATAGGAGTGATGATTGTCACATGCCCTACATCCCAGGTTCCTTGGGGATAGCACTTTGTTACTTGAAGGGTTATATACTTGGAATTTATCATTATGATTCTGATTGTATTTGCCTGCTCTTTGTCTTGGAAGTAGATATAATGTGATGGGGTAGCTAGGTGGTGCAGTAGGTTGAGCAACAGTCCTGAAGCCAGGAGGATCTGAGATAAAATTCAATCTCAGACACTTAATACCTACTAGCTGGGTGACCTTGGGCAAGTCACTTAATTCCATTGCCCCACAAAAACTAAAAAAAAAATAATAGGAAGTAGTTATATTGTGAAAGGTAGCTGCAGTATAGGGGAACCTAGGGGTGCCAGAGTCCTTGAACCTTCTTGTGCCAGCATTACTTTATATAATAAAAGCTAGCTAAGCTTTATAAAATACCTAATCTTTGTGAAAGACACATCCCTGTTCTCTCCCCTTTTCCTCCTACACCTTCAGCTAGGAGTCATTTTACAGGACTTACATGGTGCTGGGTGTAGGACCCTGGAGACTGGCATCATGGAACCCCTTCGAGAGAACATCATCTCTTGTTAAGAGGCCTGAATAAACAACAGGGCTGCCAATGGCATCATTCCATTGGCATGAAAGGCCAAAGCAGCTGGGTATCCCTCTGCTATAGGAGCAACCACATTTCTTCCTCCCAGGCTAGGGCACTGATGCGCTTGTTGTTAGTTATTTCAGTCATGTCTGACCCTTTATGACCCCATTTGGGGTTTTCTTTTGGCAGAGATCCTGGAGTGGTTTGTCATTTCCTTCTCCAGCTCATTTTATGGATGAGGAAAGTGAGGCAAACAGGGTGAAGTGACTTGTCCAGGGTCATACAACTAGAAAGTATCTGAGGCTGGATTTGAACTCAGGAAGATGAATCTTTGTAACTCAAGATCTGGCACTAGATGTACCATTGAACCTCTCCCAAAGCTGTTTTTTGATCTTCACCCCAGGGTCTCCCTGATGGATGGGGGTAGGGAAGTCTTCTGCCCAGGAAAATTCTAAATTCTGCCCTGGCAGAAGGGTGAACCCCATGACCTCATGTTCAAGCATTCCCCATCTGCAACTTTGACATTTACAGTTTGTAAAGACTGTCTCAGCACCAGCAATGTTTTCAATGGCAAGGAAGGAGATGGAGCATCTTTGGCAGGGTTGGCATAGCTACTCGGACATTGCCAGGACACTTGGAATGGTGGAAAGAGGCAGGGAGAGGAGAGATGGACTAGTTCTTTTGCAACTTGAAACATCTGGAACAGCTGGCTAAGAGAAATGAGCCATAGTTTGAATTAAAAGGATGCGTGTCTGTGAGTGGGGGCAGGGAACCATGTTTCAACATGCTCTTACAGATGAACAGAATTCTAGACTCATCACTAGGAAATGTCAGAGATGGATGGGATCATGGACCATAAATCAACTGGACATGGGTAGGCTCAGAAAGATGGGCAGGAGAATGTTGGTCTGTATTACCAGACAAGGACATAGCAAAATAATTAAGGTCACAACATAGAAGAAACAATTTTGGGGGGAATATTGTAGAAAAGATTCCTGACTTTTTGTAGGAGTACTTTTTGGTTTCTTTCTCCACTACCACCCTCTCCTCAATCTGCTTCCTATCTTTCTAATCTAACTCTGAGATTATTTAGGGTAGACAAGGCAGGCAAGCTCTGGGTGGTGGGGGGGACAGGGAGAGGCAAAGCAACACAAATGGATGTATTTGTTAAGTCGGCACTGGTTAGTTTGGTTGGAAAGAGTACAGTGCTAATGAGGTTGAAACTGCCAGTTTGTTCTCCATTTGGACCAGCAAGCTCTGCTCAAAGGAAAAATTCAGTTTTATGGCCACAGGCTACACCCCTAATCTTGGCCAACCATCGAGCCAAGTGTTCTTGGACACAAAAGGGAAAGAACATGAAATTCTTCAAATTGGAAGGGGCTTAGAGGTTGTTTAGTCACAACTCATCTTCCTCATCACCCCCCCAACCCCAACTCCAGCTCTCTTAAATAAATTGCAATCTACTCAAACTTTGCCCATCTTGACCTTGTGGAGTTGATTTTTTTAACCCATTCTCCTCTCCAATGCATGAATTTTCCCTCTAGTTTCCCCCATAGGTGGTCATCCAGGGTCTTCTTGAACACTTGTCATGATGGAAACAAAGATGAGACAGCATTCCATTATTGGACAGACTCATTTGGGAGAAGGTCAAATCTACTTTCTTGCATTTTTTTCTTACACTATATGAAAAAAGGCCTAATCCTTCATCTATAGGATAGACTTTTAAATATATGAAAACAATGATTGTATTATTTTCATCAAATATTCTTGAGGCAATTAGATGGAGCAGAAGAGAGAGCTCTGTACCTACAGTCAGGAAAAACTGAGTTTAAATCCTGCTAACAGTCGAATCATGGGCAAGTCATTTACAATATTTGTGTTAGGTTCCTCATGTGTAAACTGGAGATAGTAATAGCACCCGCCTCTCGGGATTATAAAAGTATTAAATGACACATTTTAGATACTTCTGCAAACCTTAATATGCTATTATTGTTATTATTCAAGTTAAACACCCCCATTTCTTTTAAGCAAGTCTCCTATGTTATATTGAATCCCCTTGCCATCTTGTTTAAACTCGCCTAGATGTTCTCAAATTTGTTAATGTTTCTCTGAAATTGTGCTGCATAAATAGTCCAACACATTCCAGATGTGTCTTGATCATCACAGAGTGCAGTGGATAATGCTGAGAATAATTAACAAGAAAACACACACACACACACACACACACACACACACGCACGCACACACACGCACGCGGGAAGAAGGTCCAAATCAAATATTCCATTGGCAGGAAGTCATTAATATCATATATGAGGATCAACAAATGAAAGTTTTAGGACCCAAGAGCAGATTGTAAGGGAGAGAGTAGAAGTATGGAGCCAGGAGAAAAGCCTGGGCCTCAATGCGGGAGAACCAGTGGTGAGTCTCTCTAGCATGAATTCTTTCTATATCTCATCTCTTAATCAAGGAAGGAAGTAAATTGTTATTAAACACTTTTTTATGAGCCAGCCCACCATGCTGTCCACTAGAGATTCAAAGATAAAGTCAAAACAGCCCTCTTTGAGCTTATATTATCCTGGAGAAAGTGAGAAGCACCTTGATAGAAATATACAAAACAAACAGAAGTAGGTGTAAGCTACCCTTGGAAGGGAAAGCAATAGAAGCAAGGAGGACTAGGGGAAAAAACATGTAGAAGGTGGCATTTTGAGGAAAAAGAGGGACTTGGAGAGTTGGAGTGAGGTTGGAGAACATTTCGGGAATGGAGAGAAGAAATGCAGAAGCAACAGAGAAGACCCATAGAATGTCCTAAGTGAGGACTAGCATTTGTTCTACATGGCCCCAGAGGAAATTATAAGAAACTACAGGTGGGGGAAGCTAGGTGGTGCAGTGGATAGAGCCCTGGCAAGTCAGGAGTACCTGAGTTCAAATTCGGCCTCAGACCCTCAATAATTACCTAGCTGTGTGGCCTTGGCTTGGGCAAGCCACTTAACTCCATTACCTTGCAAAAAAAAAAAAAAGAAACTATGGGTGGAAGTTATAAAGAGGCAAATTTAAAGAGGCTCCTTAAAAGGAAGGACTTTACAACAATTCAAGTAATCCAAATGTGGGATGGGTTGGCAATGAGGAAGAGTGAAATTTTTCTCAGTAGAAGAAGTTTCAAGCAAAAATTCATCACAAACATTGTAAAAAAAATGAACACTAATGAAATTAAGTAAAACTTTTAAAAATTAAATTACATAAATTAAATAAAAAATTATTCTAATTAAAACCTCTTGTTTATGGGTCAGAGCTGGGTGACCTGTGAGATCCCTGCCAACTCTGCTATTCTGTGATTCTTTGTCATCTATGCCTAAGTTGTCTTTTCTTTGGCATGACAGTGGAAAGAATATTGATTTTAGAGTCACAGGAGCCAAACTGGTCTGCTTTTTAGTAGTTATGTGACCTTACACAAATCACTTAATTTTTTTTTGAACTTTCACTTTTTCATATGGAAAATGAAGGGCAAGAAGTTCCCTAAAGGTCACTTTCAACTTGAAATCTATGATACCATGATTTCTATTCTAACCAATTCTATGTCATAGCTCTCAAGGCCCTTTGCTTTCCTATTTGTTCTTTCCTGGATACACTAGCCCTTACTGATATCCCCAAAATGTGAATCTCAGAATTGATCTCAGCAATCTAAATGTGATCTGAGCAGGCCCAGTACAGTGGGACCACCAAGTGGTGCAATGGTCTGGAATCAGGGTGATTCTGGGTAAGACACTAAAACTGTGTGCCTCAGTTTCCTCAACTGTGAAATGGAGATAATGATAGCACCTGCCTTGGAATATTGCTGGGAAGGATCAAAGGAGAATATATTTGTTAAACAAATATTGGGGGCAGTTAGGAACTAAAGTGAGGGGGAGCATCAGTTGGGGAATGACTGAACAAATTGTGGTATATGTATGTGAGGGAACACTATTGTTTTTTTTTAACACTATTGTTCTATAAGAAATCATGAGGGATGGGATTTTAGAAAAGCCTGGAAAGACTTGCATGAATTGATACTGAGTAAGATGAACAGAACCAGAAGAACATTGTACACCTTAACAACTACATGAGTTGATGATCAACCTTGATAGACTTGTTCCCTCCATCAGTGCAATTTTAGGGGATCTGTGATGGAGAACATCATCTATATCCTGAGAAGGAACTGTGGAATTTAAACACAGACCAAAGATTATTATCTTCAATTTTTAAAAGTTGTCTTATGTATTACATAATTTTGCTATCTCTAATGCTTTCTTTCTTCCTTCTGGATCTATTTCTTCTCTCAATATATTCGATTTTGATCTATGCATATCATGGAAGCAAATGTAAAGACTATATCAGATTTCCTTCTGCTGAGGAGGGAAGGGAAGGGAAGGGGGAAGAAAAAAAGGGAGGGAGAAAAAGGAGGGAGAAAAAAATTGTAAAATTCAAAATCTTGCAAAAAAAATGAAACTACCATTTTTATGTATTTGGTAGAAACTACCATTGTATGTAACTGGAAAATAAATAAAATATTTATATAATTAAAAAAAATAAAGTGAAGGGCAGTTGGGTAGTCAAGTGGATAGAGCACCAGCCCTGAGTCAGGAGGATCTGATTTCAAATCCAGTCTTAGACAGTCAATATTTAAATGACCTCAGGCAAGTCACTTAACTCTCAAAAAGCAAAAGCAAAAAAAAAAAAAAAAGGATTAGCACAGGGCCTAGCAGATAGCAGGTGGCATAAAAATATTTATACCCTTACTCCCTTCCCTTCACTATTGTTCTCAGTGGAGTCCAAGAGCTCACTAATTTTCTGATTTATATTGAACCTTAAATCCACTGAAATCCCCAGATCTTTGTCACATGAACTGCTATCTACCCAGGTTTTTCCCCATTTTACCTATGTCAAGTATTTTGTTAACCTAAGGGTAAGAATTTTACATTGATCCCTAAATGTTTCAAACTACAAAACCATTTCTCAATCCTATCATTGTTTGTTATCCACCCCCTGCACTCCCCCCCCCCCCCAATACTTCTTGGCTTTGTATATCATAAGCAAATTTGCTAAGTTTACATTCAATACCATTGTCTGAAACGGGTGGGGAACCTTATTTTTGTTAAGGGCTATTTAGATATTTATAACATCATTTTAGGGCTAATTTTGGTCAAACATTTAATTCATTCTTTAAAACTCCTAGATTTATTGGATTTTGAGTCCCACCTGTGGTTGCATGGACAGCTGCAGAATTAGCCTGCAGACCAGAGGTTATGCTGACCCTCATAGAACTAATGTCATATTCTTATGACATTCTGTTGGGAATCTCTTTCCAAGCTGACATCAAGCATCAGTGATATTCTTCAGGATCTGCTATGCAACATATTCCACATTATTCTACCTTTATCTAGACTATAATCCTCCACTTTCCCCACAATAATAGCATGAGATACTTTTTCAAATGCTTTATTAAAATCTAGATGAAATAATGAGTATTTTTTTCATCTGATAACCCTGTCAAAAAGAGAGTGATATTATTTTGGAATGACCTGTACTTGAAGAAGCCATGTTGGCTTTTTGTGATCACTAATTTCTTTTCTACATTTTCACTAGCCATCCCTCTAATGATACTGCTGGAATTTTGTTACTAATAATTAGTTTCCAGTTTCCAACACCATTCTCTTCCCTTTTTGAAAACTGGGAAATATTTGTCATACATTATCCTCGTGGTTTTCTTCTCTTTTATGAATTTTCAAAGATCACCATCTGTGGCTTAGCAATCATGTCCACCATTTCTTTCAGTACTTTGGGATGATGTAATTCATCTGGGTCTGGAGATTTGAACCAATCAAGGGGAGCTGGGATCTTTCTAGTCCAACCCCTCACTTATTTCAGTATGTGCTTGTTAAAAACCATTGAGGCTCAGGTTGCAATAATTCATCTGTCAGATCATCTCATTCCCTTTTAACATTAACTTTCTGGAAACACACCCCCTACATAGCCAAAGAACCACTATGTCTGGACCCAGGAGGCCTATGCCAGTTGACACCTGCCCTCAACACCTGGTGGGGGGCTAAGAAAAAAAAACATTTGGAGACAGCTGGTGCAGTTAGAGATGAAAACCCTTGGAGAGCACTAATTCCTTCAAACAGCTGAGAGCGTAACTCAGAAAACCAAGATGGGAGAGAGTCCTCCAGGCTTGCCCTGATGCATTCCATGTGCTAATTGTTAGAGCCTAAGCCTGTGTCAAGCTCTTCCCATGATTGACTTGGATGCCACTTGGACAAATACAGGAGAATGAGTACTAAAGTTGGAGTAAAATGTGTTAGATTCTAGCTTTTCCTAGGCTATTTAATCACACTGAAACTCTGGCTAAGTCAGTTTTCCTTTCTCTGCCTCAGTTTCCTCATCTGTAAAATGAAAGTGTTGGACAAGATGATCCCTAAGGTTTCCTACAGCTCTCACATTCTCTCACATATCTGAATAATTTCCTTTTCTGGAAAGCTCTTATGCCAATTTTTTGATTGCATCCTGTTTCCAAATGGCTTAATTTTTAATGCTGCTTCCCCATCCTTCCAACCATTCGCAAATATTCCTTTTTCTTTATGTTCTTATTCTTGTTGCCTGCATTTTATTCTACCAGGAAATTGTGTAAATCACCTTTAGACCAGGCCAAGGGAAACTGGCAATAGGATGCTGACCTGGGGCATAGAACAAAGTGGAGATGGGGCAAAGGATGGGACAATGGTGGAAGGCATGAAGTTAGAGAGGAAATGGGGCAAAGGGTGTGAAAGAGATGGTTCATGGGAAGGATAAAATGTGGGACATGAGGTTGGGACAAATATGGAGGATAAGGTTGGGAAGAGATGGGGAAGAGATTAATAGATTAACAGAAATAGGATTGGACAGAGATGGAACTTGGAGTGAAAGAGATATGAACATTGGTTGGAATAGAGATGGAGAATTGAGTGAGACAGAAATGGAATGTCTATTGGAAATTAGCCAGATAATATATCTGTAGGTCTCCAGTCTAGCTTTGTTCCATCTCACTATAAGATTCCCATTTTAAAGGATTTGAGCCAGGCTCCATACATAGTAGAAACTAGTGCCAAAATCAATGTCAGAAATTGGTGGTTGAGGGCTTTCTATTTACTATTTCCTGCTCTCTCCCCACTATGAATATTGCTTCTTTTCCTTTCCCACTCTGTCTAGAGTGGCAAGACTAGTAACTGTACTAGATTCCATTAGTTTGAGAATCATTTGTCCAAGGGAAAGACCTAGAGAGGAAGTGAAGGGACCAAAGTTTGTCCCAGGTCTCCTCACCTTTGCCTCTTAGCTCCCTTCAGAGCTTAGCTCAGATTCAATCCCACCTAAAACTTTTCTTGATCCTCCCTGAGTCCTAGTGCCTCAGCCTTCAGAATTCCTTTGTAGTTCACTTTTATGTCTTCACTTTCATATATGTGCATCGTTTCTCTCTACCAAAAGAAAGCACAATGGCTGACTTAGAGTAGGTACTCAATGAATTCATGTCAGTTGATGAATTGGTGAATGGCTAGAAATCATGGGTGTCCATCAGACCCCACAACTAAATTCTCTGAATTAGTCTTGGAAAGGCAGAGTGAAGAATGACCGGCCTCTCAAATCCTTCCCACTCCCTACCTCCCAACCAATAATAAACAAAGACTGATCTTGGTTGGGCCTTAGTGTGAGTAGAGTCACCATTTACCCATACAGGATGTTTCTAGAGCCACTTCTGGGCTTCCCTCAACCATTCTGTGTCACCTAATATTCTTCCAATGGGCAACAAAGCTCTTTGTTTAATCCATTGAAATCAAGTTCAAAATAAAAATCCTTTAGAGAGTGGCACCATAGACTTTAATCTTTTTAACATAGACTTTAATCTCTCTATGATTCAGTTAGACTAGATGGTATCCAAAGTAACTTCCAACACTGAAATCTTATGTACCTATGACTAGTATTCATACTACAGTGTAAATGACTGATGGACAATTCTTTCCTGAAATCAGGTCTTTGTAGGGGAACAGACAGAGCAGAAAATCTTATAGAGAAGGGGGTCAAGAGTACAAGAAAAGAGAGGCTCAGTACCCTGAAAACAAACATCCCAACTTTACATTTTGTCCAGGGCCAGCACTGCACAGATGAAAGATACATTTCTCCATTTGTTAGTGAAAAAAAAGACATATCCCTCCGGGCCAGAAACACAACTTTGATCTGCCTTCCAGACCAAAACCAGACAAGCCAAGCAAAGCCTTGAGGAGGAAGCCTCTGGCTTCCCATATGCCTACACAGTCTATGCTGTAGCCAGGTCTGAGTCTGCTAAATCCTTCCAGCTTTAACTCTGAAGCCTGAGCAGCATTAACATGAGGAAGAAATGGAGATGATATATACATTTTGCTGTTTTTCTAAGGGTACACCGTGGTTTCATAAAGGGTCATAAAGCCAGAGAATGTCATAGTCATAGATATTATCTAATTCTCTATGGTCAAGGTATCAAATTAAGTAAGTAGCCTTCAAAACTTCCCCAACAGGATTAAAATGGAATTAGGAAATGTTTTTTTAAAAAATAAAGTAAGAGAATGGCTTCCTATAATATTAGAGTGGGAAGCAATCTTGAAGACCATCTAGTCCATTCCACTCATTTTACAAATAACAAAACTAAGACCCAGGGAGTAGTGATTTGGCTAAAAAATGAATAATTAATGATGAAACCAGATTTAGCATCTGGATTTCCTCTACTACTTCCATGGTCTTTTTCAATATGGATATTAAAGTTATAACATGGAGCTCTTGTGTTTAGAAGGATGAAGTGAGGAGGAAGAACTCTTGTCAAAGAGTCTCATTTATTTTCACTCAAGTATTAGCATATACAGAATGTTGTGTGAGAGTTAAGCATTTATTAATTGCTGACAGCGTGTTAGACACTTTTCTAAGGACTGGAAAATACAAAGAAAGGCAAAAGGCAATTCCTGACCTTGAGGAAAGAAGAGACAGTACGTAAACTACAATGTACAAACAAGCTATACACAGAATAAACCAAATGGTCACTGATACTGTTGCATTAGACTTAACTTTCCACTTTGAATAACATTCAAAGAACAAAGGAGATTCCTTGACATCTTGGATCATTTCAGTTGTTTCAGGCATTTTAGTTGTGTCTTATTCTTTGTGACTCCATTTGGGATTTTCTTAGCAAAGACACTGGAGTGGTTTGCTATTTCCTCCTTTAGTTCATTATATAGAAGAAGAAACTAGGGGGGAAAGGGTTCAGTGACTTGGCTAGGGTCACAAAGCTGGTGAGGTCAGATTTAAACTCAGGTCTTCTCGACTTCATGTCCAACATTCTGTCACCTGGGCCACCTAGCTGCCCTTCATCTTGCATCTTAGAGGTTTTATTTTATAGTGGGAGCTATTGAGCTAAATGGGTACAAATTCTACCTTCCTTATGCTAGTCAATAATGACCAGAATTTATATAAAGGTTTGTGAAATACTTTACAAATATTCTCCTAACTGTAGATGCTTTTATAGTTTTCATTTTGCAGATGAGAAAACCAAGGCAGAAAGAAGCTAAGTGATTTGCCCAGAATCATACAACTAGTAAGTATCTAAAGCAGTAGTTAAACTGAGATTCTAGGGCCAGGGCTTCCTCCACTACCACCCAACTGCCTCTATCTATAGTGAACTAATCTTTTAAGGGTCAAAAAAAATGGATCTTTTTAAAAGCATGAGGTACCAAATCTAAGCTGGTCTTTGAAAGAAATTATTAGATTATAAACTCTTTGAGGACAAAAACTGCTAGCATAGTGCCTAGTATTTAATAGAGTATCTATTAGTATCTAATATCTTAATAGATACTCTCTGAATTGAATGGAAAATTCTCTTGATAGGAATAAGAAATAATTCAGGACTGGTTTGGCTGGATTGGAGAGTAGAAGACTTTTTTTTTCAACCCCTCCAACTTTTCTACTCTGTGTTGCTTTTTCCCCTCTCTCCAAAGGGAGCAGCTCTTCTGCCAAGTGGCCTGGTGCTTTTGTGCTTCCCCCACCTTCCCCCTTCTCATAGCAAAACCTGAAAAAGATCATCTGAAGAGTCAATGACTGATAGGAGCTCAAATTTTTATTCCATTTGCATTTTTTAGGTTGTTTTTTTTTACAAGGCAAATGGGGTTAAATGGCTTACCCAAGGCCACACAGCTAGGTAATTATTAAGTGTCTGAGACTGGATTTGAACCCAGGGACTCCTGACTCCGGCGGGGGGGGGGGGGGGGGGGTGCGGTGCTTTATCCACTGCTCGCAGTAGCTGCCCTCCATTTGCATTTTAAGTGGAGTCAAGATCCAAATGAACATCATTAGGTGTGAACAGACATTTAACCATTCTGAATAGCCTTAAGGACAGTTCTGATCACACTATGAAAAGAGAATTTTGATTTAAATCTACTTCTGCTATTTATAATCTGTATGACTTGAACAAATCACCTAATCTCCTTAAGTCTCAGTTTCCTTTCCTGTAAAATGAAGAGACAGATCTAGATAAGCTCTAGATTCTATGAAACTATGAAAAGTCTTTTCTAACTCTAACTCTATTATCTTATGGTCCTATAACATTAGATAATAGCCTTTCCTCCTTCCTTCCTTCCTTCCTTCCCATCTTCTCTCCTTTCCATCCTTGCTTTCTTCCTCTATTTTCTTCTTTTCTCCCTCCTTCCTTCCTTTCTCTCCCCTCCCTTTCTCCTTTTTCCTCTCCCTTTCTCTGTCTCCATCTTTCCTTATTTTTCCTTCCTTTCTTCCACCCTCCCATCCATTCTTCCTTCTTTCCTTCCTCTTTCATTTCTTTCCTCCTCTCTCTCCTCCCCTTCTTCCTTACCTTCTTTATCATTCTTTCCTCCTTCCTCTTTTCTCCTTTCTTTCCCTCTTTCCTCCCTTATGCCCTACTTCTTGCCCTTATTATTCTCCAAACATTTATTATACACTCACTGTTTCAATTTGCTATGCTCTACAAGATATATAAAGTTTGATAAGTTATGTTCCCTGTCAACATGGGCATGAAGCTTAGTCCAATGGAGAGAGGGCACAAACTGATAAATATGCTACACAATGATACACAAAAGTCCATTAAAATGATGAGCACTAAGATAAGGTATGAAGTGGAAAGTCATTAATGACAGATCAATGAGAGGAGGCATCATTTGAGTTGGCTTCAAGAAGAGAGTGACCAGAGAGAGCTTCTAAGCACAGAAAATAGATGTGTGGAAAGGATGTGGGAGAATCTGAGCACAATCTTCTTTTCATCTAGGTTTCAACTATCTTCCTATATACCCCATAACACAGATACAAATTACACTGCATATATTACCTAGTGGAAACTTGTCTTTGGCCAAGTACTCATCCAAGCCAATCCCCATGGAACTGCCATGGGACAAGGGAACATAAAAAAATGAGTCTCCAGGTATATCCAAGAGCAGCATGTTACTTCAGTTCCCTTCAAGCTGTTAGGAATGGTTTTCTCATTTCTGTAAAACTCTGCCTTTTCAATTAGTAGCAGTTCTATATGGATATCTGCCAAACCCAGTGAGGAGACATTCGCCTGGGTCTGAGCTTCAAAGTAGCTCTCTCTCTGTGGGGATCAAACCCATAGGTTTCTCTGTCAGCCTTCCTTGTGCTACTGCAACCTCCAATCACACAGAATAGAATAAAAAAGCAGAATAAGCATATGAATTAAGATCAGAAGACCTGGGTTCAAATCCTACTGCTGCTCCTTGCTGGTTGAGTAACTTTGATCAAATCATCTAAGTTCCCGGGGCTACAATTTTCCTCATCTGAAGAATGGAGTCCTACTTCATAGGGTTGTTGTGAAACTCAAATAAGACTTTAGACAATTGCCTTTCCCATTAATTAAATTTCTCTGGCAATGAGACTGTCATGGGGAGGAATCTACACTTCTCTTTCTACTTTCTCTCTCTCTTGGTCCCCATGATGGCCAAGAGCACAAATTAGTAGAATGATTAGCCAATACTAGGAACACTATTTGTAGTTTTTCAACAAAGTCAAGCTCATTATCGTACTGAGATTTAGCTCTAGATGGTAAAAAATAAAGATCTAGATGGTAGCTTAGGGATGATCTATCCACATCTCCTCATTCTATAGATGAGGAAACTGAGACTGAAAGATCATAACCAGGAAGCAGAAGAGCTGGCATTCACATGCACACCCTTGGATTTTGAATGCCAAGCCTTTCATGCCTCTAAGTGATTTCTGGTTATCACCCATTCAGAGACTGAATCCATGATGTTAATCCCTATTTAAAACCATGCTCAGACCATCAGGGGAGGTGGTGGTGGTGGAGGAAGTGGGCGGTATGGGTAGAAAAAAATAAAAGCGATCTCTTTAGATCATGACAAAAATCCAACAGACAATGAATAAGCATTAGCTTTTGTTCTCCTGCCCATATAGTAATATAATGATCCTTTAAAGAGAAATTGGGAATTTGGTAATTCATGGGGTTGATCAAAGAAGTTAGGCCACTGGTTTGAATCCAGTCCCAGCTAGTAGAATGTCAAGAAACTCTTGCTATCTGAAGATTCATTCAGTAGCTAATATGTGAAATGGATGCTTTGCCTCAATCTCATTGCTAGTAGGCTGATGTGACCACCCTCCCCTCACCCAAACAAATTTCATCATTCTTTCTGGAAACAGCATCAGAGAGGACAAGAAGTTCAGGGAACAATCTGTTGTTCTTTGGTGGCCCCTTTAAAGCATAGGAGCATATGGGTAAGGAAAGAAAATGGATGGGAGCAGCATTCTTTTGGTCATGCTATCCCTATCCAGTCCATGGGTGGGTGGGTGGGTGGGGGTAGCTAGAACTCTAAGTCTATCTATCAGTTTTAGGTCACATGAATTTGAAAATAGATCCCTAACACTAAATGTAGGATTCAAAAACCATATTGATTTTGTAATGAAGGAGCCAGGCAAAAGGGTTAGTTGGTAAAGGAACCAGTGAGATTGGACTGGAAATCTTTCTTAGTCAAGGGATGTGCTATAAAGCCTTTTATTTTCTTACCTAGAATTTTCACCATCATCTTCAAGTACTGATTTCCATAGTCAAAGAATCTGTGACAAAGGGCAATCCCCCCCCCCCCCCAGCAACTCCAGTATGAAGAATTTTAATTGGCTGCTAAAAGAACTGGAGGGATTTATAGAAAGATTTGGATAAGAATTCCAGAGCATGGGGAAACTCACTGAAGTGCATAATATTTATCTAACAGGTTGTAATTCCTTACTCTCAAATGGTTCATTTTTTTTGTCCTTCCAGCAATTCTGAAAAATATGTGGGCCATTCTCAAGTTTTCCAGATAAGGAAAATGATAGTCAGAGATAAAATAATTTTTGCATGATTACAAATTTCACTAATGGTGGAAGAAAGCACCCAAGCTCCTTTTTCATCCAGGCTAGAGTTCTTTCCTTGGGATTTCACTGATGAATGTTAGAAAGCATTAGATACAATTCTAGTACTTTGTGACCTGGGGATCACCAATCCAAAAGGGGAAGGGACCTACACATAGCAGAGTTCAACCTCCTTATTTTAGGGGTTCAGTTTACAGTGTAGAGAACAGACTGTCACTCTGATTCTCTGATCCTCAGTTTGGTTGTCTGTAAAATGGGAATTTTTCTCTCACTAAAAAGTTACCATGGAAAAAATTTATTTGTAAATTCTAAGGTAACAATGAAAAGTGAACTATGATATTATCTATTAATCATTAATATCCATATTTTCCTCTCTCCTGCATGTTCATCAAAATTATTCAAATGTTCTATCTATCCTTGTACAATAAAATAATGTTCTTGGCCACCATCTGAGTGGGGCACATACTGGACAGAGCACTGGGCCTAGAGACAGCAAGAAATGAGTTCAAATTCTTCCTCAAACATTTACTGACTGTCTGACCCTGAACAAGACATTTAAACAAGTGTGCCTTAGCTTTCTTAACTGTAAAATGGAGATAACAATACAAGTTCCCTCCCACAGATGTTGTAAGGATCAAATGAGATAATAATTTGTAAAGGATCTAACCCAGGGCCTAGCATATGATGATGGTGCTTAATAAATTCTTGTTCCTTTCCTTCTATCCAGTAAAGTCTGGGTGATTTTTTATTTATTTGTTTTCAGTAGTAGAGACAGTTTTATATAATAGAAAACACATACAAAATTTTGTATCAAATAACCTTGGGAAAGGTGCCACAGTGAATAGACTAATGGCCCTAAAGTTATGAGGACTTGAACTCAAATCCAGCCTTAGATTCTTACTAGCTGGATGACCTTGGCTAAGTCATTTACCCCAATTGGTTCTCTCCTCCCCCCAAATGAAAACAAAGTATTCAGAACCCACCTCTGCCATTTAGCAACTCTGTTTGTAGTCCATGTTCTGTGCTTCAGTTTCTTTATTTGCAAAATGGGGATGATTAGTCATTATCTCTCCCCTCATAGGGGCATTTTAATGTTGCAATCTATTACTACAAATAATTTTTTCATGGAAGAAAGCTACAGCATAGCAAATAAAAAGACAGTTTTCAGCCAGAAGACAGGAGCTCAAGCTCTCCCACTGGACAAAGTACTAAACCATTCAGTACCCTTGCAACTTTGTTGGTCAAGGGAGTTTTTCATATACTGATGAAATCATAGCTCTGCTTAAAAAAACTTTACATACTGTCCCAGATCTTCCCTTGTTACCAACAGCATGGGTGAGAGATCTACTATGCTAAAATATGACTTGTGACATTTCACGAAAATTGAAGGGAAGGGCAAATTCTAGCCAGGTCTCAATCCCCATTACCATCAGAATTCTGAGTCAAATGAACTCAATACAGGACAAGAAAGCCAGAATACCCCTTACCTCCTCCAATTTCTCCACTCGTCCTACCAACTTTGTGGTGACTGAATGAAGTTTTAAAAGATCCAGGCCATAGAAAGCTCCTTCCAGCATGTCTATGATGGTGGAGAGCTGTAGAACAAATTGAAGTTGAGTTAGACATTGTATACAGTAACAGTAATAGTGTGTGGCAAGAGGAATGATTAGTGCTTATCAGAAATGCAATGATCCAAGCCAATTACAAAGAACTCATGATGGAAGATGCTATCCACCTCCAGAGAAAGAAATGATAAGCATCTGAATGATTATTTTCACTTCATTTTGGGGGGTTCTATTTCCTTTGGTTCATTCTTTCTTTTTGTGTTTCTTTTACAACATGACTAATATGGAAATATGTTTTACATGACTGTGTATATATATATATATATATATATATATATATATATATATATATATATATACACCTATATCAAATTACTTAGGGAAAGGGAAGGGAAAAAATGTGGAACTCAAGATTTCATAAAAATTAATATTAAAAATAGCCTTTGCAGTAAAATGGAAAAAATTAAGTACTATAAAATTGCTACAAAAATACTATTTAAAAGAAAAAAGAAGATGAGTTAGAGGAAAGAAGGCTTATAATAAATGCACCACAAAAAACAAGTTTCTTTCCATTCTCAACAATGCAGTTCCCTGAGAGAGATGTTCCTAGTAGTTTTGAGAAAAGCAGACTATCCATAGCCCTGAAGAGAAAGCCAGGTCCTAAGCAAACTTGATCTCCATGAAGTCAAGGAAATATGCCAGAACAACAACATGGTTGTATTAAGTTCTCTAGCTTGTGAGACATTAGATTAACATGAAAAAAAATTAACTTTTATGATTCTCAAATGACACAAGGCCAGAAATGTGGCAAGTTCTATGAGGTCAGCATGTCTAATCCTATTGTATCCCCCACTAAAACTCATACATAAAAGCTGTTCAATAAATATTTGTGGAATAGTGGAAAAAATATTGCATTTGGAGTCAGGGAATTTGTGTTATAATGCTGTCTCTGCTATTTCCTAGCTTTTTGAGTGGCTTTGAACTAATCATTTAATGCCTGTGTAAATTGTAAAATGAGGGGGTTGGGCTAGACTAGATAGTCTCTAAGTTTCTTTTTATCTCTGTTTCTTTTTTTTTTTTTGAAGGAATGAATGGAGCTTTAAAGATTGAGAAACCTCCTCTATAATATTCAGTGCAAACTTAAGAGCTTCAAGGGAAATACTTCCTTCTGGAGGCTCAAGAAGCGATGAATCATAGATCTGCCAATCAATTACTAAACATTTATTAAGCACCTACTATAAGCCAGACATTGTACTAAGCATTAGAGATACAAAAAGGCAAAAGACAGCCTCTGCCCTCAAGGAGCTTACAATCTAATTGGGAGGCAGATGACAAATATATATATATATATAAACTAGATACAGGATAAATAGGAAATTATTTACAAAAGGAAGACACTAGAATTAAGAGTAGTTGGAAAAGGCTTCCCATAGCATATGGGATTTTGGTTAGGACTTAAAGCAAACCAGGGAAGTCAGTATTCAGAGTGGAGAAGAGAAAGCATTCTAAGTATGGTGGACTGCCAGAGAAAATGTTCAGAGCTGAGGAATAGATTGTCTTGTTCATGGAGGTGGCCAGTGTCACTGGATCAAAGAGTAGGTCATGGAGAATAAAGTATAAGAAGACTGGAGAGGTGGGAAGGGATGGTAGGTTAAGAAGGACTTTGAAAGCCAAGCAGAAGGGTTTGTATTTGATCCTGATGGTATTAGGGAGCCAGTGGGTTTGCTGAGTGTGGGGGTGTATGTGGGTCTGTGATACAATCAGACTTGCACTTTAAAAAAAAATCACTTTTGTGAGTAACAATAGGATGGATAGGAGAGGGGAGAGACCTAAAGCAGGCAGACCCACCAGTATGATATTGCAACAGACCTAGTATGAGGAGATAAAGGTCTATACCAAGGGAGATTTGCCAAAGGAGGGAAGGAGGTATATTTGAGAGATGTTGCTAAGGTGAATCAAAAAATGTTAACAGTTTAGATGTGGGGGTGATATAATGAAAAGTTAGGAATAATGCCTAGATTTTGAGGCTGAAGAACTGAGAGGATGATGGCATTCTTGACAGTATTAGGGAAGAAAAGAAATAGGAAGATTTAGGGGAAAAAAATCATGACTTCAGTTTTGGATATATTGAGTTTGAGATGTCTAATGGACATTTATTTTAATGTGTCTGAGAAATGAGATTGGAAGTTAGCAGAGAAAATGGAGAGGGATAGGCAGATCTGAGAATCATCAGGATTGAAATGGTAATCCAAATCCATGGGAATTGAGATTACCAAGTGATGTAGCAGGGGGGAAAGAAAAGAAGGCCCAGGACAAAATCATGGGGGATACCCTTGGTTAGAGAGTGTGACCTGGATGAGGATTCAGCAAAGGAGACAGGAGTGATCAGATAGGTAGAAGGGAAACCAGGAGAGAGTAGTATTCCAAAAACCTAGAGAGAAAAGAATGTTAAGAGAAGGTAATCAGCATTGTCAAAGGCTGCAGAAAGATCGAGGAGAATGAGGTTTGAGGAAAGGTCATTGGATCTGGCATCAATGTTCACTTTAGAGAAAGGTGTTTCAGTGGAATTTAAGGTCAGAATCTGGTCTTTAAAGAGTTAAGAATCGAGTAGGAGAAAAGACTGTGGAGGTCCCTATGTAGATAGCCTTTCCAAGAAGTTTTTCTACAAAGGATTAGAAGGGATAATAGAAGAATGGAAGAGTCAAGTGAGGGTTTCTCAGGTTGGGGTAGAAAAGGGCATGTTTGTAGGCAGTAGGGATTGAGTCAGTAGACAGGGAGGGATGGAATATAAGCCAAAGAGTGGATATGACAAGGGGGGCAATCTGTTGGAGGAGCCTGTGCTAGAATGGGCTTATTTGAACAGGTAGAGGAGGGTTAGCCTAGATAAAGAGTAAAACCATTTCATCATTTGAGACAGGGAGTCATGGAAAGGAGGAGATAGTGTCAGGAAACATAAGAATGATAGAAGGTGAGAAAGAGGAGGGAAGAGGTTGTTTATAGTGGATGGCCTTAATGTTGTCCGGAAAACATGAGCTAAGGTCCTCAGTTGAGAGGGTTGGGGGAGAGGGAGCCAAGGGAAGGTTGAGAAGGGATGAAGAGGTTTGGAAGAGTCTGGGGTGAGAGTGAAACAGTGAGTTAATAAGGGACGTACAGTAGAGTTATTTAACAGTGAGGAGGGACTGGTTGAGGTTATATAACATGGTTTTGTTCACCTTCCTTCAGCAGCAGAATCAAATCTGATTCAAATCCTTGTTCTCTTTCCTGCTAGTCACTTTTTTTTAGGTTTTTTGCAAGTCAAATGGGGTTAAGTGACTTGCCTAAAGACACACAATTAGGTAATTATTAAGTGTCTGAGGCCAGGTTTGAACTCAGGTACTCCTGACTCCAGGGCCATGCTCTATCCACTGTGCCATCTAGCTGCCCACGGTGAGTTACTTTTAACCTCTCCAGTCTTCTTTTCTATATAATTGAGATCACATCTAAGGACATTTACAGCTTTTAGTTCTACAGCCTATTGGATCTTTGCACAGCAGACTATGCTAACCCAAGTGAAGGGATCTGTTGACATATAGTTTTCCTCCTTCTAGCTTCTTTAATATTCTCCCTTCCATATAGATTCAGATCTGGTTGGAGGGGAGGTTTTTGAGTTCCTAGCTAAAGATAGGACATCCACAGTGTGGTCTTCTGAAGAATAAGGTAGCATATATTTTCAGTCTTGATGTCTTTAAAGAGATAACCTAACAAAGAAAACTTAGTTTACTCTGCTTAGACCCAGGGGTAAACAAAGACCGAAGAGGGAGACAGAATTTAGTTTGACAAAAGGAGAACTTCCTAACAATTAGAACTGTCCCAAAATAGAATGAGCTGCCTCAGGGGTTGGGGGGAGGGAATGAAGTGAATTTCCCATAATTGGAAGTCTTTAAGTTTAGCCAGGATGAGTATTTATTGAGAATGTTGTAAATGGTAGGGTGAGACTAGATGACCTTGAGGTTCTTTCCAAGTAGAAATCTATGGAAATAAAATCCAAATGACTGTTAAATTGTACCCAGTGGAACAATCATGTTGGGGAACAGCATGATAAGCATAGAATTTAAGGTAACTTTGTTCCCTTTACTTGCTCCCAGATCTGTTCCAGCCCTCATGACTGAGCATATTAGGGACATATGGGCTGCCACATGGAGGAGAATTTCTCCCCTTTCCTATTAGTATGCCTCTACTTAAATGATTACTTGCTTCCTCTAATCAATAGGAATTATGGCTAAAGACTAATGAGAAAAGTTAGCCATTACCTTTGATGCTTCCTAGCTATATAACCTTATCACCTTAATTCTCTATGACTCAGTTTCCTCATCTGAAAAAATAAGGGGATTGCACATAGTAACCCCTCCTAAGGACTTTTCCAGCTTTTTATTTGTGACTCTTAAGAGACAGTTTTGCCATTTTCAGCAAGAACAGATCCATTGGCAACATGTGGACATAGTATTACAGAAAAAAATTTGAGTCTTCAGATTTCAGCTTTCTGAGAGTCATCTTTTTGGCCCATGGATGAGGAATCACAAGACTTTAAACTCTAGAACAGTTCTCTTAGTATCTACATCTAGGATCTTATAGGTAAACCTTAGAAAGACTCTGGACTTCAATTTTCTCATGTTCAAAATTAAGATTTTGGATTAGGTGAGCTTCAAGGTCCTTTCTATTTATAATGTTACACAACCATTCTAATTGATTGGGGAAAACACCATTATATAAATGGGCATGTTATTGCTTGAGCACCATACTGGATTGGATAAGGATAGAGTCATCATGCCACTGAAATTTAATAAAAATCTTTTATAGTAATGACATGGTCATAGCACCATTATCCAGGAGTACATTCTGAGTACAAGGGTGACCTACCTACATACCTTGAAAAGACAGACATCAAAAAGGAAATTAAGTTTAAAATTCCAGGTTGAATGTGGGAGCTATTTGAAGTATAAAATAATGATCAAGAGTTTTCCAATCTGACTCACTCATTCCATCAGTGCAACAATCAGGGACAATTTGGGGCTGTCTGCAATGGAGAATTCCATCTGTATCCAGAAAAATGTTTAACTATAATAAAAAAAGTTTTCCAATCTGATTAGGTATCATCCCAGACTAATGGATTAGGAATGGATCACTGGGCCTCTCATCCCTTGAAGATGGCAGCCATTTTGCTAAGGACAGACAAACTGTGCTGCTTCTTCAACTTACTATCTCTTCTGCTCACAAAGCCTAGTCCATCCTGGACTCTCCCTATTTCTTCAGATTCTTCTCCCTGGTCAACATCTCAGAGCTTTTTTGAGTAGTGGGATCTGGCAGCAATTCACAATCTCTATGGTACTCATCTTTATTTATTTGTTTATCTATTTATTTATCTATTTATCTATCTATCTATTCATTCATTTATTTGTTTGTCTATTTATTTATTTGTTTGTTTGTTTGCTTATTTATTAGGTTTTTTCCTAGGAAGTAGGGTTAAGTGGCTTGCCCAAGGCCACACAGCTAGGTAATTATTAAGTGTCTGAGGCTGGATTTGAACTCAGGTACTCCTGACTCCAGGGCCGGTGCCCTATCCACTGCGCCATCTAGCCGATGGTATTCATCTTAATAGACAATCACAGATCCTTTCCTTTCTGACTCAAGAAGGGTTGTATTATTACTCATCAAATCATCCTTGAGCACCAGTAAAGAAGAGAAACTATATCACTATCTTCAGAGTAACAAAAGATCAAATCTTCTTCAATTCACAAAAAGCCAAGACGTGATTGCTGAAGCATTCTAAGAAAGGAAACTGAAAATCTAGTTGGACTAAAATGAGCCAGCCAAAGTTCTAGGAGAATAAATCTCTGGACTTCTCCATTAAACTAACCATTCATCCCTTACAGAGAATCTTTCTCAATCCAGTTATACTTGATTATGGTTTCACAAGCTTAAGATGTAAGAGTCAGTAGAAAGAATACTGCCTTTTGAATCAGAGATCCTGGGCATCTTTATTGCCTCTGGTGCTTCTGCCTAATGGATGTTAATAGCCTTTAGTTTTTTTCAGCTGCAAAATGAGAGGTGTGGATTACATGGCTCTCTATAACTCTACATTATATCCTTGTTTTATCAACACTGGTTTTGGGACAAGTCACTTTCCCTTTCTAGACCTCAGATTTCTTCTCAGGAAAGTTAGGGAGTTGGACTGCATGATTTTTATGGTCTTTCTGAGCTCCCAAATCCTATGATCCTCCACTGAAGTCCTGTCATACAATATTTGTGGAATGCAGGTGACTGTGGTCTTTTGAAGGGTTCTGAAAATAAGTCATAGAGTGGAAATGTAGAGTTGGGGTAATCATGCAGAACTGACTCTTGGTTTTTGAAGAATATTAAGTATCCATGGAGTGTAGACTCCAAAAGCTCCTGATTTTAGACTACTGTTCAGGAAAACTATTACTACTGCTGCTGCTGCTGCTGCTGCTACTTGCATTTTTAAGTAACACTTAAAGGTTTTCAAGGTGCCTTACATAACAACTGTATTTATTCAACATATTCATGAAGAACCAAAAAGAACCAGAAAGATTTAAATGATTTGTCCTATACAACTGGGATTTGAGGCAGGATTTGAACCCAGTTCAACACTTTATCTTATGTGTATGAGGCTGGCAAGTGATGGAATAGTGGACTGTGCATCAACTATTTGAGAATCAGCTTTCTAAGACTAAAGAAATGTCACTAGATGACTGACTGACTTCTGGTACTAGGGTACTGAATATTTCTATCTCTATGGAAGAGAAAACTCGGCCATGAAATAATCATGGTTCTTTGGAAATATTCAACTATAAGAAAGGCAGCCTGGCAGAGTGGCTAGTGAGGAAGATACAGCTCAAACTCTGTCTCAGAGACAGACCTGGATAAGTCACTTAGCCTCTGGGGACTGGATAACCTCTAAGTTCCTAATAGCTACCATTGGTAGAACAAGTTTCCTTATTAGGAGTTTTGTACACAATGAAATCATAGGTCTTTGCTTCCATACCATTCTTGACCCCTAACAAAAACAATAGGGTTGAGTCTTCCCACCCATCCATCCTAACAGAGGATTATTTCTAGATAATTCTGGTCTTGCCCAATTCCTTCTCAGAAACTCATTGTAGCTTCTAATTAGTTTTCATGGTCTAGATTTGGACTAGTATAGACATCCCTTTCTCCCTCTCCCTCCCTCCCTCCCCTTTTTCTCCCCCTCTCTCCACCCCTAGCATAGTCCTGATTAGTCTGACTTGAGTGCACCAGCCATGTGAAAAGTTCCATTCTGAGACAGAAGGAAAGGCCTGACATCTTCCACACTGTGATGCAGTGACTGAAAAAAAGCTGATTTGGAATCAGAGGACTTGGATTTGTTTCCTAGCTATGTACAAGCTATTTCTCTTAGGGGTAGCTAGGTGGTGCAGTAGTTAGAGCACTGTCCCTGGAGTGAGGAAGACCTGAGTTCAAATTTGACCTGGGACATTTAATAATTACTTAACTGTGTGACCTTGAGCAAGTCACTTAACCCCATTTCCTTGCAAAAAAATCCCCCAAAACTAAAACAAGTGATTTCTCTTTTCTGGACCTCAGTTTCCTTATCTGCAAAATAAGGGGTTTAGACTTAAATATTCTCTAAGATTTGTATTCTAAATGATGATAGCATACCTTGAAATCCCGGGCATCTGCCTCCCGCAGCTGTTTCAGCCTGAAGTCTCCCTCACAGGGGTTAAGGGCTGATGGTGGAGCCACACAGGCACACTTGCAAGCTGGGCCTGAGGTGATTGTTTCCACAGTATAAAAATCTTCAGCTCTTGAAGTTCCTTCATTGATTCTTTGGCAGGCCTCTCTGCCCAGAGGTCTCACCACACACTTACACTGACAATCTGAGCCTTCTGTGACAGCTTTCACCTTATCATAGTCTCCTAGTAACTAGAGGGGGGGAGGGAAAGAGAGAGAGAGAGAGAGAGAGAGAGAGAGAGAGAGAGAGAGAGAGAGAGAGAGAGAGAGAGAGAGAGAGAGAATGTAAATACAGTGTAAAGGGACTCCTAAAGACTTTGCAGGTCTCCATTAGCTAACCAGAGACCTCAGACACATCTAAACCTTGAAGTAAATAGTTCAGTGACACAAAGCGCTGACTCTGACATTTCTTTGAAGCCTCTCAGATTTCTACTCTTGCAGGTTTTTTGGAAAGAAGTTTATTTCTCCTGGGCTCTTTTCCTTTCATCATTAGAAAAAAAAATCAGTGAAATATATTACCCATCTACCAGCCTTTGACTCCAGCTAAAGATAAGATTTAGTAAAAGTCAGAGGGAGAGGGGGAAGAAGAAAACTGCCAATTACATCCTTTGATCTTCCTTCCTTCCTTCCTTCCCTCTTCCCTCTCTTTCTTTCTCCTTTGTTTCCTTCCTTCCTTCCTTCTTTACTACTTCCTTCCTCTCTCCTTCTTTCTTTCTTTTTCTTCCTCTCTTTCTTTTTCTTTTTTCTTTCCTTCCTTCCTTCTTTGTTTCTCTCTCCCTCCCTCCCTTTCTCTTTCCTCTCTCTCTCTTTCTCTTTCTTTGTTTCTTTCTTTCCTTCCTTCTTCCTCCTACCTTCCTTCCTGCCTTCTTTTCTTTCTCTCCCCTTTCTCTCTCCTTTCTCTCTCCTTTCTCTCTCCTTTCTTCTTCTTCTTCTTCTTCTTCTTCCTCCTTCTCTCTCTCTCTCTCTCTCTCTCTCTCTCTCTCTCTCTCTCTCTCTCTCTCTCTCTCTCTCTCTCTCTCATTAAGGTTTTCTCCCAGACAGTACATGACTGCCTAATCAATGTATAACATTTCCTTTTGAAATCTTTTTTCCTGTCATCTCCTGTTTTTGATATTCCTTGTCCCAGCAACTGGGTTCCTCTCACATGCATCTTCCCTTTTTCAAAGTCTTGTTCACATCCAGGAATCAAAGCCCATTTCAAAGCATGGAGAAAAATTTCGTTTGAACAAATTCTCCCATTGATCACCTGCTACCATTCTGCTTAGAAATGTTACTGGAGGAATACCGTCTGAGTTGAACAAGGCTTGTAATGTTTTCCTTTAAAAGATTAAGTTACTTCTAATAATAATATTTGGGTTAGGGATGTTGTCAAATACAGAAAGGATCAGTGGAAAAGGGAGTTACAGTTCAAGATGACTTAAGCTGTTTGCCTTTGTGGGATGACAGTAAATTGTAGCTTTCCCTGAAATCTTGCCTGGAATCTGACATATTTCTGCTTTAAGACTCTGAGTAGATTCCTTCCATTGGGAGAGTTTGAATTTTGGAAAAGTTTTGGAGAAGTATTCAAAATCTCAGATAGACCCTCTCTTAGGCTAATGGAAGGACTGAGAGAGATGAGGTCTGTGGAGGAGGCTGTGTAATACCTGGAGGAGAACGCTAATAGCTGACGTGCATCTTGTACTTTAAGATTCATTCACAGCCTCTCCAATAACGATGGGAAGAGCCATCAGTTCCCAACCGGAGTAAAGAAAGTTGTTTGCAGGGAGAAGGAAGCCTATGGGCTTTTAGAGCTTCTGGACTGTCAGTGCCGGGCTGGGGGTCCATGCCTCGCCTAGCCCTCTCTTGAGAAGCCCCACTTCCCACACATCATCATGAATGTTTGGCTGAGCATGAAAGGCTCGGAGAGGATTAGCCCCCCCGAGGCTGTCACTACTTGGCCGTCTGTCACTCCTTCCCCTGTTTCTGGCTGCCACACATTTTCAGCAGGCCTGGGTGGTCTGTGGATACGCTGGGCATCCACCTGTTTGCAGTCAGTCCCACCAGCAGTATCTGCACTCATCTTGAGCTCTCACCCAGTCTGCTCTCCTCCCTCTGCCTGGCTCTCACACCATGTGGCGGGCTGCCCCTGGGAGTCGGGTGGCCTGGCTCGCTCCCAGCATGCCCACCTGTGTGCCCTGGCCAGCTCCGGTCACTCCTCAAGCGCCAAAGGCAAGGGAGGGCTGGCTTCTGACTGCGGAGGTTTCTTCGCCTCTCCTCAGGAGCCGCCTCCTCTCTCTGCTTTGCCTTTCAGACGTTTCTGATGCAGGCTGAGCCGTGCCCCCACCATCCCTCGGGAAACAAGAAGCGGCGCTTCACCAGCCCCGTGAGACGCCCCCAGGAGACTCCTCCGGGGGCCCGAGCCGCGGGGGGACAGCCTCACCTGAGATAAAATGTTCTCCTGGTTGTCCGCCTCGTTCTGCAAGGTCTCGTCCTCCGTGGGCGCCTCGGGCTGCAGCTTTGGGGGCTCGCTGGGCCCCGTGGGAGGGGGGCTGGTGGCCTGGCCCCAAGTCACCGCCAGTACGGCCCAACAGGCCAGGATCAGCGGCTGAGCCATGAGGGATGGGGCTGGAAGCGGGGCGCGGCGTACCTGAGGGTCCTGAAGGTGGGGGGGAGGGGAAGAAGGGGTGAAGGAGAGAGGTGGGGACTGGCTGGAGGCGGGGGACAGTGGCTCCAAGCGCCTGCTGGGCTAAGTGCGGTTCCGGGGAGCAGGAAGGCGCGCCCCGGGGCCCGTCTGCATCTCCTGCCTTCCGAGGGAGGTCCCCGACTGCGGCGGCGGCGAAGGTCCTGAATGGAGAAGCGGCGCGGGGGCCGGCCTGGGGGAGGGGTCAGGTGGAAGCTGCGCCCCCCGCCGGGGAGGGGAGGAGTGGGCCGGGGCCGGAGCCGCAAGTGCCGCGGGGGAGGTGGGCTGCTGGGCCGGGGGGCGCCGGGGGCAGCGCGGGCTCCTGGAGCCGGCGGGGCTCGGGGAGGCCGGGCTGAGAGGGAGGGAGGGGCGGAGTTTCTATTGTGCCTCTGCCGGGGGGATGCGGCCAGTCCCGGAGAGGAGGCTGGGGGAGGGGAGGGGGAGGGCAGATCACTGCAAAGGGGGTTGTGTGTGTGTGTGTGTGTGTGTGTGTGTGTGTGTGTGTCTGTCTGTCTGTCTGTCTGTGTGTCTGTGTGTCTGTGTGTCTGTGTGCGTGTCTGTGTTTGTGTGGTGTGTGTGTGGTGTGCACACACGAGTGCCTGGGGCTCTTCATCAATGTACTTATCTATCTCCCCGACCCCCACCCTCCTTTTAGATTCCTTCTGGTGAAGCTGGGATGAGTCGGGACTGGGACGCACCGGCAGGACGCCCCCCGAGCCACCTCTCTGCTCTCTGCAGAGGATGAGTGCGCGCCGCTACCCGGAGAGTTCCTTAGTGTCCCGGGACTTAGAGCCAAACTGAACCTTAAGTAGTGGGGTCCGGGTCTTCAACTCCTATCAACCCGGAGAATTTTCTGGTTCCTCCGGACCTGGAGTCCAACAGAGTCTTCAGTATTTTCCCTATGTTTCAGGCGAAGCCTCGAAGGAAAAGAATTTTCCTTTCTTCTGTCCAAATCGGGTCTTCATGACCTTACCCTTGGGGGCTGCGTCTGACTGGGCTTGAATGTAGCCTGTTCGATACGCTTGAACTTCTCCTCCTCTAATTTTTGACCTGAAAATACCTCCACCCTGAGGATGAGTATTGTACTTGCTTCTGAGATTTTCAGTGGAGAGAAAACAAAAAGATCATATAGTCATATCCATATATGTGAATAGAGGCTTGGAGTCAGAACGACCCGAGTTCTAATCTGGATTCAGAACTGTGTCACCCTGGGCAAGTCACTTCATCTCTTTATCTCAGCACCTACTTCCAAGGATGATTGTGAAAATGAATGGAATTTTAAAATAATTGTATTAGTTGTAATACATTTTTTTTTGTAAGTGTAAAGTACTCAGCACACAATTTTAAGGCAAGGGAAGCATTCTATAATATTAATAGTTTACTCTTATTGTATTATGATTTTTCTGCTCTGCAAAGGCTAGTTTCCTACTTCCTAAACTACTTCATATTTATTAACTTTGCATTTATGTTGCACATATATTTTTTAATGTGCTTAAAATGTAAGTTCCATGTGAATAGGAATTGTTCCATTCTTCAGGGACTAGTACAACGCTTTAAGTAATAGGGATTTAATCAATGCTAGTTAATTGATATATGGCACCTCTTTATATTTGTGCACAGATGTTATGTGTATATATGCATATGCAAACACACACACATATATATATATCTATTTATATAATACTTCTGGATCTGTGATTTCATGACTCCAGGTGTGGAAAATTTGATCACTAGTGTTCTGCAACATATCTATTGTTATCGTGTTCAGCTCTTCCTGACCCTGTGGACAATAGCCCACCAATACAGTCCGGGGGTTTTCTGGGCCAGTTGAGTGGGGAAAATAGCATGGATTGTTATCAGAAAGCCTGGTTTGGTGTCCTTTCTCTAATTGTGTAAGATTGAGCTAATGACTTCACCTTCCCTATTAGACATCTTTCATTGCATCCAGAGTCATGCCCAGTCATCCCAATCCATATCTGCCCACTGGACCCAGCATGGCATAGTCTCACTCTCTGATGTCATAGTACACTTCGAGAGTGAAGGACAAACACCAGCAACAGGAGAGTCACTTCAGAGTAGTAGCATATTCTGTTTCTGGATTTGGATTTTTTCCCCCAATTCTTATCACAATTTCTGGCAAATAGAAGGCGCTAATAAGTGTTTGCTGAGTGACTCATTGGGCCAGTTCCCTCACCTATAAAGGGTGGGGTTGGACTAAATTATATTAGCAAATTCCTTACGTAGGACTAAGAATGTGGATGTATTGTAAAAAAATTAAGTAAAGTCTTGGAACTCCATAATGACTTTCTCCGGCAGAATATAGTATTGTAAGAATTTTGAGTCACATATATTCACTTACCCAGACTGAATCTCAGTTTTAGGATTTGAAACTCCGAAGATATGGCTTCAGATTTAAAGATCTTTCACATTCCCTGTGATGTGGGATCAAACCTTCATGTTCCTATTGCTAAAGCAATTAAAATTACACAAAAGTTCCATCAATCACAAAGGAAGGATCATTTCTTCCTAGGATACTAGGACTAGTAGTAATGAATGTAAGAGGGGAGATGTTTCTTGGGTAATATCCCATTAAGGAGTGAAAAAAACCTTTAGGAGTGTAGGGGCTCAGCTGTATATCCTAACTCCCTTTCTGCTTGCGGATTTCTTTATAGTTCCCATGAAAGAAGCATCCTCCTACCTTTCCATTTGCTCTAGAGGCTTCTGGCTTCCTTGGACATCTCTTGAAGTTTCATCTGTTGAAAATTAAGACATATGTTTGCAGAGGGACTAATGAAAGAGAAGGAACTAGCTAGTGGGAAATGACTTGTCACTGTGTGTATAATTTAGAAAACAGCGCCTACCTAGTACTAACAGGATCAGAGAGCAAGAGAAAAATTCACCAGAAAATCATGATTCTGCCATCCCCTTTCCCATCAACCTGCCTAGAGATGGGACCCAGATCAGGGAACTGTCATAAAGAATAGGCAAGGGATTATTGAAAGCACAGCCCAAAAGACTATTTCATTTGCCCAGTTCACATGATTTTGCTGATTTTATTACTTCTCTCTTCTCCTTATAGTCATCTTTCTTCTCACCACATCCCTTCAAAGGATGTGAAATCCTAAGAGAAGGACAGGACCTCAGAAAATCACTTTTTTATTTGAAGGATATTTTAAAAGATAAATTTAAGCCACCCCCCCAAAAAAAAGGTCTTCACTTCTCTATATATTCAAAATATTGTAATTTTATGAGCAAACCAAGCCCAGTCATAATGTTTTATGTCCCCTAAGCTAACCAAATGACATATATAAAAAGAATACTACTCCATCCCTTCTCCAAGTAACACATTATTTTCCACTTTTCCCCAAAGATTCCAGTAACTTGAAATTTTTGCTCTTGGACTGAGTGTTACAAAAGAAATAAAGGACAACCAGCCTAAAGCTGCTATCGTGGGTATGGGGAAGATACCTCCTTATAGTTATAGTTGTAACTCCAGTTCAAGGCCACTTATGGGGCAGTAGTTGGAGGGTGAGAAGCCAGCTCATTCTAACTCCCTACTTTAGTCAATCAACAAGTTTCTATGAAGCACCCACTACAAGCCAAGCACTAGATTAAACTTTGAAGATACAATGATATAAATGAAATAGTCTGTTCCTTCAAGGAATTTATAGTCTCCTGGAGGATATCCAGATACACAAATAAGTTGTTTGCAATAAATAAGTACATGCAAAATAAGTATAATTAAGTTTATACAAAAATAAGTATAAACAAAATATAATAAGGTTATACAAAAGTTAATGAAAAGAAGTTGGGGAAGGGTTTAACTAGCAATTGGAGGAGGGGATCAGGAAAGGCTGCTGGTTGACAGAGATGCTTGAGAAGAATTTTGAAAGAAGCCAGGAATTCCAAGAGGGATGAAGATTAGGGACTGTGTGTGTGTGTGTGTGTGTGTGTGTGTGTGTGTGTGTGTGTGTGGTAGACATGAGGGACAGTCAGTAAAAGGGAGTCGGATAATAAGATTACAGAATTTGAGAATAAGAAAGAACTTCAATGGCCATCCATTTTGTAAGGAACAGTTTACAGTCAGTTTGGATGACCAATACAATCTAGGGAAGTGAGTAGCATATGATAGGATTGGAAAGAAATTGGAATCAGGTTGTGAAGGGCTTCAAAAATTAATATTTTAACTAATTAGTTTTATCAATGATGTGCTAACCATTTGTTTTTACATTAATGAAGAATGTGTCAGTGTTCTTTAAAATGGTATCCTTAATATGATTTTTCTCTCATCACACTCAATGGAAACATGGAAACAATGTAAAGACTGACAAATTGCTTCCTGTGGGGGGGGTTAGGGGAGGGAAGTGAGATTGGGGGGAAAAATTGTAAAACTCAAAATAAATAAATAAAATCTTTAAAAAAATAAAATGGCATTCTTAGTTACAGTTTTGGGGGCCGGTAGGTGAGTAAATAAAATGCTGGGCATGGAGTCAGGAATACCTGAGTTCAAATCCAGCCTCTGACACTTACTAGCCTTGTGATCCTGGGTAAGTCACTTAATCCTATTTGCTTCAGTTTCCTCATCTGTAAAATGAACTGGAGAATGACAAATCACTCCAGTATCTTTGTTAAGAAAACGCCAAATAGGGTCATAAAGAGTCAGATACAATAGAACAATAATCCGTTTTTCCCTGTACCTCCAATGGATTCTCAAAATTTCCAGGAATTTTCCATCTCTTTTTCACCCAGATTGACTTCAAGTTTACTTTCTTTCCTTGCTGCTTGTTTTTTGGGGGTGGGGAGGCTCCTGTATGTAATATCAATTCTATTTCTTAGGTCAGGGGGAAGACCATGCCTTTCCTTCTGTCTCTGTTTTAAATATTGCATTTTATTCTTCTGGGTCTAAAATAAGGAAGCATATGCCTGCCAAAAATTTCTACTCATCAGTGTCATGGAGGATCACTGCAGAAAATGATATTGTCCAGATTCTTTTTTTTTTTGCAAATGATATTGTGGACTACACATAGCCTTGGTAAAATATAGTGCTTTCTCTAGAAAACTCATAAGAGACTGGGCAAGGGGTTCAAAAAGATGGAATCTATGATGGAGGGGCTATGCAAAGATAGGCACCCTTATACATTGCTGGTGGAGTTCTTGAATTGATTCAAACATTTTGGAAAGCAATTTGGAATCATGCTAAAATTACAACTAAAATTATATAGGCTTCAATTCAGAGGTTACTATTACTAGGTTTATATTCCAAAGAAATTAAAGGAAAAAAAGAAAAGTTCTTTATACACCAAATCAAAGAAAAATAGAAAAGTTCTTTATACACCAAATCAAAGAAAAAAACAAAAATTCTTTATACACCAAGATAGAACTTTTTGTGGCAAAAAATAATTGGAAATAAATAGATTCCTACCAATTTGGGAATAGTTGGTTCTTGAATGTAATGGAATATTACTTAGTTGAAAGAAAAAACAAAAAAGAATTCAGAGATATATGGGATACAAGAAGGTACATGCTTCCCTAATTTTGATCTTGCTTGTTATTGATATTTAGAGAATTCCAGAAGAGTAAAATGCAATATTAGTATGGACTGAAGCAAGCTGGATAAAGTATGGCCCTGGAGTTAGGAAGACTCAGTTATTCAATAGCTCTGTAATCCTAGGCAAGTCATTTAACCTGTTTTCCTCAGTTTCCTCATCTGTAAATTGGGCATAATAATGGCACTGTCCTCCCTGGTTGGTTATGAGGATCACCTGAGGTAACATAAAGCACATAGCACAATGCTTGATATTTGATAGGTGCTGTTAACTATTATTATTAATAAATATTTATAACAAAAACCCAAACTTTTTTAAAAGACAGGGAAAATTTCAATAAATATTTTTAAAAGGGGGCAAGTGTCAGCTTTTCTTATTTGTAAAAATTGTGTGGCATTTTTTATTTCTTAAATTTTGAGTTCAAACTCCTCTCCCTCCCCTCAGTGCATCCCCTACCCATTGAGAAGGAATGCAATATGATACTCATTATACATGTAAATCATTCAATGCATACTTCTATATTACCCATGTTGCAAAAAAAATGAGCAGGAAAAATAAAGTAAAAAAATTGGTTCAATATGGAAATAGAATTTTTCAACATGAATCTTTGGAATTGTCTTGAATCATTGTATTAATTAGAGGAGCTAAGTCTTTTTTATAGCTGATCATTGTAATCATGTATTTTTTAATGATCCCAGTGATGTCTGATGCCTCTTTTTAACATAAATTTTCTTTTGGTGAATCATGGGTCACCACCAAATTGGAAGAATTTCTGGTGACCTAAAGGATCATGTTGATTGTAAACAGGCATGCTGCTAATGATGACTCACATGAGAAAAATGTTGAAGAAGGCATCACCAAAGTTGTGTATGATTAGAATTTGAGGTGAATCGGTCATATAGCTAGTCATTATATAGTCCACAAGTATTGAATGGACACTAAAAGAAACAACAAAAATGACAACACAACATTAACAGATCTAGCCGAAAGACTTCAGTTGGATCAATTGTGAGAATGTTTATAGAAGTCACAACCTATACAGATGATAGGAGAGGAGATTTAGCTCCCCCTACCCAGCCCAGTTGCTATGGTCACAGGCTATGTCTTCTCCCACCTTCTCTTATGTTTATAAGTATTCTTTGGTGGCTCATCTCAATGACTTTAACTCTCCTTTTTTTCCCTTAGGTTTTTGCAAGGCAATGGGGTTAAGTGGCCACACAGCTAGGTAATTCTTAAGTGTCTGAGGCCGGATTTGAACTCAGGTACTCCTGACTCCAGGGCTGGTGCCTTAACTCCCCTTCTAATAGTATCCCCTATAAAGAACAGGGTTATTTCTCCTCAGAGTTGCTGGGAAACAGGACTTGATTCTACTTCTCCCATCAGTATGAATATTCTTGGTTAGTATTTCCTCATATCTTCAACAGCATCAATGACAACTGGTTCCTCTCTGTGAAGCACTTGTCCTCAGAAAGATAATATCCAAGATTCCAGACAAGGAAAATCAGCTAGCCTAGTTTCTTGCAAGGAAGACAATAAGGGGAGTTCTCTGGTTTGGAGCATGGTCTATAGGATGGATGCTTTCATGAAATTCTTGTTGAATAAGATAGACTTGGAAGTTTTGAATGAGCTTCTAACTGAAGAATTTTCCAATAAAGGGCCAAGCTATGGACATATGAAAGGGTCCATCAAACCCTTACAGTCTAATTGTAAGAGAGAAGACATGGCCAATGAGATAATTTCTTGTCTATGCTTATTTGCTTTGAGGAAGGGTTCTATTTATGTGTATGTATGTGTTTGTGACAGAGATATATGAGGAGAAAAGAGAGAGGCATTGAGAGTTAATGAATTATTTAAGTGGTTTATTTAAAGAATGTTTTATAGTAGGATTCCTATAGTTCTTTCTTCTTTTCTTTTTTCCCAATTACATGTTATAAAAGTTTTTCAACATTTATCCATATACAAATGTATATTTGCAAGTTACATAATTTCCTTTTACCTTCCCCTTCCCTCTGTGGTGTACAGTCTGGTGAACATTGTACATAAACATTTTTGTTTAACATGTTTACAGATTAGTCATTTTCTGTATAAGGAATTAGGACTAAGAGAAAAGAAATAAAACCATGAGATAGAAAGGAAGAAATAAGAGAAAATTTTAAAAGGTTAATGTAGTGTTCATTCAGATTCTGTAGGTTTTGTTTTGATTTGTTTTGTTCTTCTTCCTCTGGATGTGGATAGCCCTGTCCATAGCAGGTCTCCCAGGATTGTTCTAGCTTTCTGAACTGTTGAGAGGAGCTGCAGCCATCAAGGTTGATCATCTCACAAGGTTGTTGTTAATGTGTACTGTGTTCTCTTGGTTCTGCTCCTTTCACTTAGCAACAATTCCTGTAATTTGTTCCATGCTTCTCTAGGGTTCAACCATTCATAGTTTCTTATAGCACAGTAATACTCCATAAAATTCATATACCATAACTTGTTCAGCCATTCCCCAATTGATGGACATCTCCTCAATTTCTAATTCTTTGCCACTACAAAAAGGGCTGCTATGGAAATTATTGAGTGCATCTCATTAGATGTACTACCAATTATTTTCTAGCTTTTGAAGTTATTTTGAATAGAATTTCCTACTTCCTATTGGGTTTTGTAGGTAACATATAAGAATGATGTGTGATTATTTTTACATAAAATTTTCTCAGTATATTGTTTTAATTTTTTGATTGACTCCTAGGGTCTTCTACATCTATGTAGTTGAGAAGGAGTGGAAAAAATGGATAGATAGGGCATGAATAGTAGATTAATGGAACTAAATCCATTTGGGAACTGGAAGGGTCTAACCCACCTTTTACAAATGAGAAAACTGGAGTCTGATAAGTGAAATGACATGTTCCAGCTCAAGCCTGTAGTGTTGACACCAAGATCTAAATTCATGTCTTCTGTTTCTTTTTATCTATTGAGACATAGCCCAAACTCATAATTTAGAACAATTTCTTAATAGGCATAATAGGTATACACATTGTTGACTTGAGTTGTGAATTGATTCAATTATATCAGCAATTTAGAACTATGTGAAAAACTTATTAAACTGTGTATATCCTATGATCCAGAAATATCATTACTAAGTCTATAACCCAAAGAGAATAAAGAAAAAGGAAAAGAACCTATAGACACAAAATATTATTAGTAATTCATTTTGTAGTAGCCAATAATTGGAATAATTGGAATCTAATAAGATGTCCTGCTTTTGGGGGGTGGCTAAACAAGTAATTGGATTTGAAAGTAATAGAATTTTATTACATCTTAAGAAATGGTGAAATTAATGGTTGCAAAAGAAATTGGGAAGATCTTGGTGAAATGAGACAAAAATCAAGGAATCCTCGAACAATTTATATAATGACAACAATATTATAGAGAAAAACAACTTTTAAAAACTTTAGAACTCTGATCAATGTAGTGATAAATGATGAGTTCAAAAAATTAAAAATGAAATACACCACTTGTCTCCAGACAGAAAGATGATGAACTGCAAATGAAGAAAGATACATCTATTTTTCAGGCATAGAGAATTGAAGAAATTGTTTTGTTGGATTATGTATATTTATGATGAGAGTTTTTCTTTCCTTTTTGGTGATGTTATTATTGTTGTTCTATTGTGATGTGTTTTGGTCCATGGGAGAGATTGAATATTTAAATGCATATAAAATAAATTTACTTTTAAAAACCTATCTGATGGGGGTGGCTAGGTGGTGCAGTGGATAAAGCACCGGCCCTGGAGTCAGGAGTACCTGGGTTCAAATCCGGTCTCAGACAATTAATAATTACCTGGCTGTGTGGCCTTGGGCAAGCCACTTAACCCCATTTGCCTTGCAAAAACCTAAAAAAAAAACCCCAAACCTCCTATCTGATCGCTCTCACTAACCATCCCCAAAGAATCTACCTTCCAATTAATTTCAGAAGAATAGACAATCTTCATTATAGTGCTAAAAATCTTTGATGAGAACATATATATTTATTTTATAGTTCAATTGATAATAATAATAATCAAAGGATAGAATGATTGGTTATCTTTGTGATGGCACATATTATGGAAACTCATTTGCAATGAGAGAGGATAAATTTTTAACACTCCATCCCATTCAATAAAATTATTCACAACAGTAATCATGAAATGAAATAAATAATAATAATGACCAAAAAGAAATGAAATGAACTTTTATATATAATCACGCTAATAAAATTTTTAAAAAATAAAAAAAAATATATGCTATAGTACTAAAAGAAAGCAATTGATAAATACCTTTAAATCATATTTTTGGGAAAAAGAATTAAATTATACTTGCACATTGGTCTTTTGAAGTAAGATAATAATATTCCAGTTTCTGCTTTTTAAGACTTCCCTTCTGCAAATGTGTCAAAACTGATCCTGATATGATTTTTTAATAGACAATATAGTCAGATTTCTCAGTCTTCACTCAATTGATAGAACAGTATTAATTTTAGTTTTGAAAAATTCCTTTTACATGAAGCAACAGATGTACAATTAGTTAGAGAAAGGCCTACATACAAGGATAAGTTTAGTAGAATTCCATAAAAATACCATTTCATAAATGAACTTTAATAAAACTGAAATGATTACAAAAATATAATTTAGGCAACTCCTAAATCCTACCACTGATATATTGTTTTCCTTATTCATTCTTTATTTTTAAAGCAATTAATGACTTCACAAGAAACTATTCCATATAAAAATTAAAATTTACATTTACCAAATAAAAACATTACACCTCAAAGTTCATGCTTTCTTTTTCATTGTTTTTAATTTACAGAAAATAGAGCCCCAAGTAGTCACATCAAATGATAGTTACTTTAGAACTGAAATAGCCCAAGTTTTGTTTCTTCATTTTTACAATCACTCTGCTATCATGTTTATTTTGAGTCTACTGCTTAAATGAAGAATATGTAGTACCATGGGGATTCAAGACCCAAACTGTGCCCAAAGCAAGATTGAACAATTCCGTTACAAACGTACTCTCGTACTCTCTAAACAAACATCTAAGTGTCCATATGGTCCCCACATGTCAAAGCAACTGTGTCTCAGAGTTGTCCGAAGTAACTTCCATATATATTGTTTATTGTTTTAAAAGTCTCTGCAGACATTATATAACACCCACCTCCATTACTGCCTGCACAAAGGATGCCCCCACAGCCCAGCTCTGGGTACACCAGAGTTCATATGAACTTAATAGGTACCTTGGGAGAGTGTTTAAAACTGCATATTATTCTACTTAGTAAAGTGATTCTTTGTAATAAACAAAAATAAATACAGTGAGATCTTCTATCTCTACAGCTTTTGGTCAATTTTATGACTGTGAAGACGTGGTCTACTCGGAAACCTTTCTTGTATTTTCCTCAAAGTAGGTGCACATCCAGTTAAATAAACGGTTATTGTTTAAGTAAGTGGCAAAGTGAATAGAATACTAGGCCTGGAGTCAGGAAAACTCCTCTTCCCGAGTTCAAATCCAGTCTCAGACATTACTAGCTGTGTGACCCTGGGCAAGTGTTTGCCTCAGTTTTCTCATCTTTCAAATGAGCTGGAGAAGGAAGTGGCAAACCACTTCAGTATCTCTGCCAAGAAAACTACAATTCAGATCACAAAGAGTTGGACATGACTGCACAATAACAAATTGCTATGATAATCACTAAAATCTAGTCCTTATATATCAATTCTCACAATACCCCTGTGAGATGGGTCCAATTATTATCTCCTTTATATAGAGAATAAATTGAGACCAAGAGAGGTTGACTTGTTTAGCGTTCCTACTGCTAAGAAACATTTGAGGGAGAATTTCAATACTCTTGTCTCTATTTCCAAGTCAACTGTCTGCACACTGCATGACCTAGATGCCTTGGAATATCAAAAACATTGGAAATAGAAACAAGATTGAAAGTTCCTGCTCTCAAAAAGTTTATATTTTTATAAAGTTTTATAGACTTAAGAAGCAGGTACTTGCTTAGGTGGTTACAGACTCTTAATTAGATGATTAATAAATGTTTAATTGAATTGGATTGATTTGGAAGTTAGAAGACTTTGGTCCTACGTTTGCTCTCATACTAACCATTAGTGACTTTTCACAAGTCATTTCCCATCTCTCTGAGACTCTTTTTTGAATTGTAAAAAGAAGGGACTGGATTATATGGTCTCTAAATTGTTCTTATTCCTTAACATATTCCTTCCATATGACTACTAAAATTCCATTTAGACAAACACTAAAAAGTCAGAAGAATGTTAATCATTTCTCGTATTAACTATGGTGCGTCAATACAGACAGTGCCTTCAATTATAAGTTTGCAGAATGTCTCACATAGCCCATTGATATGTATCACAATTTTAGAATTACAAGGGGCCTTAGAAATTATCTTGTACAATTACCTTCATTTTATAGATGTAGACACTGGGGTCCCAGGAGGTTGTGACTTGCCCAAGGTCATATGCATAGTCACATAGCAGTCCCAGAAATTGAATGAACTCTGAACCTCTGACTTCATACACAGCCTTCTTTCCACCGTGGCACCCCCTCCTCCTCCCAGGCCTCTTTTCCTTCCTCAATTTTTTCTATGGCTTGTTGATTTTCTTTCTATCCCAGCCAAGCCTTATACTTCCAATTGTCAAAACTTCAATATGGATGAAGAATAGTCAGCCCTTAGCTATGTGGAATTTCCACTTTGGGACTGTCAAAAATAATTCATCAGCTGGTTTCTTTCTGTTGCCCAGGACTCATCACCAGCAAGTACACCCAAACTTATTTTAATACTTGTCTAACTGAGCAGAATTAAAATAGCATGGGTCTGAAGTTAACAAGAATTTAAATTAAACTCAGTTAAACAAATACAATGCATTCCAAAGCTAAAGAAAATGATGAGGATGGTTCAAGAGGAAAGAACTCAGGCAGGCTCGGCAGAGGCAGCCAGATGGATGTTCTCCCTTTCAACAAAAAGAAGAGACTCCAACATGGACAAAAGGAATAGAAGAAAGGTTAGTAAATTGGAAGTTAAAAGACCTGAGGTCTTAGTTCTAGTTTTACCAGTTACTCAGTGAGTGATTTTTGTCACCTCTCCCCATTCAGCATTTTCACATACAAAATAAGGGCATTGAACTAGGTGTCTTCAAGCTCCTGTCTTTCTGTGGACTGCTAGGAGTCTGAGATTCCCTACTCTTTTTTGGTTGTTAGTTAGATGAGGGGTAATTTGGCAATCAAGGGAGTTCCCACATCAGCTCTGGTACAAATTAGCTGAATGATCCTGGGCAAGTCACTTCCCTTTCCTCAGTTTCAGTTTTCTTATCTATATAAAAGGGATGAAAATGTGTTTTCCTCTTACCTCTGGGGATATTATCAAGAAAGAGCTTTAGAAAAGCATAGAATGAGAGCTGGCCTTACTATTTATGAGGGTGGAAGGGTTTGGTTCCGGCCCTGCACTTTAAAGAGGTACCGTTCTGAGGCCTGAACCATTCCTGAGATGTTTCAGGAAACTGGTCTTGGGAGCCAATTCCATTCAACCTCTTGCTTTTGTTGGCAGGTGAAGTCTGAGCACATCCTGCAGCAGTCTGCCAGAGCACAAAGACGTTGGCCTCTATACCAACAAAGAGGAGAAACATTTTCTACTGAAGGGTTCCCCAGGTCTGAAACACAGTGTGGCTGGAGAGGAGGTGCTCCTAGCTAAGGCAATGTCCTGGGTGGCAGCCCTTGGAGATATCCTGCATCAGACTGGAGGAAACAGGGCTCTGTTCTCTCTGAATAAATACTCTCGATCCAAGCAAAATGACAAATGTCAAAACAACAGCATATCACACCAGACTTCTAACTGTCCCTTAAATTCTAGATCCTGAGCCTGCTTGTGGTCCTGTCTTTCCATGGTAGACATTATCCTTGCTTTGGAAAACCAGCTCAGACTGTTTCACCTAATCTTGAGAAGCTGCCTCCATTCCTTCCCTTCCTCCATTGCCATTTCTTTTGTCCCTTTCTCCCAGACTCTTATAATAACAATAATAAACACCTGGACAATACTAATCTTAATGTACTAAGGTGTAAATATAATACTAGTATTTCAAACTGTAAAGCAAAATGTACCACAATAGACTTGAAAAGCAGGCTCCTAAAACTTGCAATATTAGCCAAAGGCAATTATTAACAAATTAACTCTCATCCTCATGAGTTCAAATCCAGTCTCAGTCACTTGGGCTAAGCACTGAGGATACAAAACAGGCAAAAAACCCAGCCCCACCCTCAAGGAATTTACAATATAATGCAAACAAATAAACATATGCATATACACATATATACACAAATATGTATATATATGCACATATATATATGTATATATATATATATATATATAGTATGTATGGAGAGAACATGAGACAGAAAGAGAGAGAGAGAGAGAGAGAGAGAGACAGAGAGACAGAGAGACAGAGAGACAGAGAGAGTCATTATAGTATTGTATAATTAAAAAAAAGGAAAGTTGGCTTCCAGTACTGACTGCTATGATTTGACAAATGACTTTACCTCTTTGTAACTCAGCATTCTCATCTTATCAAAGAAGACCAAAATGACATCAATCATGTTAGAGACAAAACATAGTGTGTCCTTGGGTTGATCAGACAACACAATCTAGGAATGTTCTACCACAGGTCAGACACAAATAGTCCATGTGAAGTATGCTAAACTTATGCACCTCACTTTTTCTTTGAGCTGTTTCAATTCTTCCCAGCTCATAGAGCATAGCATCCTCTCTGAGAAGGGCACACCATGATGGACTGTCTTGTGCCAGTGTCTCTCATGCTGATTAGGAAATTCCAAAGTTCTTTTTTTTTTTTTGGCTTTTGTAAGGCAATAGGATTAAGTGACTTGCCCAAAGTCACACAGCTAAGTAATTATTAAGTATCCCAGGTCTGATCTGAATTCAGGTCCTCCTGACTCCAAGGCCAGTGCTCTATCCACTGCACCACCTAGCTACCCCCCAAAGTTCTTAAGGGAGATGTTTAGAGAGTTCCTCGAATCATGTCATCTGACCCCATGAGCACTTGACTTGTGTGAGTTCTCCATAAAATAGTCTTTTTGACAAGTGTACATTCGGCATTAAAGCAATATGACCAACCCATTGTAGTTGAACTCTCTGTAGTAATATTTGAATGCTTGGTGTTTTAGCTCAATAAAGGGCCTCAGTGTCCAGTACCTTACCCTGTTAGATGATCTTCAGAATCTTCTTAAGACAATTTAAATGGAAGCAATTTAGTTTCCTGGCATGGTGCTAGTAGACTCTCTAGGTTTGTCACTTCTCCCCATTCAGTTTTGTCATATGCAAAATAAGGGCATTGACCTAGGTGACTAGACAGTCTTCAAGGTCCAGTCTTTCTGTAGACTGTTAGGAATCTGAGATTCCTTACTCTGCTCACTAAAATCACAATCAAGAGAGTTCCCATACCAGCTCTGGAACAAATTAGCTGAATGATCCTGGGCAAATCACTTCCCTTTCCTCAGTTTCAATTTTCTTATCTATAGAAAAGGGATGAGAATATCTTCTCCTTAGCTCTGGAGATGTTATCAGGAAAGAGTTTTAGAAGGGCATATTGATGAGGTCAGCACAATGGCTCTATAGACCTTCAGTTTGGTAGTCAGTTTAATATCTCTTCTCTCCTATACTTTCTTTCAGTCTCCAAATGCTGAGGTAGCTCTGATAATATGTGTATCTACCTCATTACCAATGTGTACCTACCAGGAAAGTACACTGCCAAAATTAGTAACTTATCCACAGTATTCAAGACTTCTCCATTTGCTGTAACCAATGGTTCTGCCTATGGATGATGTGGTGCTGGTAGATAATTAACTGTATTTTATTGTTGTTAATTGTTAAGCCAACATTAGTACAATTAGCTGAGAACTGATCCATCTTTGCTGCATCTTAGCTTCAGAGGCTGAACTGAGATCATCTACAAACAGAAAACTATGTACCAATACTCTCTCTACTTTGGTCTTGGCTTATAGCCTTTTCAGATTGAAGACTTTATTGTCAGTGTGGTAGCTGACCTTAATGCCATGTCTGTCTTCATTGAAGGCATTTAACAACATGGCTGAAAACATCATGCTAAAAAAGCCTAGGAGCAAGGACACAACCTTATTTCATTCCATGGGGACTTTGGAATCACAAGAGTATTGTCCACTATCTAGAACCTGGGCAAGCCGGCAGTCATGATACTGACATACAACACTCATGAACTTTTCTGGGCTGCCAAATTTCAACATACTTTTCCTTAAGTCCTCATGACTGACAGTATCAAAGACCTTGGTCAGATCTACTAACATTGTATACAGCCCTCATTTGTAAAAAGGTGTCAGATCAGAGATGATCTTTGGAGTTCTTTTTGAGATTAAATTCTATAATGAGTATGATACATGCCATCTTTCTGGGTCTTGACAGCCTGAAATTTCTATGATTCTATGAGTACTTGTGAGCAGGTTAGCACAATATTATCAATCATTCTGCTTAAAGATATCTATGGGTCCTTGTACAAACTCTTCAGAATGGCATTTAAATCCCTACCTATTCTGACCCATGTTTTCTTTCTAGACATTTTAAATGATTCCTCTTTACAGTCTCCAAATTGGATTACTAACTATTCTCCAAACAAAATATTCTGTCTCCCAACTTCATTTCATTGCTCAGATCACCCCACTCCACACCCCATTTCTAGAATATAGGCTCTTTCCACTTCAAGGATCAAATTGTATTTTATCTCCATTGTCTACCCTGAGCCTCACAGTGATTAGGTTTCCTCCCTTCCTCTAATTGTTTTCTATTTATTTTTCTATCTCCTTAGTAGATAATATAAATTCCTTTAGGGCAGAGATTGCTTATCTCACCCAAAACAGTGCCTTCCACTTGGTGGGTGCCTAATAAGTGTTTGCTGAATTTAGTTTCAATCTAAAAAAAAAACAGTAGCTGGGAAAGAAGGGATAAGGAGAAGTGGATTATATTGGAGACAATCATCACCATTGGTTATTGCAGGGAGAGTGAGATGTGACCCACATTTCCACCTTCTTGTTGGTTGATCACACCCCACCTTGGGGTTAGGTTACAATACTACACTGAAGACGACTGCTGTAACCTCTTATAGCCTTGTTGTTGGTTTATATTTTCCAAGCTGGGAGTATAGTGACACCTTGTGTCCAATGTCATTTCCATGTTGAGCAAATAATATTTGAATTTGTAGTGTGTGCAAAAGCAAGTGAGATTTCAGAATGTCAATAAACATCTATTAATAACTAATATGAGCCAGACACTGTGTTCTACATTGGGGACCCAAAAAGAAGCAAAAGCTAGTTACTAAAAGAGCTCTAATGGGGTAGATAACAAGTGAACAAATATGTACAAACGAAATAAGTAGGAAAAAATGGAGAGATATGACACTACAATTCAGAAGGGATGGAAAAGGGGTTCCTATAGAAGATTTTTTTTTCTTTTTTTCTACTACTTTTTTTTTTAGGGTTTTGCAAGGCAAATGGGGTTAAGTGGCTTGCCCAAGGCCACACAGCTAGGTAATTATTAAGTGTCTGAAACCGGATTTGAATCCAGGTACTCCTGACTCCAAGGCCAGTGCTTTATCCACTACACCACCTAGCCGCCCCACATAGAAGATATTTTAATAGAGACTTGAAGGAAGCCAGGAAAGTCAGAAGGCACAGTTGGGAAGAAGTTTAAAAAGACTAGAAAGATATGTTTGTAGGATGAAGGATGGAGTTATAAAACATTTTGAATGTCAAACGGAAGATTTTGTATTTGATTCTGGAGGTGATAGGGAGTCACTAGAAATTGTTGAGTTAGGAGGGTGACATGGTAGAAATGCATTTTAGGAAAGTCACTTTGGCAGCTAAATGAAGTTTGGATTGGAGTGGGGTGGGACTTGAGGCAGGTCAACCGACCAGCAGGATATTATAGCAGTACAGAAGTGAGGTGACGAGTCTTATACCAAGGTGCTGATATTATCAGAGGAGGGAATGAAATATGTTTAATAGATATTACAAAGGTAAAATTGGCAGAACTTGGCAACAATTTGGAAATGGGGTATGTATTGGGGGGGGCAACATAAGATAGAGATAATCTATGTTGTGAACCTTAGGTGACTGGGAGGATGGTAGTAACCTCAAAAGTAATAAAAGAAGTTTGGAGGAGGAGAAGGAGATTTTATAGGGAAAGATGATGAATTCAGTTCTGAACATGTTGAGTTTAAGATGGACATCCAGGTTGAGATGTCTGAAAGGTAGTAGAAAATGTTAGAATGGAGATCAACAAAGATGTTAGGATGGGATAGGCAGATATGAGAATCATTAGCACAAATATGATCATTTAATTCATGGGAGCTGATGAAATTATTTGGTGAAGTAGCATAGAGGGAGAAGAGAAGAGGACTCAGGGCAGAATACCGAGGGTCATCCATGGTTGTCAGCTAGTGTCAATTGCAGAAAGAGGTCAAGAAGGATGGCAGATTGAGAAATGGTCATTGGATGTGGCAATGAAGAGATCACTGGTAATTTCAGAGAGAGGGTTTCAGGTTGGAAGCCAGAGTATAGAGAATTAAAAGAGTAAGAGGAGAGAATGTGGAAAGCATGGATTTTCAATGTCCTTCTCAGGAGTTTAGCCACAAAAGATAGGAGAGATATGAGATTAGAGTTGGTGTGGACAGAATAAAAATTTTTTTAAAATTAATTTTTATTAAAGATATTATTTGAGTTTTACAATCCCCCCATTTTACTTCCCTCCCCCCACCCCCCACGGAAAGCAATCTGTCAGTCTTTACTTTGTTTCCATGTTGTACCTTGATCCAAATTGGGTGTGATGAGAGAGAAATATCCTTAGAGAAAAGACAAGAATTCTAAGAGGTAACAAGATCAGACAATAAGATCTGTTTTTTTCCTAAATTAAAGGGAATAGTCCTTGAACTTTGTTCAAACTCCACAGCTCCTTATCTGGATACAGATAGCACTCTCCTTTGCAGACAGCCCAAAATTGTTCCTGATTGTTGCGCTGATGGAATGAGCAAGTCCTTAAGGTTGATCATCACTCCCATGTTGCTGTTAGGGTATACAGTGTTTTTCTGGTTCTGCTCATCTCACTCAGCATCAGTTCATGCAAATCCCTCCAGGCTTCCCTGAAATCCCGTCCCTCCTGGTTTCTAATAGAACAATAGTATTCCATGACATACACATACCACGGTTTGCTAAGCCATTCCCCAATTGAAGGACATTTACTTGATTTCCAATTCTTTGCCACCACAAACAGGGCTGCTATAAATATTTTTGTACAAGTAATGTTTTTACCTTTTTCTTCATCTCTTCAGGATATACACCCAGTAGTGGTATTGCTGGGTCAAAGGGTACGCACATTTTTGCTGCCCTTTGGATGTATGGACAAGATAAAATTGACGGTTTTTGAGGATGGGAGAGTCAAGAGTATATTTGTAGGCAATAGGGAAGCAGTCAGTATGACCGACTGAGCACCTTGCTACATGAAAAGCCATTATTGATGCCTTCTTCCAGAGGCATTTCAGGAAGTGATTCTCACCTGGGAGGTATCTAAATGTGGATCTTCTAATTAGAACCTGTAAGATGACTAAAATGTGGAGGAAGGAATTTGTTTTTTACCCCTTAACCCTCTTCTGACCCTCAGGGGATTACAGTAGTTGTAGATCTACTAAAAAGCAATTCCTGTTCAGGTATTATTAGCTTCTTTCATGTGTTTTTTGAAAAGTACATTTTATTGATGTCTTTAGTTTGGAAATCACAATCATTTCCAGATATCATTGGTCCTCTCCATCTCCAACACACATACTAAATGAACTCTCTTGTAACAAAGAAAAAGTTAAGCAAAACCAATTGACTGAGAACTTTATCTGATAATATATACAACTCTCCTTTTAAAAATCATTATTATTATTGGTTAAATTTATTATTTCTTTCAGTTGTTTCTAGCTCCTGTCTCTCCCCTGGAAAGAAACAAAGAGAGGATTGAAGAAAGGAAGGAATGAAGGAGGGAGGGAGGGAAGAAAGAGAGGAGGGAAGGATAGAAAGAAAGGAGAAGAAAGAAGGAAAAAGAAAAAGGGAAGAGAAAGGAAGATAAAGAAAAAGGAAGGAAGGAAGAAAAAAGGAAAGAGAAGGAAAGCAGGAAGGAAGAAAGAAAGGAATAAAGGAAGGAGGGAGAGAGGAAATGGAGAAAGGAAGGAAAGAAAGGAAGAAAAAAAGAAAGTTAAGCTTATATAAGAAAGGAACTTTTATCACGCAAGCAAATTTTCTTACATTGGCCATATAAAAAATCCACTTTATTATTCTGTATATTATTAGTCCATCAACTCTCTGTCTTGAGGCAGGCAGTATTCTTTATCAGTTCTTAAAACTCATGACTTTATTTAGTTGATTAGAGCTCATACTTCCCAAATTGTTCATTTTTGTAATACTGATATTAGAGTAACTTGTTCTTCTGGTTTTGCTCATTTCACTCTGCCTCAGTTAATACAAGTCTTTCCATGTCTTTGAAACCGTCCTCATCATCCTTTCCCATCGTGCAATAGTATTTCATCACATTCATCTACCACAATTGATGAATGTCTCACTAGTTTCCAGTCCTTTACCACCATATAAAGAACTGCTATAAAAAATTTTGTCCATAAAGAACCTTTCCTTCTATCTTTAATTTCTTTGGGGTTTAGGCCTAGTAGTGGTATAGCTAGACCTAAAGCATGTATTGCTTAGTAACATAGTATACATCATTACAAATTGCTTTATCCAAATGGTTGGACCTGTTCATAGCTCCAATTATATTGCATCAATGTGACTGTTTTCCTTTTACACTAAAATGTATATTTTCTTTTTTGTCATCTTTGTCAATCTGGTGGGCATGAGGTAGAACTTCAGAATTCTTTTCATTTGCATTTCTCTAATATTAATAATTTGGAACTTTTTCTCCCCAAATAGACAGATTGGGTTTCTTCCCTCAAGAACTATATGTTCATGCCCTTAATTATTTTTCAGTTGGTGAATAGCTCTTATTATAAATTTGAATTAATTCTTATACACTTGGAAATTGGCCTTTTATCAAATTAACTTGCTGCAAAGATTTTTTACTAGTTAACTGTTTCCCTTCTATTCTTAGCTGCTCTGCATATTTTGTGCAAAATAGTCTTTTAGTTTTATGTAATTAAAAATATTCCTTTTATTTTCTCTGATTCTTTCTATCTTTTGGTTGTGAATGCCACTGTTGAAATTTTATGTTGTTCTGGTCCCCCCCGATTACATTTCATACTGCATTTAGTATAGCAAGTATATAAGTAGTCAATATAAGGTAACAATGATACAAAGTGATATAAAGGGGAATATAGATGCCATTTGCAAAACTCTTTCATGAGTTAGGGGAGTGGAGAAATCACTTGAAAACTATCTCATTAAAAAAAGAAAACTGTCTCATAAGTTAACTGAGACCACTTCCAGAGATGATGTGCTAAATTAGGTAAAACCCATTAGGGCCCAAAGTAAAAGCCCCTCAGTCCCAATAATTGTCCTCAGATATTCTTAGTAAAACCAGCCATATGTTGTTTAAATTACAGATTCTAAGGTGGCACTGATAATGTTGAAATTATATTGGTATATAAAAGAACCAACCTTTAGGTGCCCCTTCAAAAATGAGTCCCTTGGGGTTGATAATTTGAATGGAATTCATACTAGATCTTGAAAGAGAGGAGATGGACATGGAGAGTTAAAGTAAAGAGAGGTGATTTGTCATTGTCAGTGTTGAGCATGCTTGGGCTCCATACTAACCTCTGGCATTTTCTTCTCTTGAATCAAACAGGATAGCTGAGTCCAGAGCATGTGGCATATTGGATAAATGGCAAATTTTTTTTCCCTGACCATATGGCTGTTAAAGTGCTTCTTCCCCCTCTTTTTTTTTCTATTGAGGATATAGCTGTCTAATCCAGTTTTCCTATTTAAAATTGTTTACTTCCTATATTAATTAGTACCAGAGCTAGTCAAACAGGGGGGTCAATTCTGCATATTTCTACTTAAATGACTTTTTTTTGGTAAAAGAAGGCAGAGAGAAAGGAGGAAGATAATGTTCTATGATATTTAGAGATGGATGGACAAATGTTCAGACCTTCTGTCTTTGTCACAATCACTCTATTTTATCTGGAAGAGTGATCTAAATGAGAAAACATCTTGTAGATATTAATAATTATTGTTATTCAGTCAGGTTTGACTCTATGTGATCCCTCTTTGGGTTTCCTTGGCAAAGATCCTGGAGTGGTTTTCCATTTCCTTAGTTCATTTTACAAATGAGGAAACTGAGGCAAGCACTTGTCCTGGGTCACACAGTTAGTGAATGTCTGAGGCTGGATTTCAACTCACAAACATATGACTTCCTGACTCCAGGTCACGAATCTGGACAATTATTCATTCCCAAGACATGAGTAAACCAGTTTAAGTGGAGGCAGGATAATTAAAAAAGAAGCTTCCCTTAGAGACAGGCATATCAGGCAAATTTTCTCCCCTTCTTTATTTTTTCCAACAGAGGCACACATCCCAGCTAACTCTGAATAAGGGAAGAGTAAAGGAATTGACTAAGGGTTTTTTTTTTGTTTAGTTCCTGATCCTGATGAAGAAATGAATTGGGAAAGGGTGACTTTATTCATATTGAGTTGGGGTTCATCGAAGAGGGAGTAGTAGCTTTCTGTTAAATAAAATACCTCCAACTAGTTAATGATAGTAATTGAAGCATTACCTTTCTTATCCAATTTGTGATATTAATTTATTTGGCAGAAGTTTCAAAGTTGATATAAAGAGAAATTATTGTCTTTATAACTGGCTATTCAAATTCTGAACTATAAATTGATAATGGAAGAGAAATTGCTCTTAAGAGCAGCTATCTAGTATGGCTTCATGTCCTCACAAAGATGAAGCACAAAATAATCTTCTGTAGGAAGTCTGGAGGTCTGAGGAAAAGGAAGGGAGGAATAGATGATTTTTAAGATTAGATTTTAATAGGTCAAGATAGAGAGTGGCAAGGTGAGATCAAGCATCCCTAATTTCTTCAGATGTCCTCAAAATACATGGTATCTGGGGCGGCTAGGTGGCGCAGTGGATAAAGCACCAGCCCTGGAGTCAGGAGTACCTGGGTTCAAATCCAGTCTCAGACACTTAGTAATTACCTAGTTGTGTGGCCTTGGGCAAACCACTTAACCCCACTGGCCTTGCAAAAAAACAAAAAAAAATTAAAAATAAAATAAAATACATGGTATCCAGTTAGGCCAGGCTAACAAAATCATTTATGAATCCATACTCAAGTTAACTTTGAATCAGAAAAGGCTAGAGCTATAACGGACCAATTAGTCCAGCTTCTTCATTTGACAGAAGGGGAAATTGAGTCCCTGTGAGCCAAAGGAAGTCAAAAAGTCATCCAGGAAGACTGAGGTCTTGGGGAATATTGGGGATGAGTGAGGAACTGAGATCGTTGAACTTTGGAGAGACACCGAGATAGGAAGAGAAGTAATCAGTAGGCAACAAGTCAAGGGCAGAAACTAAGCCAATGAATCTCTCAGTCCTAACCCAGAGAACTTTTCATTTTGTGCAGCATTCCCAGAGACCAATGCTGTCTCTGTGAGCAATTGTGAGATTTCTCTTAATAACTCCAGTTACAGACAGTGTGGTATAGTGGAATGAGAACTGGTTAGGGAGTCATGGGCTTATGGAATCACAGAGTTATGAAGGACAGCAGAGGTTAGGGTTGCAACTTGAACCCAAGACTTCTACCTTCTAATTCAGTGTCCTTCCCACTCTATTGTGCTTCTCATCTGTGGTCTTGTCATTAGCTTCCGCCTCATATGGCAATCTCTTTTGCAATATATATCCTCCACACTTGGTTATCCTCTTAACCTTTTTAGTTTTTGCCCAAATGACATGACTAAAGGCCAAATTGCCAATCTAATTTCACCAGATCAAAGCATTTACTTTCACATTCTGTCATTAAAGGTTACAGAACACAATTACCCACCTCCTGAAGGGGGAGAGTCACCAGTCAATAAAAAAAGCACCTAATCTGTGATAGGCAATGAATTAAATTGTAGGGATACAAAGAAAGGTAAAAGACAGTCCCTACTTTCAAGGAGCTCAAAGTCCAATGGGGGGGGATAATTTGAAAATGACTATTTTCAAACTTGATATATACAAGATAAATTTGAGATAGTAAATGGAGGGCACTAGAAATAAGGGTGATCAGGAAAGGCTTCTTGTAGAAGGTGAGATTTTTAGAGGGGGGCTCAAAGAAAGTCAGGGAAGCCAGTAGGCAGAAATGAGTAAGGAAAAAATTCTAGGGATCAGGAAAATGTAACAAAATAGCTGGAGTCTAGAGATGGAATGCCTTGTTCCAGGAATAACAAGAAAGCTAGAATCACTGGATCATAGAAATGGTGATGGAATATGTAAAAAGATAGCAAAGGGAAGAGGAAGTGAGGCCGGAAGGATTTTGAATAGCAAATAGAGGACGGGATGGAAGCTTTGTAAATGGATTTTCAAAGTTATTGAGAAAGAATGCTGCTATAAAAGAGCAATATTAACAATTAACAATATTAATTTTATTAGTGAACATATTGATTTGAGGACGCTCTGTGATACTGGAGTAGATTCTTTTGCCTGGTAAAACAGAGTTAGAATTAGAGGGCTCAGGTAAATAATTTCCCAAACTAAGCAAGTATACCATGCATAGCAGTGGAGTTTCCTTTGATCTTCTACTAAAGGTTATCCCTAAGAAAAGAAGCCAACATGAAGGAATTTGTCCTTTGGGTTACTGGATCTGAGAAATCCTGTCCAATATATGGAATTATATTTTTATCACAGGGTACTAACACACCTGAGTTAGAGATCTACCTGAGGGTGAGGGTGGAGAGAACTAACTCAAGCTGTGCCGAGTTTTTAAAGAGAACTCATGGCTTAGCTATGAGTCTTGGTTCTCTAATGTATGTAATTCATAGTCTGAGAATCACCTGCTCAGTTGTTTTGGTCTTGTGACAGAGTGCTCAAGTAATTTTTTGTTATTATAACTAGGTCTCTGATATCATCATGGTAGATAACTGCCAATGTTAAGATTCTTTTCATTCATACAGATGCTAATCAGCAACTAATGTGTAACCTATAATCTTAGGGCGTTGCCTTGGTGATAGGGAAATTAAATGACTTAACCATGGTCACACAACTAGTAATGCTTTTTAAAACTGTTATTATTTTATTTTGAGTTCCAAGCTGTCTCTTTCCTTCTCTCCTTCCCAACCTTGCGCTAGTGAAGGCCAATATTTGACACAGATAAATACAAATATATAACCATACAACATATTTTCATATATCCATCATATATAAATGTATCTATATATTCATATATCCTAATTATATATATATATATGTCATACAATATATATTTCTATATATCAATTATTTCTCTAGAGATAGCATCTCCATTCATAGATCCTTTGGAGTTAATTTGAATGTTCATATTACTAAAATATTCATGTTATTCTTCAAACTATATTGAACATTCTCTTGATTCTGTTTGTCTCAGTCTTTATTATTTCATACAAGTCTTTCCATGTTTTTTTCTAAAATCAACCTGCTCATCATTTCTCATAGCACAGCAGTATTCCATCATGATGTTAATTTTATTTAGAAAAGTTGTGGCACCAAAAAATTCTTTAAATCACTAATGATTGTACAAATTAAATCAACTTTGAAATTTTACCTCACATCTCTCAGGCAAAGATTACAAGAATAAAATGATTCAATATTGGTTTATCTGTGGGGGAAAAAAGACACATTGATATATTGTAAGTATAGCTGAGAATTGGACTAGCCAGGATGGAAACAATTTGGAAGAATGCACAGAAAGTTACTAAATCATGAATAGACCTTTTGACTTACATATTAAATTAGTTACTTTTAAATTAATTACTATTAAACCCACAAGAGAAATAGAAGGAAGAGTAAAAGAATCTATATATAGGAAAGTATTCATGGCAGCTTTTTTGTGGTTGTCAAAATTCAGAAACTAATAAAATGTTTTCTTATTGGGGAAGAGCTAAACAAATTGTGGTATGAATGTAGTGGAATATTATTGTGCCATAATAAATTATGAAATAGACAATTATAGAGCAAACTGGAAACTGAAGCAGACTGAAGTAAGTAGAACTAAAAGAACAATTTTCTCAATAAAAGCAACATTATAAAGGGGGAAAAAAGACTTGAAAATTCTGAGGAAATAGTGATTTGCCATGATGCCAAAAGAATGAAGATGAAATATTCTACTTTACATTTTAAATGTAAATGAAGTCCAATGAAGGAATTTGATTTGCCAGATTATATAGATATATATTGAATTTATTTTTTGTATTTACTTTTTAAATTTTAAATTTCCCCACTGAGGGGAAGGGTGATAGAGGAAGGAACCGATTGTTTTACCTGTTACTTGAAATTAAAAAAAAATTTTAAAGTTTTTAAGAAGAATAATTGATTTCTTTATCGACTCACCTGAAATCACTTACGACTTTTTGGCTAGCTAGATATCAAGTTTCACAGAGAATATCCCCCCCTTTCCTGTTTTACCAGAGTAGACAATTATAAACTCTGTCTATGTTAGGGTAAAAAGAGGAAAAAACCCAAGCTCATTACATCTGTTAATATGTTTTGAACTAAACTGTAGCTAAGAAAATGTTGTTCTTCTTTGCCTGGTCTGCTCTCCTAAAATGTCCACCAGGACTGCCAAATTAGGAGTAGCATTTCTGGAAGCATGGAAGAAAACTTGTGTTGAATGCTTTATTTTTTCCTACTCAAAACCCAACAATGTCTTTTCCATATCTCTCAGTCAATTGTACCATTGTGGAGATATAGCTTGGTGTAGAGAACAGTCTGTAAAAGTCTGCTTTTTGAGCAAGGATACTCTGGACATGTGCATAGCTCCTTCTCAGAGGGATGAGGATGTAGGCGAATGAGTTGGCAATTGTTGATGTCCTTATGTCTGTGAGTCATGAGAGAATGCCATGATCTCGGAAGTATTAGAATTGCAGGTGGCTGAAAGGGCGATGGGAAGCTGCATGGTGGGTGGGTGTGAGCAGCATGTTGTCATCAAAAACTTGCTCATAAGATACAGCTTAAAAGACATTAGCTATTATTGATTTGGCTGGAAAAGAAGGTGGGCTGGACATAGGGAAAGTGAGGGATTAAAGATCTCCTTCAACCCAAAGACTTTTCTATTTTTATTGAAAACAATACCCTTCTTCTCCCAGTTTCCCAGGATCATAATCTCCCCTCAGTGTCATCCCAGACTCCTATTATTACAACTGGAATGAACCACAGACAACATCTATTCCCATCTTGTCCCCACCCAACCTATAGTCTCAATTAGTAATATACGTAAATTCTCTACTGCAGGTATATTTAATAAATAGATTAACATATTGAGTACATGAATGTTTAAGGAATCTGAGATTCAACACTGAATATTACCTTCACTGAAAATCCAAGACACTCCAAACCCCAGACCAAATTTGCTCATACGTCATTTAGAAGCTGTGAAGGGGAACAACTAGGTAGTCCAGTGGATAGAGCATCAGTCCTGGAGCCAGGAGGTCCTAAATTCAATCTGACCTCAGCTATTTAATAATTATCTAGCTATATGACCTTGGGCAAATCACTTAACCCCATTGCCTTGCAATGCCCCCCATAATAATAAAAATAAAAAGTTGTGAAAGGAAAGGCCATTGCAGACCCATAAATGATAATAATAACAATAATAATGATAATAATAAAAACTTGTAAAATTTACATAGGGACATCCTCACAACAAGAATGCAAGGTAAGTGGTGTAAATATCGTCTCCCATTTTACAGGTTGAATAAGCTGAGGTCCAAAGAGTTTAATGACTTGTTCACAATCACCTAGCTAATAAAGATTAGCAATGAGAGTTGACTATGTATCATGGCTCCAAGTCTTCTACTTTTTCCATTATCTCATGCTGCCCTTGATAATCAAGACTAGAAGCTAACACCAAAGGTTGATCACAGAATTTCAGGGCTAGAAGGGATCCTCACTGGCTAGGAGGCCAATAGAACTACCTAGAGGTGTAACAAGGGTGAAGTGATGGGGCTTTGTTCCAGGGTGCTGAATTTAAATGGTACTGAAAGCACTCTCAGTTTTTCAACAGAAAACAAAATACCCAGACTTAGAGCATAGTTAATAAGAAGAATTAGCTAAAATGGGAAGTTACCATGTAATCCGTGACCTCTCTTGGTGTCAGCACCACAGATAAGCTCCTTCCCTTGAGGGTATGTTTCCTTCTGTTTGCTCATGGAGGACTCAGGTGGATCTATGGACAAAAAGTACCCTGAGAACTCCTTTGGCAACCTTCCTTAAAATAATTTTTTAAATAAAGATTTAAATAAAATGTTTTAAATAAAAATAAAATAAAATATTTTAAGTAAAAATAAAATAAAATATTTTAAATAAAGAATAACTTAAAAAAACCTTTTTGCTATGGCCAAATTCTCATAGTAGACAAAACTATTAAATCACATCTTTGATTTCTTCTAGTAATTCTTAAATCTTCTTACCATCAGCTTAAAAAGATCCAAATCTTTTCATTGATTTGCATCTGGCATATTTTCCAGTCTTCACCATATTTTTTCTTCTCTTGGTGTACTCCAGTTTGTCAATATCTTTCCTAAAATATGCCAAGAAGTGATAATCTGAAGGTCTTAAATCATGAGCACGTGGAAAATGTGGACCAGATGTGCTTGTTTTCTTTTTACCTATGGTCCCATCAAGAAGGGCAGAATACAATACACCATAACCTCCCTTGTTCTGGGTACTGTACCAGTCACAGAGCACTGTACCACATGGCTTAGACACTCAGATATGAGCTTACAAAGAAAGATTTCAATCTTTAAGATGTCTCATTACATTTTAGTGGCTCATTTTGTCTTCCCCTAGGGTTTCCCCTCCATGCATCAGAATATGTGTCAACAGCTTCCATGCAAAATCACTAAATCAAATAAAGGATAAGGTGATCAGACCAATGGCCCATAAATACTGAAGAAAACTCCTTTTTTTTTTGGAGTGGATTGGCACTGGAATGGTCAGGACCACAAGGATCTATATAACTCAATACAATTTAATTCAAAACCTACTTCATCACTAAAGACATTTGGAGAAAAAGAATTGTATTAAGGATTTAGAGACATTAAATATGATAACAATGTCCCTGCCTTTAAGGAACTTACATCTTAGTGCAAGTTTAGAATGTGTAGATAAAGGAGGTAGGTAAGACTGATCATTAACAACCTGAGTAATGATTCTCAAGTTTTTTGCTTAAGACACAGTATTTTTTTCACTTTAATTTTTTATTTGTGTTTCTAACAACAAGCAACAATAATTTTCATTAATCATTTTTTGTAAGGTTTTGAATTTTTTCATTTTTCTCCCTCCCTCCTTTCCCTCCTCCCTTCCCCTGACAGAAAACAATCTAATAAAGGCTCTACATGTGTCATTATACTAAACAGATTCTTCTTAATCTTGTAGGACACAGTATTTTTGATCATTAGGAACTGGGGTACAAGGAAGTTGGCAATGCTCATAGGTAGTCTTGGGAAGCTTGTACATACTCAGTGGTATGCTTGTTGAGTTCTTTGTGAGTTCAAGGTCTGGTGTGTTTGGGATTTAGTGGTTATGTTGTCATAAACAAGCTTTGTTTATTTTGTAATGATTATACCTATCATATTACAAACGTTTAATTAATGAAACTCAAATGAAGTAAAAGAAATTTTCTTTAATCTTGAGTAACATTTACATTTTTGCAGCCTATCACAATACTTTGAGAAGCATTGAATTTGGGACATCAAGAAAAGCTTTCCATATGAGGGGCATGAGTTGAACATGGAAGAGAATCAGCTATCCTTACACAAAGAGAAGAGAAGAAAATACATTTCAAGCACTAGGGCAAACTGTCTGGTAGCCTTGGAACAGGACATGGACTGCCAAAGTTCATGGAGTAAGTGGATCAGTTTTGACTGGAACATGAAGAAATAATGTGAAATAAACCTGGAACTATAAAGTGGGATCTGATTGTGAAGGGCCATATATGACAGATTGAAAGAATTGTAACCTAAGAGGGATAGATCCCATCAATGGGAAATTGGTTGAACAAATTATGGTACATCAATGTAATGTAATGTAAATTCATCTTAATAAATGATGAAAAGGATAATGTCAGAGAAACCTGGGGGAAGCTCATAGAAACTAATGGAATAAAGGGAGCAGAATGAAAACATCTTATGCAATGAGAATGATGCAAAAAAGAAAAGTTATTTGGAAAGATTTAAGGACTCTGATCAGTGCAATGATCAAGCACACCTTCAGAGGACCAAAGATGGAGAGTTATATTCACTTCCTTACTGAGGGATCTGTGATTCTCAAATCCTCTACCTCAGGGGCAGAATGAGATAGACCGTTTTGGATTGATGGATATATGCATTTATTCGTGCTTATTATTTTTAAGGATTGTGCTTTTCTTTTTTTTAATCTGTGAGGTGGACAGTGATCATATAACCAAAAGAAAAGAAAAAAATAAATAAAAAAGGACCTTTGAAAACTTCAAAAAGGGACAGAAGGAAGCTTGGAAGAAATATTTATAAGGAAACATCTTTGAAAATAACATGTTAAATTTATTGTATATTTTTAAAGAGTAAGCTATAAATAATAAAAATCCAGATTTTCCCATATCATTTACTGTCTTCCTGTCTCTCTCTCTCTCTCTCTCTCTCTCTCTCTCTCTCTGTCTTGTCTTTCTCCTCTATTGCTCTCTTTTCAGTGTTCATTAAATTTAGAATTTTTAAAGAGAGTTTTTAATGACAAACTGAAGAGTTTGTATTTGATCTGCTTATAGTACTACCTTGGTTAGGGTCAACCTTCAAGAGGAGAGAATTCAGGGCTGATAAGGAGTTGAAAATTCTCATGGTAAGCCTCATCCTCCTCTAGCTCTTTTTCAATTTTCCCCTGAATTTTTTGTGCAATTTACTTTCAAAAGCTAAATATAGCACAAGCATGTAAATTAATCATGAGCTTCAGTCAGTGATAGAACTAAGATCTCATCAGTGGGGCAATAAGAATTGAAGACAAGAATAATCCACAACTTGTCTAGGGAACTCATACCTTGTGAAGAAGATGCTAGAGGAAAGAGAGTAGGTCTACATATTCCCAATGGAGCAGTCTATATATTTTTAATGTGTTTCAGACTATTGACACAGTTTGAGTTGAGATTGCAATCTACCCAACCACCCAGATCTTTTCCCATGTCAGTCATTTTTAGCTTACTTCCTCCATCTTGCAATTGTAAAATTATTTTTTCAAACCCAATTTATCTCTACCCAATTTGATTTGATTTGGTTTGGCCCATTGTTCTATCCCACCTAAATGGTTTTGGATCTTGATCATTAGTCACTGTTTTAGTTATCTCAATTAGCCTCATGTCATCTGAAAATGTGTTCAGTTAATGAGTACACATGTGGGTTGGGATCTTATTGCACATACTCTTCTGTGTATGTATTACATTGTCCATTATAAGAAAGTAAGAGGACATGGACCATTTTATTTATTCCTGAATGTACAGCACCTACCAGAATACTTTATACTCAGTAGGTATTTAACAAATATTCATTGCATGAACTGTGTCCACAAAGCTTTGCAGCAATTTCCTGATCAACCGGTTTCCCTAGTAACTCTTTAGAAAAGCAAATGAAGTTATTATTCCTGGTTAGAGCAAGCTGTCTCTTAGTGATAACTTGTTCATTTAATTTATGTTTAAAAGTCATTGCTTTAATAATACATTTTTAAATTTTGTTAAGGAATTCATTCCACAAGCATATATTAAGTCCCTGTAGGGATAAAGAGAAGGAAAATGAAACAATTGTTGCCCTCAAGGAGCTTTTTTTAAACCAGATTGTTTTATTATATTAGTTTAAACCCCCAATAGAGACTTCTTTTACTTAGTCAATAACCATTTATTAAGCTTCTACTCTGTACTATACTGATGAAAATTGGTATCTTCTCTGCAGCTTCTATTCTTAGAAACCCAATCCTTAAAACAAATTAGCATAGGTAAGTAAAACAAATGCATACATCCACCAGATCCACCGTCTTTCTCATCCTGCACCAGGGTCTTTGAGACTACAAATGATTTGTCCAAGGTCACTAAACCGCTATGTATTAGGAGCAGGACTTAAACTTGGAGCTTCCTGTTTCCAAGACTAACTCTCTACTCACTAAGAATTATAAGAGTAAATATAAAGTAATTTGGATAGGATCAAGGAGGAAGGGTGTTGGTGACCAGATAAGGCTTGTGATAGCAAATCATACTTGAGTGAAGTTTTGAAGAATATAATTTAGTTTCACTGGTCTATGGTTTGAATTCTCTTTTGGTCTCTCTTTTCCTCCTTCCCTTCCTTCCTTCCTTCCTTCCTTCCTTCCTTCCTCTCTCTTTCCTTTTTCTGTCTAATTAAGACTAACATCTATTATAATGAAATTTTTGGCCCCTCTCCTATTCTAGATATTTCAGAGGCTCATACAACAGCTCAGCTGCCGGTTCCTTCAGAACTCTGGGATATAGTTGATCCCAGGGAGGTAATTCAAACTCATTGAGGGCAGCTGTGGGTGCCCTCTTATCTTGGGTTTCAGCTCCCTATTAAGCCACTCTATTCTATCCTTCCCAGTTTGAAGAATTCTCCTTAATAAAAGAAAACCAGAATAACAGTTGAGCAGTTCAGCCTTTTATTCATTATCCATTAACAACATCCTATCTTCTCTAATTCTAGCCCTTCTTTGATCTTCCTGCTGCCTTTAAATAGCTTTAAAAAAAGAAAGAAAAGAAAAAAAGGGAAAAAAAGCTCTTTTTGTTTTTCTGAGTCTTCACTGCCAGTCTCAGCTTGTTCTGAACTTTAGGTTGTTGACAAAAGCCCTAAAGAACCAAGTCACTCTTTTGAATTCAGCATTATCTAAGAAAGGGACAGTGGCTGGTACTGACAATACCTTATAAAGAAATTTAAAAGATGAAACTATAGGATTTAAATGCTGGTACAGTGTTGAGCTGGAAATATTTTCTAAGCTTCAGACAGCAGTCTCCCCTTTCCAATACACTCCTCTTTCATTTAACTAATCTATCAATAGTGGGCATCTTTAAAAATTGTTTTTTAATCATCTGATCTGAGAACAAAGTTATTATGCCAGGAAATTAATATTATCTGTCTGGAGCCTTTGGGATAAAGCAGGGGATCCCAAAGCATCTGATCTCCCTTGAAGAGTATCATTTCATGTCCATTGGCCCCAAATTGGGAGCATTACAGGAGGAAAAGAGGAGACCTATACTGTTCTAGACAAAACTCTTCTTGGAATTTTTTCTTTTTTCTTTTTTGAATGTTATTTTTTCTTATTTTTTTAATTACATGCAAAGATGGTTTTCAGCATTCATCTTTTTGCAAGATTTTGAGTTCCATATTGTTCTTCCTCCCTCCCCCCTTCCCCATGACAGTGAGTAGTATAATAGAGGTTATGCTTGCAAAGACATGCTTAATATATTTCCATATAAGTAATATTGTGAAATAAGAATCAGAACTAAAGGGAAAACATGAAAAAGGGGGAGGGGAAGGTGGGGTGTAGGTGATAGAGGAGAGGGTAAATTGTGGGAGAGGGTAATCAGATACAACACACATTTTTTGTTTTTTTTTCAAGGTGGTGGGATTGAGTGACCTGCCTGGGCCCACATGCCTGAGTGGTTGTTGGGTGTCTAGGGTGGGTTTTGGGCTCAGGTCCTACTGGTCCTAGGGGTCTGTATTCTGTCTGCTGCACCACTTGACTGCCCCATAGCACACTTTTGAAGAGGGACAAAGTGAAAGGAGTGAGAAAATAGAATAAATGAGAGTGGGGAGTAATGAATAGAGAGAAATAAAATCATCAATAGCAACTGTGGGAAAAAATATGAAAGCACCTTCTCTGATGGACTTATGGTAAAGAATGCAATCCACCATCAACAAATATTATATGTAATGGGGATAAACTCAGAGTATTTAAAATAAGATCTGGGTGAAACAATGATGCCCATTATCACCATCACTATTCAATATAGTTTTAGAAATGTTAGCTCTAGAAATAAGAGACAAAAAAGAAATTGAAGGAATCAGAATTGGCAATAAAGAAGCAAAAAAAAAAAACCCAACTTTCACCTTTGCAGATCATATGATGGTATTTGTAGAGAACCCAAGAAAATCATCTAAAAAACTATTTGAAACAATTAACAAATTCAGCAAAGTATAAAATAAACCCACATAAATCATCAGCATTTCTATATATGAACAACAAAACCCAACCAAGAGCAAGAGATAGAAAGAGAAATTCCATTTAAAGTAATTGTAGACAATATTAAATATTTGAGAATCTACTTCCCAAGACAAACCCAGAAACTGATTGAACACAATTAAAAAGCACTTCTCACTCAAAGTCAGATCTAAATAATGGAAAATGCTAATTCTTCATGCTAATATAATAAAAAATGACAATTCTACCCAAATTAAATTACTTATTCAGTACCACACCAATTAAACTACCAAATAATTATTTTGCTGAGCTAGAAAAATAGTAACAAAAGTTATCTGGAGCAACAAAAGGTCAAGAATAGCAAGGGAACTGATGGGGGAAAAATGTAAAGGAAGGTGGCCCAGATCTAAAACTATCCTATAAAGTAGCAGTCATCAAAACTGCCTGGTACTGGTTAAGAAATAGCGTAATGGATTGAAGGATTAGGAGAGGTTAAAAAAAAAGCAGTAAATGACCACAGTAATCTGCTATTTGAAAAACTCAAAGACATCAGCTTCTGAGATGAGAACTCACTATTTGATCAAAATTTTGGGAAAACTGGAAAATAGCATGCCAAAAACTAGGCATAGACTCAAATCTCACACGCTATACCAAAATAAGATCAAAATGGATACAGGATTTAGACATAAAGGTTGACACCATAGATAAATAGATAAATCAACAGACCAAGAAATACTCTATCTATCAGATCTATGGAAAGGGGACAAATTTTTGACCAAACATCAAATACAGTACATTATAAACTGAAAAAAATGAGTGATTCTGACTCTATTACATTAAAAAGTTTTTGCACTAATAAAATCGATGTTGCCAAAATTAGAGGGAAAGCAAAAAAGCTGGAAAATAATCTTCACAACTAGGAGTTCAGATGATGGTTTCATTTCTAAATTATAGAGAACTGCATGAAATTTATAAGGTTGTGTCATTCCCAATTGATAAATGGTCAAAGGATATGAATAGACAGTTTTTAAATGAAGAAAATAAAGCTATCTATATGTCTATATAATTATATGAAAATATGCTCCAAATCATTATTGATTAGAGAAATGCAAATTAAAACAACTCTGAGGTATCATCTACACCTATCAGATTGGCTAAGATGACAATAAAGGGGAAATGATCAATGTTGGAGAGGTTGTAGGAAGATTGGGACATTAATGCATTGCTAGTGGAGTTGTGAACTGATCCAACCATTCTGGAGTGCAATATGGAATTATGCTCCAAAAGCAATAAAACTGTTCATACCCTTTGACCCAGCAATTCCAATAATAGGATTATATACAGAAGAAATCATAAAAACTGAGAAAAGTTCCACATGTTCCAAAATATTTATAGCCATTCTTTTTGTAGTGGCAAACAATTGGAAATTGAGGGAATGTCCATCAATTGAGGAATGGTTAAACAAGTTGTGGTACATGAATATTATGGAATATTATTGTTCTATAAGAAACCATAAATGGTCAGACTCTAGAGAAGCATGGAATGAATTACAGGAACCGATACTGAGTGAAGGGAGTAGAACCAAGAGAATAATGTACATATTAACACCATTGTGAGATAATTAACCCCAATGGATGCGGCTGCTCTCAGTATTTCAGAGATTTGGGACAATCCTATTAGACCAACTATAGACAATACTATCCCCACCCAGAGGAAGTTAAACAAAAAACAAAACAAAACAGCAGAATCGGATGTACACTACATTCACTTCATAAAAAAAAGAAAACTCTTATGAATTTCTTTCCCTTAATCCTAATTCCTGAAACTAACTAAACATGTTTAACACAAATGTGTGTATGTACAATATTAACCTGACTGTTTGCTGCTGTGGGGATGAAAGTAGGAAGGGAGTCTGGAAGGAAATTTTGTAACTTAAAAATATACATATGCATATGGATGAATGTTGAAAAATGTTCATAACATATATTTGGAAAAATAAAATATCAATAAAAAAGAATATGATCTACCCCAAGAGACAGAGCTGATGGTATTTGAACACCAGCTGAAGTACAATTTTTTTTAATCTTTCTTTCACTTTTTTGTGAGGTTTAGTAATGTAGAAATAAATAAAAATAATAAAAAAAAGATTTTTATGTTCTTGTTATCTCCTCCATTAGTGTTGGTTCATCCTGAGTAGGGATTGCTTATAGTAGCTACAAAATAAATACTTGATTAATTTATTTCTTGATGACATTGATGCCAGACAACCTTTCTAAGCTTCCATTTCCTTATCTGTAAAATGGAGATAATACATGCAGTGTCTTACTCAAAGGATTATTTTGAGACTCAGATCAGGAAATGCATACAAAGCATTACATAAATACCAATGATTATTATTGCTGTTATTTTTATAAAAGAAGACTGTTTTCATCAGAGAAATCATTAGACACAAATGTCTCCTTACTCTCCTTTATTGATAGGCACCCCCTTTCTTCTGCCTTGTCCTTGGTGCTGACATAACTTCCCTAGTTTTGGATGGCTGTTGTGAACTACTGTTACTTCCCAAGAACTTTTTGGTTTGACTTATCCATTGAATTTAAGTTTGCTGTACCTGGAGATCTTTTATCTCTCTAAGATCATAAACCAAAGATCACATGTTTTATTATTCCACCCCCACCCCCACCCTCACCCCCCGCCGTGACTCTCTGCTTTAGGGCCCTTTTCATCAGCAGGGACCATTAGGATTTTAAGTCCTTGAGTTCCACAGGGTTCCAGTAAAAACTAATAGAATCACAGAATTCAAGCTTTGAAAGAACATTGGATTTGCAGTTGGAGGAGCTAACTCTGATACAGCTTCCTGGGTAACCTTGAATAAGTCATTTAATTTCTTTGCATTTTGATTGCCTCACTTGCCCTTTTTTGGCATTCAGTATTTAATAAATTCTTATGGAATTGAATTGTTATAGCAAAGAGTTTGAACTAGGATTATTTAAAATCTAGATCTATGTTCCAAGTATATGAGCATTTTTGGAGGCAGCTTATGAAAAGATGCTTATGCAAAGATTAGAAAAATGCTAAATGAGTGTAAAGATATGGGTTTAAATCCTACCATATATTTCATAATTCTATGATAATGGGAGCTGCTTTAAACTCTCTGAGACAACTGTAATACCTAACAAGACTTTATTGTGATCAAATGAGATATAAATATATATGAGATATTATATATAAATAATAACCATATGTATGAGGTATTCTATATAATAAAAATGTATGAAATATTATTTATATGATATATGAGATAAAAGGATAAGTATGTGAAATTTATAACTAATAATAGATAAGATAATAAATAATAATATGCATGATATAAATGAAATATGAATAGATATTCATCTCTTGTTCTCATATTTCCTATCTAAGTTTATGTGTTTATATATGTGCTCAGGTGACCAGAACTTCAAGAAACCTTCATGCTTTAACTTAATGCTGGCATTGGTTAGCTTATCCAAAAACCTTAGTCGCCCAGGCAGTACTTGAATTCCAGTCTTCTGACTGATAGTCCTTCCTAGTTCACCCCATTGATTCTATTTAGAATGTTTGCCTTGATTCATTTTATACTAGATAGTATCATTCTTAGTTGGTTCCGCTCATTTTTATACCATTCTCTTTTCAATTTTTTTGTGAAAAAGAAAAAGAAATCTTATGGTTCTTTTAAACCAAACTGAAATCTCCTATCCAGGGTCCAGTGACTAAGTTTCCCAAGTTTTATCCTCTGTTCCTTCTTAATTTTTATGTTCTTCTGCAGAGTTGTGACCAACAAATGGTCAATCATGAGGCCATGAGAGGTTGGCCATAATGAGCTGAAAGAAGAAGGTGATGCCAATCCAAGGCAGGGAGAGGGGAATTATCACTCATTCTCCAATAATCATCAACAGGGCTGACCCTATTAAACATCCAGGAAACCAAGTGGTGGTATTTTTAAAGATGACCTATTTGATTAATTTTGTCTTTACACCAGTTATTTCAATGGGATTCCAAATGGAATTCTTTCTCGTGGGGAAAAAAAGACTTCAACAAAAACAAAATCTGTCCTAGTAATCTCCCTCCCTCTGTTATTTCTTTAGTTGTTTTTTTTTTTTTTTTTTGCAAGGCAAACAGGGTTACGTGGCTTGCCCAAGGCCACACAGCTAGGTAATTTTTAAGTGTTTGAGGCTGGATTTGAACTCAGGTCCTCCCTACTTCAGGGCCGGTGCTCTATCCACTGCGCCACCTAACTGCCCCCCTCTGTTATTTCTTCTGGTGGCAACTGGGGGTGCAAGGGATAGAGCATTGGGCCTGGAGTCCAAGCCTCAGATGTGTGTGTGTGTATATATATATATATATATATATATATATATATATATATATATATATATATGTATTAGATGCAAGTCATTTAAACTCTAATGATTACATCACTTTCTTTTTAGTTTTTTTGCAAGGCAAATGGAGCTAAGTGGCTTGCCCAAGGCCACACAGCTAGGTAATTATTAAGTGTCTGAGACCGGGTTTGAACCCAAGTACTCCTGACTCCAGGGCTGGTGCTTTATCCACTGCACCACCTAGCCGCCCCTACATCACTTTTTTCAACTGTAAGATGTGGATAATAGTAACCCCCACCTCACAGGGTGATTGTGAGGCTCAAATGAGATATTTGTAAAAGTGCTCAGCACACAGTAGGTGTCTTATAAATCCTTGTTTCCTTTCCTTCTCGTTCCCACTTCTCCCAGACCTTCACTAGTTTTTTTCAGTACTTACAGTTTGATCTCCCTTTGTGATCTTTTTATTTATACAAGTATAGTGAGAGAATCCTATTTTTTTTCTTGGTTCTGTTTATTTCACTTTGTATCTGGCCATGATATCATCCCACATCTCTCTGAAATCCTCATATTCCTTACTTATAGTGATATTCCATTGCATCCATATGCTCTAGCTTTCTTAAGTGTTCCATGAATAGCAGAAATCATCTTCTACCTGTGGCTGCTAAGTTGATTTTTTTAAGGGTATAAGTCTGACAATGTTGTCCTCTCATATCAAATAAACTCCTATGACTTATTACCTCTTATTACCTTATTATCAAATGGGAATTTCTTTAGCATTGAAAGCCCGTCCTAATCTGACCCCCTCCTGTCTTTCCAATCTTTTTACATTTTACTCTCCTTAGTGCAACCTGTGATCCAGTGAAACTGGCCTCTTTGCTGTTTCTCCAATAGATACTCTACCTCAGGCCATTGAATTGGCTATCTCACATGCCATGAATGCTTTCTTCTCCAGCTCATTTGACAAGTGAGAAAACTGAGAAAAACAGGGTTAAGTGATTTGCCCAGGGTCTCACAGCTAGTAAGTGTCTGAAGACAGATTTGTACTCTTGGGGAGAGTCTTTCTGACTCCATGGTCAGCTAGCAGTCTATCCACCGGGCTACCTAGGTGCCTACTGTCTGATTCACTAGTTAATTGTTCATCATATTCAAAAATCTAATTTAAATTTAGTTTTCCAGGTTTCTTGTGAGTATTTATGCCAACTAGCATGTATTAAGTGACAGAGACTGTGCTGAGACAAAGAAAACAGAAGACAATCAATCTATAAACATTTATTTAGGTTCTACAATGGACCAGGAAATAGATCAAGTCCTGGAAATACATAGAAAAGTAAAAGATAGTCTTTGCTAGCAGAGCTCTCAGTCTAATGGGTGATGCAACTTGCAGACAATTATGTACGAAGAAACTATATACAAAATAAATTGGAGATAAACAATAGTGAGAAGAAACCCAAATTAAAGGGGATCAGGAAAGGCTTCTGATAAAAGGAGGAATTTTAGCTGAGACTTGAAGGGAGCCAAGAGACAGAGATAAGATGCATTCTGAGAATGGAAGACAACTGGAGAAGTACCTGAAGGTAGAAGATGATGGAGTATCTCGTTCAAGGAACTTCAAGGAGGCTGGTGTCAGTCACAGAGTAGATTGAGGGGAGTGAAGTGTAAGAAAACTGGAAAGGAAGAGGGCAGGTCTTGGTAAGGTTTGTAAAGCAGAAATTTTTATATTGGATCCTAGAGGTGACAGGATTTTATTGAATTATTTATTGAACAGGATTAGGAGAGGCTGATCCGGCCTATTTGATATCTGAGTGGATAATGGCCTAGAGTGGGGAGTGATTAAAGGGACAGAGTTCAACTGGCAGGCTGTTTTACCTATATGAAGTAATGAGGGTGGTTATAGTTTAGGAAGAGAGTATTATTTCTTTGAGACAGCTCACACCTCATCTTCTGCAGGACTTTACAAGCTTCTTGTCCTTTCAAATTGCCTTCTATTTACTATGTATGCAGTGTTGCCTCCCCTTTTAGAATATAAGATCCTCGAGGTCAGGAACTAACTTTATTCCACTAATTTTTTTATATTCTATTTATTCTAACTATATTCTCAACACTTAATACACATGTTGCTGTTTCAGTGATATTCGACTCTTAGGGATTTTCTTGGCAGAGATACTGGAGTGGTTTACCATTTCCTTCTCCAGTTCATTTGACAGATGAGAAAACAGACATACAAGGTTAAGTGACTTGCTCAGGGTCATATAGCCAGTAAGAGTCTAAAGTCAGATTTGAACTCTCAGGGAGATCCCATTCCAGGGCCAGCTAGCAATCTATCCACTGGGTCACCTAGTTGCTTAATAAATGATCTTTTACTAAATGACTCACTAGGATATTGTTCATAATTTTCAAGAATTAAATTTAAACTTGTTATTTTTATTGTCTCTGTTTTTTAATACATGAATAAATAGTATGAATGAAAAAATGAATAATTTTTATGGATAATATATATTTGGATAATGGATAAATTATAAAATGGATAAATATATATTTGGTTTGAAAAGAAAATTACAGAGCAACTGCAATTCACATAAGTAAAAGTAATAGAGACATTCAAGGTAGAAGAAATAGAAAAATGCAAATGCAGAATATACTCCACTTTATTTTTATTACTGAGATTGAAAGTATTGTCAAAGAAAGAGAAATAAGTCAGCTTTGCTTGCTTTTTATGAGTTTTAGCTGTTAATATAAAACCTAAGAACTGAAATGACATCTTGAATATATAAATACAGAATACATTTACAAAGGAAAATATTTTTCCCACAGAAGATGAAATGATTTTAATAAGCAAAAACACCCAATAACCATGAAGTGATAGCACAAAGAACTGCTTGCAGAGCTGTGAAGTATCAGAGATACTTGTTCAAAAGTCAATTTAAAGATTCTTGAAGGCAGGGATTGTCTTTTGTCCCTTTTTGTATCTTTTTTTATACTAAGCATAGTGTACAGCTTAATAAATCTTGATTGATTGAAATGTCTGTAAAACACTCAGCCCAATTCTGACACAGTGGGTAATTAATAAATATTTATTGATTGATTTTAAAGCAATTGGGTCAGAATAGTGGTTGCTGGATTATATGCAAAGTAGCCTCCAGGGTTTCTATTTGCAGATGAGATAGCAGAATTGTCTATATATCTGATGATCTTTGTGATGAATTAATTAATTGAGAGAATTTTTATCTTGAATTGCAAGTGGGCTAAAGAAGAACTTTAGATAACGATCTTGATCACATGTAGGATATGTTGTTTGATACCAAGGAAGCTTTGATACCTTAATAGCCTATTCCACGCAATGGCTCATCAAGAGATGTTTTCAGTATAATTTATTTGTTTTGTTTTTGTTTTTAGGTTTTTGCAAGGCAAATGGAGTTAAGTGGCTTGCCCAAGGCCACACAGCTAGGTAATTATTAAGTGTCTGAGACCAGATTTGAACCCAGGTACTCCTGACTCCAGGGCTGGTGCTTTATCCACTGCGCCACCTAGCCTCCCCAGTATAATTTAAAAAGATGAAATTATATAATGTAGGAGAATTGTAATGGGTTTTCTACTGATAAAATTAGGAGATGGTTCATTGGATAATGTGCTAGACCTAGAGAGTAAGGGAGACTCACTTTTCTAAGTTCAAATCTGACTAGCTGTGTGACCTTGGGCAAGTCATTTAACCCTGTTTGCCTCATCTGTAAAATGAGAAGGAAAAGGCAAACATTGTTTTAGTATCTTTGTCAAGAAAATCTTAAAACAAGGTTAAGAAGTCAGACATGATTGAAATGACTCAACATCAACAAAAACCACAGTAATATTATCATAATGTCAACTACTTATTAAGAAAAGAGAAATGTCAGTTTTATTTGTTTTTTTTTATGAGTTAGCTCCTGATATCAAGAAACCTAAAAAACTGAAATGACATCTTGACTATATGAGTGCAGAATACATTCACAAAGGAAAATATTTTTCATAGAAGGTGAAATTATTTTAATAAAGGCAATATGATATTTTGCCTTCAAAGACAGAAAGACATGGTTTTAGGTCAGGTTGTTCAATATTGGGCAAATAACCAAGCCTCTCAGGGCTCAGGGTCCAAGATGTCAAACCCTTGGACCACAAAGTCCACTAGTCCTAATATGTCTTCAGCTCTAACTAGATTAAAATATAATTGGGAAAACATTTAACAAAATAAAAGAGAACAGAAAAATAATAAAGCAATAATATCAAAATTTAAAATTAATTAAAATCAGCCCTATTTCTATTTGAGTTTGACTAAAAGGTAAAGATCCATGCTCCACTTAAGAAGCAACTAGACAATGTCTAAAATCAGGAAGGCCTGAGTTCAAATATAATCTCTAGGCAAGTCATTTAGCTTCTGTCTGATTCACTTGTAAAATGGGAATAATAATTCCACCTATTTTAGAAGGTCAGAATGATATTTGAGAAATACTTCATATAGTGTCTGACATAGAATAGGTGCTTAATTAATGCTTGTTCCCATTCCTTGGAACCAACAAACCCTGTTTAAATTCAACTTTAAGGCTTACTAGCTCCCAAAGCCAAATCACTTGACCTTACTGCTCTTCAGCAGCCACTCTTCCCACTTTAGAAAGGCACCTGAGTCCTAGAGAGGTCCCCCAGGCTCACAAAATTAATTAGTATGAGAGGCAGGATTCAAATCCAGGTCTTCCTGACTTCAAGGTCAGTATTCTATCTACAATGCCTCTCTTTTTCTCATTTAAAAAGACAGGAAAAACCATTCTCGTCTACCTATTTAACAGGATTATCAAATAAATGCTTTGTAGCCTATTCAATGGGTAGTGGTATTATTTCACTGTAGAGGGATAGCAGTAGACTTAGAATCTTTTTATTCGACTTGTGATTTCATTTGTGTAGAGTTCCTGGTGAAGGAGGTTGACCTCTTGAGAAGGTGAGATTTAAGGTTAATCTTGAAGGAACCCTAGAAATAGAGATGGAGAGAGAGAAGGGGAGCATTTCCTTCCCCAAACTTCTCTACTTAATTACTGCTCTCTATTAAGTGACCAGCAGGTGGCGCCCCTGGCACTGGAAAGAAAGATCTCCCTAATGGCACTGGCCAGACCATTCCTAAAGAATATTGAATTTCTGCAGAGATAAGCAGCATTCCTTGCTAATCATTTCTCAACTGCATTTTTATTGCAATTTATGCAAATTTGAAAGCGAGCAGAACCTGCTAAGCCAACTCAATACCTTTGCCCAAGTAATAGTAAATGGAAGATGAGGAAATAAAGCACCTTTGATTCAAAGAGTTTCTTATTCTTCCTCAAAGGCAACTATCATGCTAGTATCTAGGGCTCTTGGAGAGTGATGAAAAGATACTGGAAAGACTAGTTCCCAGAAATCCCTGATTAATGAGTCTTACAAAAGACTTTAAAACTGCCTCAATACAGTGGTGTCAGATTTAGAGGGAACTATTTTAAATCTTGGGGGTTAGTAACAGTCTTCACTCACAAAGGGACACATTCTGACCCACCAAGGCAGTTTTGCATGATCACATAAAGCCAAAGACTTATTTAAGGATTTAGCAGCCTAGCCCAAAGAGTTAATAACTGGACTTGGAACTGTCTAGTGAGGTAGGGATAAGGCTTAGAATGAAGGAAGGGGTCACTTACAGGCCGAAGGAGAGAAGGAAACAAAAATTTAAGAATGAAAAGAATTCACATTTTAATTACCTCACAATTATGGATCCCTTGATTAGATAGATAGATAGAGAGATAGATAGATGATAGATAGATAGATAGAAATGGATAGAAAGAAATATAGGTAGATAGATGGATGGATGGATGGATGGATGGATAGACTTGCCCAGAGTCATATAGGTAGCAGATTAGATGATTCACCCCAAATCAGAGAGGTCATAAAACCACAGTGGAAGGATTAGAGCATATTCCAGAATGGTGTTCTTTCAACTACACTGACTGAAAAACATAAATACAAAGCCTGGAAGGAGGGTTAAAGGCTATTTCACTTCTCTTTTAATATTAAAGCCCAGAGGACCTAAGTGATCTGTCCTAATTCAGAAGTATTAGGCCTAAGGGTAGAGATTTGAAGTAGTGACTCCAAATTCAAAGTTCCAATTTTCTTTCAGACTAGTTTTAAATCCATTCTACTTTTATTCATACCAACAAAAACAATTCACATTTACCAAACACTTTAAGGTTTGCAGAACATTTTGCATCCTTTGTTTCAATGGAACCTCCTAATTTCCTCCTTAAATATCATCTAATGGCATTTCTTCCTTCCTGAAGTAGAAGAATGAGACCATTCTACCTCATTTGCCTAGATTTAGATTTGGGATTATAATGGGGTTGCTCCCATTTATTTCATAGTGGCATTGGGAGATTTAGGTGCTTAAGAGAACATCCTAAATTGAATATCTTGATTGACTCAATTGGACACCCAGGAGTCAATATTATGATTTTGTTCCCTGTAGGAGTGAACTTGGAGAATTCCATTCAACCAGAGATTCTTAATCTGGGGTCCACAAACATGTTTTTAAAATAAATAGATAAACGGTTGGTCAATCATTTTCAGTCACATTATGACTCCACTTGGGGTTTTCTTGGTAAAGATCCTAGACTGGTTTGCCATTTCTTTCTCTAGTTCATTTTATAGATGAGGAAACTGGCAAATAGGGTTAAGTGACTTATCTGGGGTCACACAGCTTGTAAATACATGAGGTCAGATTTGAACTCAGGTTTTCCTGACTCCAAGTCTGAATTCTATCCACTGAGCTACCAAGCTGCCCATATATCTTTATTAGGCACATTTGTTTGAGAGTAAGTGACCAGATCTTTGATTTTCTTAGGTTAGAGAATTTTCAGGTTACTAACTCTCTCTACTAGTGCAGGTCAGTATCTCTTCTGAAATTTATAATCCTTGCTGACAGCAATCATCCTCAATTACTCACTCTGATTCACCTTTCATTTCAGCATGATTCCAGGTTCTATAGATTTTTGCCTTTGAGATATCTTTCTTATATTTATGCCTCCTTCTATCCTCTGACACAGCCATGACTCAGATGCGGGAACTTATTATCTAATGCCTGGCCAATTGCAACAACCTTCGGGCTGGTCTCCCTGCCTTAAATCTCTGGAGAGTCTATCTCCAGTCTATCTTCTAGTCTGCTACCAAAACAGTCATCCCAAAGAGAAAGTTTGCTTGTGCCATTCCCCTACTCAATAAATTCCTTTGACACCCCCCCCATTACTTCCAGGATCCTGATCCCTTTCAACTGATCTCCTATTTTCCTAAACGTACCCTTCAATTCAGTGACATAGCCCTCCTTGTGATTTAATGAACAAGACACTCCATGTCCAAACTCAATGACAAGGCACACCTGGAATTCTTTTACTTCCCTGGCCTTTCTAGTTTCCTCTTCAAGTCTCAGCTAAAGATCTACCTTTTGTGAGGAGTCTTTCCTGTTCTCTCACAATGCTAGTGGCTTCCTTCCAAGATACTCTTCCCTTTACATTTGTCGTTTGTACCTACTTGCTTACATAAGGAGACAAAGACTATTTTTGCATTTTGTTGGTACCCTAATACTTGGTACATTGTTATTGTTCTTCATTTGATTTTTCAGTCATTTTTGACTTTTCATAACTATATTTTGGCGTTTTCTTTTCAAACTTGAGTGGTTTGTCATTTCCTTTTACAGTTCATTTTACAGATGAGGAAACTTGGGCAAAAAGGGTCGTGACCTGTCTAGTGTCTAAGACTGATTTTGAACTCAGTTCTTCCTGCCTCCAGGCTTAGCACTCTAGCCACTGTGCCACTTAGCTGCTTGGCATGTAGTAAACGCTTAACAAATATTTTTTATTTTGATTTGATTTATAGTCTTAGAGAGTGTCCATTAAGGAAACTGAAACTAAGAGATTCTAAGTGTCTTACCCATGGAAGCACAGCTACTATATATAAATATGCAAGAATCAGAACTTTCACTTTGGTCTTCAAGCATTTGAGATTAGTTACTACAATTGGGGAAAGAAATGTCAACCCCTGAAGAATCCCAAGGCTTAGAAAATCACATAATATAATACAACATAATATAACAATACATAATATAATATAATAACATAACATGATGCAATGTAACATCACATCACATAACACAATATAATACTATATATATATATATATATATATATATATATAACATGACAGGATCTAACAAAACAATTATAATTTAATAGCAATACAACATAATACAATATAACATAACATAAAATAATATAGTATAATGAAATGTAACACATGATAAAACAAAACCTAATTATAGTTTAATAGCAACACAGAAAAAAAACTGTAACATCACATAACATAAAATAATCCAACACAACGTAATGTAGCATAGCATGATAAAACAAAAATAATTATAATTTAATAGCAATACAACAGAACACAATATAACATCACATAAAATAATGATACAATATAATATAACATAGTATGATAAAACAAAACCTAATTATAATTTAATAGCCATACAACATAACACACTATAACCTAACATCATATAATATAAAATAATATAATACAATATAATGTAAATAGCAAAATAAAACAAAACAATTATAATTTCATAGCAGCACAACACAACACACTATAACATAACAACATACAACAACATATAATATATTGTAACATAACATGATAAAGCAAAACATAATTTTAGTATAATAGCAACAGAACATAATACATTATAATATAACATCACATAATATAAAATAATATAATACAATATAACAACATGATACAACAAAACATAATTATAATTTAATAGCAACACAATATAACATCACATAAAATAATATAATACAATGTAGCATAACATAACCTGGAGAATACTTGCTATAGTTATAGTCAGGAAGCAGGGATAGGATCTGAAATTTCTCCCATTAGACTTAGCTCCTTGAGAGCAGGGATATTTTTTGTCTGATTTTATATTCCTAGGAACCAGTACATAGTAGGTATCAAGACAGAAATTCTCTGGAGATTTGTTGATCAATATAGCTGCCAATTTTAAACGTCAAAGAGGAAAAGATGTAGAAAACCCAGTTTATCATATATGCAGAGCATAGACTTCACTGTACACAAAAATCAGTGATCCGGGAGCATGAGTTTTCAGCAAACTTAGGTAGATTTTAGTTGCATAGATAGGCATAGAGAAATTGTATGGAGGCTGAGGGGAAAGGTAATGATTTACATATCAAAGATCAGGTAAGCAAAAGGGGAAGCTCTATAATACTGAACAGTAAACTAATCACCAAACACTGGGATATGATTGGATTTTTGCAAACTAAGCATTTACAACTTAGTTAAGGTTGATGTCTCAGCTTAATTTTACAAATCTTAGCTAATTAGTGGAAGTAAGAAAGTTAAGCCAGAAAATTGTCTTATGGGGCTTAATAAAGGTTAGTTGATTGCAGGATAAATTGAATGCAGATCTTTCTCAATTCAGGCCCAGTCAGCTTTCTGGTAGCTGACATTATCCACAGTTCCAGTCTATTTCTCCATTGATGAAAATATTTGCCCTCTAGGCCTGGTTGTTTGCTGTTGGACCTAAAGCACCATTACCTATGACTTCATCCACTCAGTAGAGAATTGCAGGCTTATAACAGTAACAATAAAGTCTTTTTCTATGAAATTAGGCACCATAGGACCTCCAGTCAGAAGGACCTGAGTTTCAGACACTTACTAGCTATGTGACCCCAGGCAAGATTCTTTACTGTTCCCATTCTATAAAGGGTAGTTAATAATAATCTACAAATAAGGCTACTGTGTAGTTCAGATAAGATATCTAAAGATCTTTACAAGCCTTAAAGAACTATTCTTATTTTACCAGGGGAATTAAAGTCTTTAGTGAAAGAAAGGTTAAAACACCTTAGACACCTGGAAAAACTGCTAAAATGTGTCTACAGCCTGAGGGGAAGGGGAACTGCTCTCTTTGGAAAGAGATTTGAGTTCAGTAAGAGGCAATATTCTACACTAAGCAGAGCTAGATGAAAGAGTTGTTATGGGGATCTGGGGTAAGCATTCAGTTTCAGATGGCAACTCTTCAAATACAGGAAGCTGGCAAACCTGCTTCTGAGATAGTGGTGATGCCATAAAATTAGACATGGCATGATTTTCTGTAATTGGTTGTAGAGACTACAGAAGCATCCAAAAAAACTTCAACCTCAGAAACTGCCTCACTTGCTCAATTCACTCTGTTACCTGAGAGCAGAGAAGGGATTAGAGCCTTCAACCTGCAAATTTCAAAGGTCCAGTGAATTCCTGAACATCCTAGTCTTCCAGAGGTTAGGTTTTCATCTTATCCAATCTTGAGACTCAAGGAGTGATCTTTGGAATGAACCAGTAGGAACTGAGGCAAGATTCCTTGGTACATAGTGATAACCTTGGGATAAAAACTTGGTGGGGCTAATATAATGTGTAAGAATTAAATTAAAATTTTAACCTCCTCCAAGATTGAGCAGAGAAAAGTATATATGCCCTAGAAGGACTGGAAGAAGTGTTTGTCTTTTTTTCTTGTTATATCGTTTTGTTTTGTTTTTCATAAAATTTTATTTTTGCATTTCTGATAATGTGTGACCATAATGATAAACAATGAATTAATTTTCAGTGATTATGGTTGCATCTAAAGTTTCAGATGTTTTCTATAAATGTATGATTTAGTGTTATTTTTTAAAATAGTATTTTATTTTTGCCAATACATGTAAAGATAATTTTTAACATTCATTTTTCTTATTTATTTAAGGCAATGGGGTTAAATGACTTGCCTAAAGGTCACACAGCTAGGTAATTATTATTATTAAGTATCTGAAGTCAAATTTGAACTCAGCTTCTCCTGACTCCAGGGTCGGTGCTCTATCCACTGCACTACCTAGCTGCCCCTTAACATTCATTTTTTTTAGTTTTTTTCAAGGCAAATAGGGTTAAGTGACTTGCCCAAGGTCACACAGCTAGGCAATTATTGTCTGAGGTCAAATTTGAACTCAGGTACTCCTGACTCCAAGGCCGGTACTCTATCTACTGTGCCACCTAGCTGCCATTAACATTCATTTTTAAAAAAATTCTGACTTCTAAATTTTCTCCCTAGTCCCTAAGATGATGAACAATTTCCTAGTCATAACTTTGGAATAAATATCCTTTTGTGAAATGGTTTAATGGAACTGAGTCTTAGTTGTAGACCCCTAACAGATGGGGAACATATCTGATAGGTACCTAAACCCATAAGAAGACCCTCAAATCTCATGGTACCACAGAGCAGTCTGGTTCTGAGAGAGTTAGCCAGAGTCAGTACTTCTCTCCCTTGTGTTTTTGTGTTAAATCATTTTCAGTCTCCTCTGACTCTCCATGACCCCATTTGGGGTTTTCTTGGTAATGATACCACAGTGATTTGCCATTTTCTTCTATAGCTCTCTCCTATAAAGAGATTAATTATAATTAAGGATGTATGGGCATTTTCAACTGGTGTATTAATTGTAATTCATTGGCTGATTTTAAACATCGATATGATGAAAGATAGGAAGTAAGGTGCAGTAGAAAAAACATCAGACTTGGACCACTGGTATGTTAGCAAATGTTTTATCAACTGACTCTAAAAAAAGGCCCCTTAAGTTTAATCTACACAATTAATGTTGTCTCCATCACTTCCTTGAGTCTAGACCAGGTACAAGATTTCTGAGGTGCAAATGCTCACCTTGAAAATTTAATAATTAAGGGGCGGCTAGGTGGCGTAGTGGATAAAGCACCAGCCTTGGAGTCAGGAGTACCTGGGTTCAAATACGGTCTCTCTCAGACACTTAATAATTACCTAGCTGTGTGGCCTTGGGCAAGCCACTTAACCCCATTTGCCTTGCAAAAAAAAAAACCCTAAAAAAAAAAAGCTAAGCTCATGAGATGAGCAGAACCAGAAAATTTAATAATTATTCTGGAGACTTGGTTGGAGCACAGCCCTGAGGACTCAAGAGATCTGCCTCTGTCATTTATTAACTGTGCTAATGGCCAAGTCACCTCTCAATTTCCTTTTCTAATTAAAACTGCTATTGTAGTAGCTTGAATCTCACAGGACTATGGTGAGAGTAAAAGGTTATAACATATTGTACTCTGGGTAAAAATCTGTCATTGATATCACCAGCTCCATACCTTGCTATTGGTTAAGTGAGTGATTTTGACCAAATTTCTTAACTTTAATAAATCCATTTTCACCCAGAAATGGAGATGAACTAAAGCAGTAATGTGCAGCTTAAGTAGAAATGGATGCTGATGACCCTTAGTGACTCAGAAAACCTCATATTAATGCTATTGTGTTGCATTATTAGTCTTAAAACTAAGTTTGGAGAAAGGGGATAGGGGAAGGGAAGGGAGGGAGTAGGTGGTAGAAGAGAGAGATTGTGGGAGAGGGGAGTCAGATACAAAACACCTCTGTGGAGGGACAGGGTGAAAGTAGAGAGAGAATAGAATAAATGGGAGTGGGGAGGAATAGAGTGGAGGAAAATACATCTAGTAATAGAAACTTTGGGAAAAGACCTTGAAGCAGCTTCTCTGATGGACTTATGATAAAGAAGACAGACCTGTTGGAATCTGAACACAGACTGAAGAACCCTTTTTTTTCTTTCACTTCATTTCTCTTGAGATTTCCCTATCTTTTGGGGGGGATGGGGAATTATGTTTACTTTCACAACAAGATTATTGTAATAATATGAAAATTAATAAATAAACCATAAAAAACAAAAAAGTTTGTTAATTTCCCAATTGTAATTAGTTAATTAATTAAAATTAAATGTGTTTTAATGTGATTTGATTTGCACTGGAGTTTTGTGGATGCAATCTTTGAACAGGGCATTCGACAACTTTGGACTAAATGATTTCTAAGGTTCCTTCCAGTCCTAACATTCAATAAAAATATTGTCTTTATCTAGTCATCTAGATGATAGGTAGCTATAATATTCAGCCTGGTGTCAAAAAGACCTGAGTTCAAATGTAATCTTAGGAATTTATGAACTGTGTGGCCCTGGACAAGTCATTTAGTCTCTTCTCATTGGTAAAATGAGAGTAATAATAGTGATATCTACCTCCCAGGATTGCTGTTAAGGAGTATTGTTCAAACAATTGAACAAACCCCCAATCCAAATTAGTTTTATAAAGAAATTTATTAGTTTACTTTTTAAGTTGAGGACAGCTATCTGGAGAGGAGATATGGCTCTCTCTTGTCCAATCTCTGGAGGGTTTAATTTCTAAAGGATTTAGACAAGAGTACTGTCACAGGACCCATTGAAATGCCAAATATGACATTAAGTAATTTTGCAAAAGAATGTAATGTGAAGGTAGGATATCAGTAAATAGAAACATTCAAAAATTTGGGCAAAGTCAAAAGAAAAGAAAACCCCCAAATGCAAGAATGGGGGACCCAAACCAAGACCTAAGTACAAGGACTCAAAAATAAGAATGTTTTGAGTGAATCCATAGCTTGAAGGTAAGTTAAATACCTTGTAGCTGTCGCTGACATTCCTGTAGAATTATTGAAGTCAGGCAACATTTTGGGTTCAATGTTAAGACACATAAAGTTTGCGGGTTTTCTCATTTATTTATTTATTTTTGTGCTTTATCTGCGGTTTATTTGTTTATCTGTTTTCTTGGTTTTGCTCACTTCACTCTGCTTTATTTCATTCAAGTCTTCCATGTTTTTTCTAACTTTCTTGGCTATTTTTTACAGCACAATAGTTTTTCATCAACTAGGTTAAATTCAAACAGATATTGTTCTTCTCCAATCTGTCTGACCTCCTTCTCATTCTCCTTTGCTAGTTCATCTTCTGTGTCAAGTCTCCCAATTCTTTTTTTTAAATTTTGTTTATTTAAGGCAATGGGGTTAAGTGACTTGCCTAAGGTCACACGGCTAGGTAATTGTTAAGTGAGTGAGGTCTGATTTGAACCCTGGTCCTCCTGACTCCAGGACCTGTGCTCTATCCACTATGTCACCTTCAAATCTCCTAATTCTGAGTGTACCCAGAGATCTGTCCTAGGTCCTCTTCTTTCTCTACACTTTCTCATTTGATGTCATCTGCTTTCCTGAGTTTAATTTATATCTCTAGGCATATGACATCTAGATCTATTTATAACTATTTAAGTCCATCTCCTGGGCTCTAGTCATGCCTCTCTGACTCTCTTTTGGATATTTCAGACTTGATGTCCTATAGGCATCTCAAATTCAGCATATCAGAACAAACTCATTCTCTTTTCACACAACCCATCTCTCTCCTGCACTTTTCTATGACTTTTGAAGACACCATTATCTTTCCAGGCACCCAGATGCACAGTCTCTGTCTCAACTTTCAATCTTCAACTCACTCTGCATATCCAATTATTTATTAAATCGTGCCATCCCTACTTCCACATCTCTTACCTTCTCTTTATTTAGATAACCACCACCCCTAGATAAGGCATTAATAACCAACTCCTAGACTTCTGCAATAGCCTCCTGATTGGTCTTCCTTGCTTTGAATCACTTCTCCCTTCAGATTGTGCTCCATTTAGTTACTAAAGTAACTTTCTGAAATATAAGTGTGACTAATGTCATCCCTTCCTCAAAAAGAATTCTAGAGGTTCCTTAGTATCTCCAATCAAATATGAACAACTCTATTTTGATTTCAAAGTCTTTCTCATTATGACCATACTCTTAACTTTTCAGCCCCTTTATATAAGCATTACTCTCCTTTATATTGTTCCTTAGCCATAATTCTTATTCTTTATTCCTTATTTCTCTCTATTTAAAATATTATTATCATTTCCCCTCTGTGTGGGAGGTTGGGGAGTAATGATAATGACTAGTGTTAATTTGAGTTCTGCAAATTATTCTTTTCTTTCCATTAGAAGCACTTGATAGGGGAAACAAATTGTCAAGGCAGTAGGGAAGTGGTAAAATCCGGTCATGAGCAAAGAGACTCCTAGAGTTTCTCTAGATTTTTCTAAGCTTTTCCTTTGCTCTAGGGAGGAATTTCCTATTAATTATTCCCTTTCAGAGAAGGGAACACAGACAGATAGAGAGAGCTGAGAAGCAGAGAGAGAAAGAGAGAGAGAGAGAGAGAGAGAGAATCAGAGAAACAGAGACAGAGAGACACAGAGTGAGAGGGGTAGACACACACACAGACAGAGAGACAGAGAGAGAGAGACAGAGAGAGACACAGAGAGAAAGAGGGACAGAGAGACAGAGATATAAAAGATAGAGTCAGAGATACACACAGAGAGAAACTGAGACAGACACACACACACACACACACACACACACACACAGAGACAGAGAGACAGAGAGACAGAGAGACAGATCCAGAAACAGACACAGAAAAAGACAGAGGGTCTGTTGTTTTTTCCCCTTTTGAGACACAAGATTTCTGGGGGCCTCACTATCTTGAGGGCAAAACAGTCTTATGAGACTACCAAACAAAATTTTATTAAATATCTACTATGCATCTTGAACTGTGGGTAAACCCTAGGTATACCAAGACAAAACATGCAAACATGTAAGTAAATACAAAACGTGTATTTGTATGGGTATATCAGTTAACTTGGAAGTGGGGGCAGGGGAGCATCAGAAGAGGCCACCTGTTGTCAGTGGTATCTGATCAGAATCTTGAGGGGACTTAAGGTGAGCAGGAAGAATATTCCTAGCATGAGGAGGGAGCTTATGCAGAGTTGTAGAGGCAGTACTGGAGAGGAGGAAACAGTGAAAGGCTGGGGTGTAGAATTCATGAGGGGGAATACTAGGCAATCCCTTTAGAAAGATGGACTCTTTCTACAGAGTCCCCTGAACATGGCATACACTTAAAATGTTTGTTGGCCTTATTATTCTGCTGCCTTAGGGACAGGAGAGAGGCTGGATAACTTTACCCAGGGCAAGAGCCTTTCAGGGATTATGGTTCTCTCTCTCTCTCTCTCTCTCTCTCTCTCTCTCTCTCTCTCTCTCTCTCTCTCTCTCTCTCTCTGTCTCTCTCTCTCTCTCCTCCCCCTCCCTTTTTCTGTCTCTGTCTTTCTCTCTTTCTTTGTCTCTCTCTCTTTCCCATCTCTCTGTCTCTGTCTCTATCTCTCTGAAATTAATTCCACCCATTATCTCATCAGGTAATGTAATGCAATAACTGCCATTCATTTCAATGCATCTTAGATTTATTGTCCACTATAGCCTGCAAGTAGTTCTCAGGCCCCGCATTCCTTCAGTGGGTAATTCATTAAGCAAGTGACTTATAGCTTTGATAAAAGCATCCAAAGAGGACTATTCTTCTGGAGGACGCTGCATTTTGGGAGGCTGATGACCTATTAGCAATGTAAACATCCCCAAGTTCTCCATCCTAAAGGACTTTGCTGAATCATTCTGCTGTTTGAAAAATTGTTAGAACATGACGTGTTCCTCTATATTCCCTGTTTGTCAATTTAGACCTGGAAGGAACCTTAGAAATCATTTGTTGTAACCCCCTCATTTTAGATAGAAACTGCCTTATGTGAGATTACCCAAGTAGGAGGCAGAATAACTAGCATCTGAATCTAGCTCATTTCTGTTGAATCGGTTAGCTTGACTGCTACTAGGGCCAGAACCCCAGAAATTCACTCAAGTAAAAGCTTCTTTGGGTTCCCTCATGCAAAAGAATGGGAAGGCAATGGGTCAATGGACAATAGCCTAGAAGTAGAGCCCTTTGAAGACAACATCCTTTCCTACAATTCCATGTTTCATATTTGTTGTTGTTCGGTTGTTATGGTTGTGTTTGACACTGTGTTTTCTTTTCAAGATTGTCTTTGCAAAGATGTTAAAGTGCCATTTTCTTTTCCAGATGAAAAAGCTGAGGCAAACAGGGTTAAGATGACTTGCTCAAAGTCATACAGCTAGTGAGTGTTTGGCGCCAGATTTGAACTCTGAAGTTTTCTTGACTCAGGCCCTGCAGTCTATTTATCACAGAACCTAGCCATGCATTTATATGACATATCTGCCTTTTTATGTCCACATGGCCTAAGCCAGAGCTCCAAGCTATGTGTACCTTGTCAGTAAGTGATTTTAAAATTATATTATTGTATCAGGTCAGAATTAACATTATGCAGTCTGTGCCCTTGATAAATGGTTGTTGGAGTGCTCAATGGAATAAGGTTAGCCTTTTTAATATATTGAATAAATAGTCATCTAAGTAATTCGATAAGAGAAATGCTGGGTCATCTAAAATGTCTTCTTAAAATTCTACCATTAGAAATTATTTCTCCAGGAATTGAGGACTTATCATTTCTTAAGAGTTTTTTTATTATTAAAATGTAAACTCTTCAGCTAGCACTGGGTTTTTCAATTAGTTGACAGATAATACAGAGTAAAGGAATCCAAGGAATGAATTTGGTATTAGTGTCTGGAGAGGAAAAAAATGGGGACTGAAAACTGACTGGAGATTAAAGAAATGAAAAAAACCCTGATATTAGAACTGTAATAATAGCTAATATTTATACAGCGTTTAAGGTTTACAAAGTGATATACATATATTAGCTCCTTTATCTCTAAGAAGTCCAAGGTCTCACATAATATAAAAATCAATATAAAATTACAAGAAAAGGGTAAAGATGAGATTACTATATATAATTGCAACAGCTCCAACCCAACTTCCTTAATCAATTTATAGACTTTGAAAAATAGATGTTCAAAAAAAGAGAACTTTATTCTAATAAGTATTTCTTAGCGATATTTAACTGATTAAAAAATTATCATGATCCATTCTGATCAGAGTTAATGTTCCAGGAATTAAGAAAAAGGGAGAAGAAGAGGCAGAGAAATCATTTTTTTGTTAGTACAGAGGAAATGGACTCCAAGTTGAAAGGAAAGCCCAACCAGGTCAGTTCACTGATTTTGTTGGACTTCAAGAATAAAGCATAGAATGTTTGAGATGAATGAAGAAAATACTGATTAACCAATTCCAAAGCAGAGGGAATGACTAGAAGATGGGAAGCTAAAATGTGCTACTCAGTCTAATCTCTCAAAGTTTGAATCTTTTAATTAGGTTCAATGAGAGTTTCCCACACTTAAGGTAGAAAATTTGGGTACAAAACAAAAGTTGCACCCTTGGAATTGAAGAACCATTTTAGAGGCAAGGTACCCTCAATTCAACATTGCTTCTATCTTTTTTGGTTCCAAAAGATACCTCTCCCTTCCCCAATACCATCACCCCCCACCTCCCACCCCATGTATTTTGTCTTGACAAATCAACATATTGTCTTCAATTTGAATAGTCAGTATGGGCCTAGACACTCGAGAGCAGCACAACTCAATTCAACAAACTGGACGACATTGTTGTCATAGGTGAGTATACTATTGACATCAACCTCCAGCCTTAGTCTAATCAATCAGTCATGAAAAATCAAAGGGGAGTTGAACAACTCAGACTTGAACAGCTCAGGTGTTGGAGGCTACGTGAGGCCTGGAGGCTACAGGAGACCTATTTATTGCCACTTCTAATCTGCACCCCCCCCAAAGCCCAATTTGATGGTTATAACCAGAATGTACTAGTTTAACAACTGACTCACAATAAAAAAATGTACGCACAACACACTTTTAAATTTAATTTGCATTTATTAACATTTTCTTCATCACTTTAAGTTTAGACAATCAACAAATAAATCAAACCCTGATTTGTAGTATTGCCGATTTCCAAATTGTAAATTCACACTGAAAATTGAACAGTTTGTTTTGAGTTGACCCCAGGACATCTCTAACAATCTAACTGGTCCAACAGATTGGGTATCCAGGGTAGGAAATATTGACTCCTGGACTGTGATGGTATGGAGGGAATTGTGCTTATTCTTCTACAAGAACTCTTACAGGGCCGTCAGTTTTGTTCTGGTCAACAAGTAAGTTCTGGAGTAAAGTTAAGTGTCAATTGAGCAGTTTTTGTGGGCACTAAATCTCTCTAAGAGTACTAAACACATCACAATAATCCTGGTATTTGAGATGATGCTCTGGGGTAGATCGGAAGAGGGGCTAGGGATGCCGATCATGGAGAACTGCACAAAATCATAGAGCAGTAGAAGGGCGACTTGCCCTGATGCCATATGATAGCTGGACACTGCAGCAGTGGCAGCAGTCAGTATTTCAGGAAAGAGGAAGCAACAGTTTCTATTTGAACCAAGACTCTTGAAATATTTCTTCATTTAGATCTCTAGAGCCTTGGTCTTCTGGGGACTAGTCTGGACCCTAGTAGATACAGGGTGATGTAGGATGATTTTATATCTGGATATTTGCTGAGTTGAGAGTTGAGACTATTAAGCATAGGTAAGAGTTACTATTATTATTTATTATTATTATTATCCTCACTTTACAGGTGAGTAAACTGAGTCTCAGAGAGGTTCATCATTTCTACTTAGTGAGATAAACTCTCTCTCTCTCTCTCTCTCTCTCTCTCTCTCTCTCTCTCTCTCTCTCTCTCTCTCTCTCCCCAAGGGAAGAGATGCTGTAGATCTACTGGGAGAAAATGTTAAAAAGGTCACCCATGGGGTGGCTAGGTGGCATAGTGGATAAAGCACCGGCCCTGGAGTCAGGAGTACCTGGATTCAAATCTGGTCTCAGACACTTAGTAATTGGCTAGTGTGTGGCCTTGGGCAAGCCACTTAACCCCGTTTGCCTTGCAAAAACTTAAAAAAAAAAAAGGTCACCCATTCTTTGAAGTTTAGAAAAAGTGAGAGACTAGGGAATAAAGTAGAGTTTTAGAGGTGGATAACCTCAAATTTCTCAGTAAATTGAAGAATGTGTGTTAATGAACAGGCATTGGGGATGGACATTTTCAGGGCTTTTGAGGTTTGAAGAAGGGAAGTAAAGGACTTCATAAAGTAGGGTTCTATTACATTGCTAAGCTCAATGTGAATTAATAGTAAAATATGGCAACCAATGAAAGCAGTTCAGTTTTAGGCTGCAATGATAGACAGCCAGATTCGAAAACATTTGGCTGCCCTGGCAAATACATTTAGAGTAGCTTATGCAATTAAGGACATCAGGTCTTAGAAGGGACATTAGTAATATTGAGCATGTCCAGAGGATAGTTACCCAAAAGGTGAGAAGCCATTCTCATGAGGGTGTATCGAAAAATTGGTTGTGCTTGTTGCTGAGAAAGAAAGATCTGGGGTAACTGTCTTCATGGGAATGATTGCCCATGGGATCCTTGCTCTCATCTTATGTCTGGTTTTGTAGATCTGAAAGGCTTCCATCCATAGGTTCCAGTTGTTCTACTCTGTTTTTTGCCTTAGACAACTGCTTAGACCTGCTAATCATTCTCATTTCTCATTTTTTTTTTGTTTTTGCAAAGTACTTTAATCAAGACCATCGTGTGTGGCTCATATACTGCCTTGGAAGGATGGTCTCAAAGAGAAGTCCCCAAAACATGCTGAAAAATGTTCTTCTTCTGAGAATATTATTTTTATTATCATTATTCATTATCCATATTTTACAGGTGTATAAACTGAGTCTCAGAGAGATTCAACATGCCTTAGTGAGAGAGGTACAGCCAGTTTTTGAGATTCCTATAGTGTATTTTATCCAAGGAATTCAAGGTTCATTTTATTTGGTTATTTATAGGGTTTGGGAGTAATTTTAAAATACATGCATTTCTGTTGACAAGACATCCCCTACCAAACTTCTAGGGAGCCACAAGATTCAGGAAGGTCTGTGAACCATCCGCCTAGCTTTCACAGGTTTCTCTGATTTACTTATCCAACTCTCTTTGCTGCTTTTCATTCTTCTCTCCCAGAGTCACATCCTTTGGACAAAAATTCAAGCCGGGGGTGTTCATGAGGATCTCCATGGTGATCATTCTTGCCCTGGTCACCATGGTGACCCTGGCTTCAGCCTCTCAGATAATTATCAGATCAAATGCTTATATGGTTCCTCGTCTAAGCGCACCCCCCCTACCCCGAATGGGAGCTTGAGTCTTAATCATGATTTCTGTTCCCTTGTTATTCTGGCATAGAATGGAGAAAGAAGAGCCAGGCAATGAATAGGAGAGCACAGAACATTTGTCTGTGAGTGTCTGCCTCAGTTAGTTTGAATAAAGTGCTATGGAGCAAGGAGAATAGCTTCAGTTTTAGAGGGAGAAAGGTACTATATCGACAGAGCTGGCAGGGGCTCTGGGCTGTCTCTTGTCCAGCTGCTCCTCTCAAATTCCCCACACATAGCCATCCAGGCCCTTGGCTCCCCCCGCCATCCTCTTCTCATTTGGCACTGTTCTTAACCAATCACACAGTGTATGATTCCACTGGAAGAAATCAATCTGGGCAGGAGTTTTGAGGATTTTTTTGGCTTTTGTTTTTTAGTTCTAGCATCTTGTTTAGTACTGGTCTGGTGCATAGTGGTTACTTGTTGAGTAAATGAAGTGAATCAATATACATTAATAAATCGAGAAATAAACAATAAATAAAATAAACAACAAATAAAGTGCTTACTGTGGGCAAAGCATGTGTAAGACAATTAGGGAAATTGAAATTTAGAGCAGATCTATTCTTATATTCTTGAGATTTATAGTCTTATAGTGGGATAGATAAACTGAGAGCCATAGCACCCAGGACACATTTTATATACCAGTGCATTCCTCTGTGTGGGGTGTATGTGCATATAGAAAGAAAATACTTTCAGGGGTCTGGAATTAGGATTAACTTGAAAAGCATTTCCAGTCACCTACTAGGCAGCAGGTTCTACCCACTTGCTTCCCCACTCCCTCTATCTCTAGTTTTTATGAATTGAACATCTCCTGGCTGATTTTATTTTTCAGCCAGGCATTGGTGAATAAAATGAAGCATAGTCTATATGTAGTTGGGGAAAGATATAATACTATATAAATAATTGCAAAAATACAAAATGTAGCAAAGCAAATGGCAGTGTAAATCAACCAAGGAACCATAGCTAAGAATGACTTTGAGGTTGTTAAAAAAAATACCCTAATTTGCATATTCAGAGAAACATGTCCCCTTTGATATAGTCACTCTGGCATATTTATTCTCTGAAGAATGCTGTTATTTATTTATTTATTTATTTATTTATTCATTCATTCATTCATTCATTCATTCATTTATTTATTTGCTTGATTGTTTGTTTATTTTGACTTTTGCAAGGCAGTGGGGTTAAGTGACTTGCCCAAGGCCACACAGTTAGATAATTATTAACTGTCTAAAGATGGATTTCAACTCAGCTCCTCCTGACTCCAGAGTTAGTCCTCTATCCACTGCATCACCTAGCTGCCCCACCAAGAATGCCATTCTCCAAAGTCTTTCTGGAATTCATCTTTGGGCATAGACTTTCAATTCATCTTATGAACCATGCCAGAAAATCAGTTTCATTATTTCATAGTCAAACTTTTTGTTTTGAGTAAATGAAATAAAATGAATAGATGAAATAAAATGATAGATGGATGGCTAGATCAATTGATCAATTGATTGATAGACAGATAGTTAGATAGATAGGTAGGCAGTTTTATCCCACCCTGCCTCCAAAGGGAATTTTGGTTTCTACATTTGGGGAGAGTACAAGGAAGATAAGGCCTGGATCTTTAATAGCCCAGAATAGCCAGAATCCAGCCCAGTTGTGACGGGATCTTTGTTCTCCTATCTTCAAGAATTTTTGTATGTGAAGATCTATATCTATATCTGTATCTGTATCTGTCTCTGTCTCTGTCTCTATCTCTATATGTAGGTATGTGTGTCTGCATAGGTATATATATACACATTTATATATTTTGCAAATATATATATATATGCACATATGTTTATATTTACATATATACATATTGTTTTTATTCCATCATTTTTTCAGGCATATCTGACTCTTTATAACACCATTTGGGGTTTTCTTGGCAAAGATATTAGAGTTTGCCATTTCCTTCTCCAGATCATTTAACAGATGAGGAAACTGAGGTAAACAACTTTAAGTGACTTCCCATACACAACTAGTAAGAGCCTGGAGCCATATTTGAACTCATTCCTGATTCTATGCCCAGATTCTATCCACTTTGTTACCTTGGGTACCTAATGATAGAAGGGTGAATGGATAGATATTTACATATATACATATACATATAATAAAATTTATACATTAAATATTTGTAATCTAAGTTTATAATGCTATATTTTAGGTTTCTGAGTAAATGCTTCTTTTTCCAGCTACTCCAGACATGTGACTTTACTTACGTGATAGAGCTTTTTCTTGCTAATTTAATTCCCTCTCACCAAATGTTGATCATACACACACAAAATCTTGGCTCATTTATTGAATAAGCAAGCCCATTTTTTGAAATAAATGATAAGCAAAAAACCAGGGAAATGATAAAAGTTAGAGAAGTAAAAATATATAAAACAGTAAATGAGCTTTTTGGAAGAAAAGTAAAATCTCAGCTCAACCAAAGAATGATCTCACTATTTTTGGCAATCTCTGAAAGTGTAGGTGAAGGGAATCAAGGGACATGTTGGGGGGAGCAGCTTCCTCACATATCTATGACTCCACTACTGAAAAGTTTATGCTTTATTTCTTAACTACCTCTCTTGAGTTCATTTCATGTTTCCTATGCTTTCTCTTAAGTATTTCCACTACCTCCTATATATGACTAGCAAGAAACAGCAGGAAGAGCTCGAAAGAGAAATTCCATTCAAAGTAACCTCAGACAGTGTAAAATACTTGGGAGTCTATTTGCCAAGACAGACTCAGAATCTTTTTGAAAACAATTACAAAACACTTCTCATACAAATTAAATCAGATTTAAATAACTGGGCAAATATCAACTGCTCATGGATAGGTAGAGCTAATATAATAAAAATGACAATTCTACCAAAACTAAACTATCTGTTTAGTGCCCTACCAATCAAAATTCCAAAAAATTACTTTAATGAGCTAGAAAAAATTGTAAATAAATTCATATGGAGAACTAAAAAGTCAAGAATTGCCAGGAGCTTAATGAAAAAAAATGCAAACGAAGGTGGCTTAGCACTACCTGATCTAAAATTATATTATAAAGCATCAGTCATCAAAACTGTTTGGTATTGGCTAAGAAATAGAGTGGTGGACCAGTGGAATAGACTAGGTGTAAAAGCAGGAGAGGATTATAGTAATCTGCTGTTTGATAAACCCAAAGAGTCAGGCCACCGGGATAAAAACTCCCTCTTTGATAAAAACTGCTGGGATAATTGGAAGTTAGTATGGAAGAAACTTAGATTAGACCAACACCTCACACCCTTTACCAAGATAAGATCCAAATGGTTACAGGACATAGACATAAAAAACAATATTATAAGCAAATTAGAAGATCAAGGACTAGTCTACCTGTCAGATCTATGGAAAGGGGAACAGTTTATGACTAAGGAAGAGTTGGAGAACATCACTAAAAACCAATTAGATGATTTCAATTACATTAAATTAAAAAGTTTTTGCACAGGTAAAACCAATGTAATCAAAATCAAAAGAAAAGTAGTAAATTGGGAAACAATCTTTACAACTAATGATTCTGACAAAGGACTCATTTCTAAAATATACAGAGAACTGAGTCATATTTTTAAAACAAAAAGCCATTCCCCAATTGACAAATGGTCAAAGGATATGCAAAGGCAATTTACAGATGAGGAGATCAAAGCAATCCATAGCCATATGGAAAAAATGCTCTGAATCATTAATTATTAGAGAAATGCAAATTAAAGCTTTGTTGAGGTACCACCTCACACCTCTCAGATTGGCCAATATGACCAGGAAGGATAATGATCATTGTTGGAAGGGATGTGGGAAATCTGGGACACTATTACACTGTTGGTGGAGCTGTGAACTCATCCAACCCTTCTGGAGAGCTATTTGGAACTATGCCCAAAGGGCAACAAAAATGTGCATACCCTTTGACACAGCAATACCAATACTGGGTCTATACCCTGAAGAGATGAGGAAAAAGGGTAAAAACATTACTTGTACAAAAATATTTTTAGCAGCCCTGTTTGTGGTGGCAAAGAATTGGAAATCCAGTAAATGTCCTTCCATTGGGGAATGGTTTAGCAAACTGTGGTATATGTATGTCATGGAATACTATTGTTCTATTAGAAATCAGGAGGGACGGGATTTCAGGGAAACCTGGAGGGATTTGCATGAACTGATGCTGAGTGAGATGAGCAGAACCAGAAAAACACTGTACACCCTAACAGCAACATGGGAGTGATGTTCAACCTTGAAGGACTTGCTCATTCCATCAGTGCAACAATTGGGAACAATTTTTGGCTGTCTGCAAAGGAGAGTGCCATCTGTATCCAGATAAGGAGCTGTGGAGTTTGAACAAAGTTTAAGGACTATTCCCTTTAATTCGGAAAAAAAAAACCCCAGATGTCTTATGGTTTGATCTGGTTACCTCTGAGAATTCTGTTCTCTTTAAGGATATGATTTCTCTCTCACCACACCCAATTTGGATCAAGGTACAACATGGAAACAAAGTAAAGACTGATGGAGTGCTATCTGTGGGGTGGGGGTGGGGGGAGGGAAGCAAAATTGGGGGAAAACTGTAAAACTCAAATAATATCTTTAATAAAAATTTTTAAAAAAATTATTTCCACTACCTCACAGATTCAGAGGTCTCTCAATCATTTAGAAGTCATGTATCCTTCTGTATAAATCATCACAGGGCTGTCTTTCAGGAAAACTTCCCAAGACTTTGATGGGACTAAGAGAATATCAGGAATCAAATCCACCTTGAAATAATGAAGCAGAGAGTTTGCAAAAGACTGATGGAAATTTATTAAAACGAGTTCCTAAAATATTTATTGAAGCATAGATTTAAGTTTTCAGGGAAAATAGAAGTCATCTCCATGAGATGTTTCAAATACTAAGAAGCAATGCAGCCTACAACATTTCAGAATGCTAAGGGGATCAGATTAGAATGCAATGGAGAAATATTTCACAAAATAACTAAAAATACAATAGAAGGTAGTTAACATGTGGTTTTTTTCCTTTGTGGAAAATAGGTGACTTTTCTGCAGGGATTCTGAGCTTATTTAGTATCTCCATTTCTATTTCAGTTTTTTTACTATTGATCTAGAACAGGCCCTTCATTTAAGGAGAAAACTGAGGCATTGATACTAGAAATGACTTGACTAAGGTCACATAAGTAATAAAGAGTCACTGAAATATTGACATTAGCATATAAGTTGCAAAAGATAACTATTTTGAAAGGACCAATGCTCATTTAGGTCATTAAGTTTTGGTTTTTGTTTTATGTTTTCTGAGAGCATCTCCTCTCTGAGCCTGGGAGGACAGCAGCCAGCCAGCCATCTATGGGTCTGACCCTACTGTTGATTGGCAAGAAAATTTTGACTCATTCTGTTTCTGATCTAGACTGGTTGGCCATTAAGGCAGCCTAGTAGCCCCTGTTCTCAGGGCTTATCATACTGATGATAGACTTAACATGGCTATATCCTCTTTAGTTCTGCGGTAACTCAGAACTCCAGTGATCCAATAGTCAGCCTCTCTCAGTATCAGAGATATAAGCCTTGAAACCTGGGTAGCTAGGTGATGCCATCATGATTCACAGAGATCCAGGCATGGGGTCAGGAAGAGTCATCTTCCTGAGTTCAAAGCTGACCTCACACTCTAAGTAAGCTGTGTGACTCTGGCCAAGTCACATCCTTATTTACCTCAATTTCATGATCTATAAAAGGAGCTGGAGAAGGAAATGGCAAACCACTCCAGTATCTTTGCTCCCCAAAACTCCCCAAACCTAAATGCAGTCTTGAAGCCTAAAATGTCTTCATTTCAAAATGAATTTTAAAATTCCAAATACAATTTCAAAATGTCTTTATTTCAGAAGTCTTCATGATTGAAATGAATGAACAACAATGTTCTGAAGACTGTGCTAAGTGTTGGGAATATAAAAAAAAAAGCAAAAGACAGTTCCTACCCTCAAGGAGTTTACAATCTAATGGGGGTAACAACCTGCCAACAAAAAGAATACAAAGCAGGTGATATATATAGGCCCGTTCTTCTGCCTGCTTTGTCAGATTGTCTCTTAGCATATTCACAATTTTATAATTTGTTAAAGCTCAACTATTTTATCAAGTTAGCTGATCGATGTTTCACAAATACATTTAAATTTACAATAAGGGGGAGGCTAGGTGGCGCAGTGGATAAAGCACCGGCTCTGGAGTCAGGAGTACCTGGGTTCAAATCTGGTCTCAGATACTTAATAATTACCTAGCTGTGTGGCCTTGGGCAAGCCACTTAACCCTGTTTGCCTTGCAAAATAAAATAAAATAAAATAAATTCACAATAAGGATCTGAATGGATCAGCAAAAATCCATCCCCACCAAAAGAAAAGAACTCAAAGCATGTTTACTACTGCTGGTGGCCAAAAAGTCTGAGGTTTATATATCTGTAGTCCCCTTGGGGCCCTTCTCAATGGGGTCCATTCTCAGCTGGTTGGAGGGTAGTCAGCTATTTAAGCCTACTGTTTTGTTTGGAGTCCACAATAATCTTTCTTTTATTGAACCAAGGCTGATGACTAAAAATTCAAAGTAAAAGCTTTTAATAAAATGAAATAAGAAGCAATAAGATGGAATTAAACCAGGTATTAAACTCTCTAAGCACCCGTTCTCAAATGACTGCCATCCATCTCCCCACATGTATCTTGGGGGGGGGGAGTACCAGTCTCATTTCCAGTTACCACCCTCCATCTCCAATCTCTTCATCATAGTAAAAGGGGGAACATGGAATTCATTCACAGAAGGCTTGGCAGGCTCCTTGTGGCTCTAAATCTTTTATTCTATCGCACACATCAACTGGACCTCCCTCTGGTCTCCGATTACTTCCTCTGCTGCCCTCAATCTTTACTTAAGCTTCTCTTGGACTCTGGTTATAGTATCCTCAATCTAATCTTTGGCTATGATATACTTGGCTGCTCGTCACCCATTCCTTAACTTTGTCTCCTTGAAGGGTCACATGTGTCATACTACATAGTAATATTTTGACTGATCTTTTTTAAATTAGTTCTAGGAATAACTGCTGACTCATGCTAAGGTTTGGGGGCATATAATTCCCCAAAGTTAACTTGGCAGTTAATTCCCATCTTTGTTTAAGGTTCCCAAATGCTTAGGAACATCAATTTTTTTTAAAGTAAATAGCCATTTATGATTTTAGAGGCAAGGAGAACCCCCCCCCCCCTTGCAAATCACACATATATCACATAAACTAAAAGAATACTGGCTATGGAAGATGTTTGGTCAGAAACAAAGAATCCCAGAGAAAGTTTCTGATATCCTTGGCCTAAGAGAAAACCTTCTCTCCCTCTTCTTGAGTTCATATTAGGATCAGTTTAAACCAGTGGCCAGGCAAAATCAAGAGATAGATCTCCTCAGGAATGTCGATTCCAAGGGTCTGAGCTAGAAGGAGAAAGCCAGAAGAATGTGTATTTCAGGTCTGATAAGGGGAAGAGATGAACTATTACTCCAGAAGAATCCATAGAATCATGGAAAATTCAGGAATCATAGAATCATGGATAATCGACAAATCATAGATTATCCGTGTTTAATGTGTTGGACCTGGGATTCAGGGCTTCAAATTTTGCCTCAGATAGCTAGTAGCTGACAAAGAATAACTGGAAATGATTGTTTTTCTGAATATTAGAAATATTCAAATCAACTATAAAGATATAGGAAGAAGATACTATTCACCTCCAGAGAAAGAACTGAGAAGCAGAAGTATGTTTAGCTTGGTTTTATATAATGCACATACGTGTGTGTGTGTGTGTGTGTGTGTGTGTGTGTGTGTGTGTTAAATAGTGGCCTCTTTTGTGTGGTGGGGAAAGAGGGAGAGTGACAGTTCAGAAGTTAAAATGGAACAAAAATTTATTTATTTAAGAAAAAAAGTTATTTACTAGCTATGTGACCCCTGAACAAATCCCAAAACCTCTCTGAGCTTCAGTTTTCTCATCTGTAAATCTAGGGAGTTGGACCAGATTATTAAACAGCCTACTTTCCATTTATCCTCATATCAGTCCAGGGAGATAGGGGCTATTAATATCTCCATTTTTGCAATTGGAGAAACTGAAACAGAGATGAAGTGATTTGCCCAGGGTCACACAATATCTGAGGCTGGATTTGAACTCAGGTCTTCTTGATTCCAGGTTGCAGTGCCTTATTCACTTAGCTATCTTCAGCTCCAAATCTATGGTCCTATGTTAACCCTCTGCCCTTTTAGTTCTATGCTTTTACCAGGGCAGTGTTTATTGCTCATTCACAATCTAGGGTGCAAACTAGAACCCTTCACTGATAGCTTGATTTTCATTATGCCTTGAGAATGGGCAAAAGGAACCCTAGAAATTCCAGATCAGAAGCTTTTAACCTGGGACTCAAAGGCCAACTTGAGATGATCCATGGAGAGATCTCAGGGATCATGAGAACTTGGCTGGGGAAAATACATACACACATGCACACATGTGTATTTATATAAAACACCTTTACATATGCATCTCTATATATAATTATTTTCACTAATTTTCTTACTAAAGTGCATCATTTCCTTCACTTCTGAATGCAAGCATCCAACATAATTCTGAGGTGGGTCCTTAGACTTTACCAGACTGAAACCAAAAAGGTGAAGAATTAGTTCAAAAGTTTTGTTTTCCTGATGAAGAAAAAAGACTCAGAGGGAGAATTTCCCAAAACTCACTCATTTCAGCCCCATCTCCCAGTTCTGTCTCTTTCCACTACATAGTCAGTCAATTTCACATTTGATCTATTTAATGAAAAAATCTCTAAATCTTGGGTACAGCTATACAGTACCAGGAGAAATAAATCTATGATGTTGCATAGTATTTGCCCAAAGTCACCACAAGAATGCTGTGATCTGATAATGTCACAGACTTCAGTTGTATCTTATACTTTGAATTGAAAGTTTCATTAAAACATCTATTAAGCAGTTTAAAATGTGGTTCTGCTAGTGATTTTCCCCTGCTATTCCTAGTAAGGTGATGTCTACTTTATATTACTCTTAATATTCAATTCCCTTCAAAGAAGTCATCTGGTCTAGAAAGAAACATAGTCTGAGAAAGGGACATTGATATCACCTAGTACACAGCAGAGGAGGCAGCTGGTACAATATATGTGCTGGGTTTTGGGTCAGGAAGGCTTATCTCCCCAAGTTCAAATCTGACCTCAGATACTAGTTGTGTGACCCTGAGTAAGTCTCAGTTCCTCACCTCTAAAATGAGCTGGAGAAATAGCAAACCACTCCTATCTTTTCCCAAAACAACCTCAGATGGAGTCACATCGAGTCTGAAACAACTTAATAATAACAGTACTTAAGAGAGATACTTAGGGAAAACTTCAATCTTTTTAAAACTTATTTTTTTTACATCATCATAGTTTCCCTTCCCTCTATTTCTTCCAAAGAACTCTCCCATATAGTAAATTTTAAAGACAAAAAAAAGAAAAAAATTAGCATAATTGATCAATACACAAGAAAGTCTGAAAGTATTACCCACAAATATACCCACCCTATGGTGCAAAAGGATAGGTTAGAAATATCTTCTTCTAAGTCTTCCTTTGAGTTAGCATCAGAATAGTCTTTTTCAGGGTACATCGGACAGAATCTGGAGCAAAGTCAGAAGGTGACTGTCAACGATACCTCCCAGGCTTTTGGTACGGATCAAACCCAAGATCTCTAGTAGTTTATAGTATTGCTCACTGCATGAGACTTTTCCAGGGGAAATGTTCAACTCAGGAAAATTCAACTGCACAGCTACAAAAAAAGTCCCTCAAGGGGAGTTTGGTGGTGCAGTACACTGGCCCTGGAGTCAAGAGAACCTGAGTTCAGATTCAGCCTCAGACAATAATTACCTAGTTTGTAACCTTGGACAAGTCACTTAACTCCCTATTACCATGCAAAAATGAAAAAGAAAAGGAAAAAGTCCCTAAAATAAGCAAATTCCCCAGAGCTGTAGTACACAGATATCTTTCAGGACTCCCAGCACTCCTTCCAAAATGCTCATTCCTATAGTCACAGCTTAAGGGCCAAAAAGCCTGGTTCTTCTTAAACTACCTGACTGCAGGCAACCTCAGAAGGATAGAGGGGGTTATAGTTATCAGCTTCCCTGGGCCTGTCCTTTAGATAAAGACTATCTTTCTGATTGTGGAAGAAGGGATGCATACCTAAAGTAGAGACCAATCTGAAGGGCTTGAAACTTCCCCTTAAAATGCATTTGTTTGAAAGAACATCATAGCATATTTTAAAATATGCAGAAAAATATTTGCGTGGTTAACATGAATAAACAGGGTAATTTTGTTACTACCTTATTAAATGTAGCATGCATTAAAAACAAAAACAACTGAGTAACAGAAAGTTCCAATTTCACATATACTTTTTTTTTGTTTTCTTGGTTTATTGAGATGTTTGTGCTTGTTGATGATTGCTAAGTTCATAACACTCATTAAAAATGTATTTGTTCAACTTCAGGTTTTGGCCCCGGCTAAAATGCCCATACTTGTTTTTGTAATAGACAACAAATCAGTTAAGCCCTGAATTAGTTTATTTGGTCCTTGTCTGGGAATTGGTTTTGATCCTGGGGAGGGAGAGAGCCAGAGTCCAGTGTTAGGATAAAGAATGCCTTTGGGATTGGAGAAGGGCCTGGGAAGGTAAGCTGATAGCCAAAGAACATTTTACCCTTTCCCCCATTTTCCCCCAGGAAGTCTGTTTTGGGGCCCTGTGGCAGCCCCCATCACTTCAGTTTTTAAGTTTGGTGTGATATTATCACAATAGGCAATGACCACTCCAGTGTTTTGTTTGTTATTATAGAATTATCATAGTAGGCAGTGATAGGCCTTGCATAAATTCTGGGCCTCTCAAGACAAAATTTCAAACAAAATTCCTTCTCTTATTGCTTATGACAAAACAGACAGAGCCTAGGCAGAAGGCTCCTTTTTTCTTGAAAACCTCAGTTTTTTCCCCTGCCTAGTTTATCCTTTATGTTCAGATGTTTCCCTAAATGGATTCACTCTTCCTCAGTCCCAGTGTGAGCTGGTGATTGATTGATAGGTCAATCCATCAACCTGTTCCAGTGCTACCTTGTAGAAAGAACTCTATACTACATGTCGGAAAAATCTGAGTCTGAGTACTGGCTCAAAATAGGGAAGATTCCTCTGTTTGTTCATCCTTAAAATGGAAACAGAATCATACTTACACCACTTGCCTCATAGAGTTGTTTGGATGAAAATGCCATATAAAATGATCCATTATAATTGTGAAATAAGCAAAGTTATATGTTCTGGATCCCAAGGTTCAGGACCTTCATGCTTCTGATATTAAGGGATGAAAGGTGTTACATGGGAAAGAACCCTAAGTTGAGTCAGAAGTCAATCCTACCTTTAATTCCCTGGACCTAAGTGTCCTTATCTGTAAAAGAAAGGGGGCTAGATTAGGTGGCTTCTGAAGGTCTTTACAACTCTAGATCTGAGATTTTCTACCTAATGGATCAACATATGGATTTGTTCCCCTGGTCGGCTCTATTAAATGTAAACCTTAAAGGGAAAAAAAAGGTCCTTGGTGATTAGGTGCCTCCCACAGCTTAAGGATAAGGATAAGAATAGATTAATCATGGATTTCATAATTCCATAATCAGCATACGGAGTTGTTCTCCTGGTCAGCTTTCAGGAGGAAAATGTTCTTGGTGATTAGATGCCTCCCACAGCTCCAGGAAAAGGTTAAGAATAAACTAATTAGAGATTTTATAACATTAAGAATCAAGCATCTACTTCTTCACCTCAACCCCTTGAGGGCACCAGAGACTGTTCATATCTAGGGAAGACTGAATGTTTTTGTGTCTGGAAGTCAAAGAAAAAAATGATGATTTCCTGGAAAATGCAGGCAACAAAGAAAAAAACCTGATGAAGACTTGGAGCAAATCCCTAGTTGTCAAGGGATAGAACAATTACTCAGGAAACAGCTCTGGACAGTGTGTGTTTTGTCTGTGTGTGTGTGTGTGTGTGTAGTAGGAGAGATGCTAACCATATTTTCTGAACTCCAAATCTGGACATAGAGTCAATATACTAGATCTTGCTGCCTCAGTTGCTTGGATCTTTATCTTAGGGCTCACAGAGTCAGTCACTGACTTTGTGACTAGAAATATAACAAATCTGGTCCCTTCTATGTTTTCACTCAGTCGGTAGGAGAGATGGCACTAAAACTTCTCCAGAATACTAAATATTTTTCTTGTTTTGTTTTTTAGGTTTTTGCAAGGCAAATGTGGTTAAGTGGCTTGCCCAAGACCACACAGCTAGGTAATTATTAAGTGTCTGAGACCAGATTTGAATCCAGGTACTCCTGATTCCAGGGCCGGTGCTTTGTCCACTATTCCACCTAGCTGCCCAATATTAAGTATTTTGAGGAATTGCTTACTATGACATTTTACATTTCACCTCAACTCTGCACTATCACTCTATTCCAAATACAAAGCTTCTTTCCAAAATTCATGGTCAGTTTATATTGTCCAACTGCTCCTGCATCTGCTATTGTGGTAACCAATTTTTGGTGGCTTAGGTGCTAGATACTACCACTGCTGTCCTCAAAAGGGCTCTGGCCTTTTTGAAGAACCACTAAGTCACCTTTGGGTCTGGACATATCTCTCTTGACATTACTGTTTAGTTACCTATTCAAAGATATAGAATATAAAAAAGATTTGAATTTAAATAAAATATAAAAAGAAGTAAATATATTTTTAAAAAGCAGTCCAAACTCAACTCTGCCTTGTTTTAGAAAGAAACATGGAGCCGGGGATGGGAGAATGGAGCCAGTCAATCTCTTCCCCTCTTCCCCCAAACTATCAGGATGCTGTTTGTAAAGAGTTCTGTAGTTGGAAAGGAAGAGATGTGAAGAGATGGATTAGAGGTCCCTTTTGCACACCCATGCAATCATCAGCAACACCAGTTCGGCAGCCAATATAGAAACTTTTCATCATTTTAAAAGACCAAATACTTTAGACCTGAGTCCAACACAGCTACAAGTAGCCCACAAAGTGGACAGAAACCAGCAAGGGAAGTTTGGAGCATGGTCCATGGAGTAGCCCCTATGTGCCCTTTGAGCTTCCATTACCCTCATAGGGAATACATGTGTGTGATAGCCTCTATCTCCAATTGTAGCTTTTAATTTATTATAATGATTAAGTTAGAGTAGATAATAAATGTCTTTGAATTTTATCAAAGGAAAACAATTCTCATTCAGTGATATGATAGATGTTATACAATTGATTCTTTGTAAACAAATTGTGCAAGACACACTTTTAAGTTTAGTTTGCATAAATGACTTAGTCTTTTTGTTTGGGCAGGCAATGGAGTTAAGTGGCTTGTCCAAGGTCACACAGCCAGAGAATTATTAAGTGTCTGAGTCTGGATTTGAACTCAGGTCCTCCTGACTCCAGGGTCAGTGCTCTATTCATTGTGTCACCTACCTGCCTCGTGGATACTATTTTTTCCATCACTTTCTTGACTCAACAAACAAATAAGGTACTGATTTGTAGCAATTACTGATTCCTGGTGTTTAAATGTTCATACTGAAAGTTTAATAATGCTCTGACTTGGTAGGAAATGGCTATAGTTCACTATTGCTGTCCACTGAATATTAGCTCTCAGCTTTTCCTTATCCCAGGATACCTTGGGGGATGAAGGTGGGGAGAACATTTCAAGCATACCAAGGGCTAGCTGTCATTAATTCACCTTGCCCATTTCTAGAATTGTCTTCTGAAGCTCCATGCTGAGTTTTTCTGGGAGAGGTTTTCTGTGGAAAGTGAAAAAAAATTTTTCTCAAGCTCCCTAGTGATTTTATTTTATTTGTTTTTTGTTTTTTAGGTTTTTGCAAGGCAAACAGGGTTAAGTGGCTTGCCCAAGGCCACACAGCTAGGTAATTATTAAGTGTCTGAGACCGGATTTGAACCCAGGTACTCTTGACTCCAGGGCTGGTGCTTTATCTACTGCACCACCTAGCCGCCCCACCCTAGTGATTTTAGATTATCATTTCAACTCTTAAGTGAAAAAAGAATACAGAGAAATTGTACAACTATCTTCCATCCAAGGACTGCCATCTTCCAATCAGATCCACAAGCTATTAAAATCAGGGTACATTTCATTACTACTTTCTTGGGTTTAAATAGCAGTAGGACACATGTGATTCCTATTTCTGTGGATACAAACAGGACAACTATGGGAATGTACTGTAACCTGACAAAGGGAGAGGGAATGGCATGGTGTAACTGGAGGAAAACTTGGTTTGAACTCAGGTCTGGGTTCCAGCTGTGTGACTTTGGACCAATCACTTAACCTCTGAGTTTGTTGCTTCCTCCATAAAATATAGGGGTTGAATTGGAAGATTCTGAAAGTCCCTCATAGGAGTGAATGAGATAATTTTGCTTGTCATATTATTATGCATATATATCATTATTTACCCTAGGAAATGTCAGAGGAAAGAAGGCAGATGTCATACATTCTGAGATCCTTTGAAGGAAGGGGGGGAGATATGGAGACATTTTTCTTTTTTAGAATTTTATTTGGTCATTTTCCAAGGTAAATAATGATAGATGTCATTGATATAAAACTAAGTAATGTCACCTTATTTGATCTTTATAACAAACCTATTAGGTAGGTACTACCTAGAGGAATTATTATTTTCATTTTATAGAAGTAATTTTTCAGTACGTGTCAGAGGCAGAATTTGTATCCATGTCTCTTCAGATCCATTTCTCTTTTCACTACAATGCATCTCCATAACTCATATTAGCTTCTTGTAATAAGACAAATCTTCTAACTAATTTAGCTTAAATCTGTATAGAAAGAGCACCCAACCAGCATATTTGAGGCTAATCTTGGATGTCACAAGCTTACCTGTATGAACTTGTACAAGTCACTCATCCTCTAGTCCTATTTTCTTGCATATAAAATAAATAAGTTGATAACCGATAAGGTACCTTCATTTCAAAAGTACCATAAGCCTATGGTAGATACAGGAATCTTGCAACCAGGAAAAGCTAGGGGTGATGGTTTGGCCAAAGTCATAGTTCTTGAGTCTTGACAGAATAGCCTATAGTTATTCAATTCAGTTCAGTTAAACTTAATTCCTTTCAACATGAACATTTATTAAACATCTACTCTGTATAAGGCATAACATGCAGTGCTGATGATACAAATAGTTTTTAAAAAACACCTTTTCTGGTTTCTAGGAAGTTATAATCTTGGGGAGAGTTGAGGAAGAGTGTTTTTACAGATTCAGAGAAAAGTGAACAGGTTATCTCCAAAGTCTTAGTAGTTTCAAGATTGAATAATTTCAGGAATAAAAATATTACAAACTTATAAAAACACTTGAAAGTCTAATTATTAAAATGTTATTATTTATTTTTGAGAATTCTGAATAATAAATTAAAAATTCTAATTTTAACATGATAGAGCACCCTATCATCATCATTATGTGTGCAGCAGCTTCTGGAAGATGCCTTTTCAGAACAGGTGATCAGTAGATATTTTGTTTGGTAATTTTCTACACCTGTTCTATCTCTCTCGGACTTTTTCTTGTAGGAGGTCACATCCAAACTCCTGACCTGATGAACTCTAAGGCATTCAAATACACTCATACATATTTGCAATTGACTCTCACAATGAAGCCCTGGCTAATGCCTCAGTTAACATCAATGTTTCTGGGTGGGTTGGAGGAGAGTTAATAGATGCAAAGTCAGGGCCAAGTGGGTGTGTTGTAGCATTCAGGCTAGTTAATAAGTTCTCATGCCAACACTGACTCTAATAAGAAGCCAAGATAAAAAACCAAGGGAGAGAGCTTGAGGTGGACCAGGAAAGATTGGCATATAGTGGATGGAAGAAGCCTTAATGAATATTATACCCAAGTTCATAATGGACTCAGGGACTGATTGGTCTGGTGGTGTACCCTGTTGTACAGGGGTCCTTAATATTTTCTGTATCATGGTCCCCTTTAGGAGTCAGTTGTAGTCTATAGAAGCCTAGTTATAAAAAATGTTTTAAATTCATAAAATACATAGAATTACAAAAGAAACCAATTATATTAAATACAGTTAACAAAATATTTTTCAAAGTTCATAAACCTCATCTTAGGAGCCCCTGCTGAAGGGTATATTCTGGAAAGACTTGTCATCAGGGTTTTTAGCTCTTGGCCAGACAAATTTGGGAGGAGCTATTCCTTTACCATAGGAATAAGGTTGGTAAATTAATTCTTCAAAAATGGATAATCTAGGTTTGGATGCCCCTTCTGTTGACCCAAGTATTCCCTTTCCTTATCTATGCTAGATAAGATTTTTATAAAGTTTGAAGTGAGGGCTCAAAAGATGCTGTTACTGATTTATGTTCCCATTTTATAGATGAAGAAATAAAGGCCTAAGCAACTTGCCCGTTGTTCCACCAAACACCTGACTGGGATAGTGGGATTCAAATTTAAAGAGTTCTTTCTTCCTGGACCAGTCTTTGGGTTAAACTGCCTTTCCAAAGGGCACAGGCATTTGGTACATTTGTTCTGAATTAAGCTTGGCTGAATTTAAGCATTATCACGTATGGGGAGCTCAAATTACAGAGGCAGCCCTGGTCCAGTGAGTAGCATACATAGCATGGCTACTCACAGAGGCGGAAAATTCTGGGGCCCCTCCAGCAGTGTTTCTAGAAAGAAGCTGGGGTGAGGGGGAAAGAGACCAGCTGCTGTGCCAGAAGCTTCATAAAAGGGATTATAGGACCTTTTAAGGGAATGAGACCATTGGTAAGGATGGAAAACAGCAATGGCAAGATTTGGATAGGGCTTGAATATTTAATTTGCCAGTTAGCTCCAAATGCCTGTAACTTTTTTTTAATTCAAAAATATGTACATTTTGCAATTCCCTTTCTGTAAGATTCAAAAGATAACAGAATGTGATGAGAAGAACCTGTTATGTTAATCAAAGTCTGGGGTAATTGAAGCTAACTTCTTTAATTAAAATATATTAAACTCAAAATGGAAAATCATGGACCAGGAAAGGAAAATAAAATGAACACCTGGCTAGAAAGCACATCTGTATATTATTCACAGAGTAGTAGGGAGTGTGGAAAAAACTTATATTTTAGGCAGTTTAAGAAGACATCTGAAGTTTGGTGCCAGATAAAGCATGTTGTTTTGCAATATTTATTAGGGTTTATTAGGGTTTTCTTGATAAAGATATTTGATTTGTTTACTGTTCCCTTCTCTAGCTCATTTTATAGATAAGGAAACTGAGGCAAATAGGATTGCGTGATGTGCCCAGGGTCACACAGCTAGCAAGTGTCTGAAACTGGTCTTGAACTTAGGGCTTGTTGACTTCAGGTCTGGAGCTCTATCCACTGCAATACCTATATAAAGTATAGCTATCTTGTTTTTGTTGGGATTTTTTTTTTTTTGGCAAGGCAATGGGTTAAGTGACTTGCCCAAATCACACAGCTAGGTAATTATTAAGTGTCCGAGACAGGATTTGAACTCAAGTCCTCCCAACTCCAGGACCCATGCTCTATCCACTGTGCTGCCTAGCTGCCCCATGTATAGCTATCTTGGAAAACAAATGTCTTCAGATGGAGGGCACAGGATTTCTTCAAATATCCCAGAAAAGATTTTATAGGTGAAAAGACAAGCTTCAACTCTCTAAGAAGAATGGTTTACCATAAGCTGGTTTTATTCACTTTTTTTAATTTTAGAAAGGTTTTATTTGAGTTTTACAATTTCCCCCCCAATCTTGCTTCCCTCCCCCACCTCCCAGAAGGCAGTTTGTTAGTCTTTGCATCATTCCCATAGTATGCACTGATCTAAGTTGAATGTGATGAGAGAGAGAAATCATATCCTTAAGGAAGAAACATATAGTATGAGATATAGCAGAATTACATAATAAGATAACTTTTTTAAAATTAAAGGTAATAGTCTTTTTTTAATGAAAGGTAATAGTCTCCACATTTCTTTCTCAGGATACAGATGGCATTCTCCATCATAGATATCCCAAAATTGTGCCTGATTGTTGCCCTGTTGGTATGAGCAAATCCAAGGTTGATCATCACCCCCATGTTGCTGTTAGGGTGTAGGGTTCTTCTGGTTCTCCTCATCTTGCTCAGCATCAGTTCATGCAAATCCTTCCAGGCTTCCCTGAATTCCCATCCCTCCTGGTTTCTAATAGAACAATAGTTTCCATCACATACATATACCACAGTTTGTTTAGCCACCCAATTGATGGACATTCCCTCAGTTTCCATTTCTTTGCTGCCACAAACAGAACTGCTATGAACATTTTTTGTACAGATGATGCTGCATATCCTGGTTTTAAAAAGACAGTTTGTAGAATTAAATATAAAAACCTTCAGTTTGGCACTCAAGTTTGGCTCTTCATAATTTGGCTCCCTCCTACCTTTCCAGTGATTTTATACCTTACTATCTCCCGTCTTCCTCCTGCCAAATCTTCTCATAGTCTGTGGTCTCACATTATTGACCTCTTGGCTGTTCTTTAACTAGTTTGACTCTGAATATTTTAATTGACTATCTCTGATGCCTGGTTTATTCTTCCTCTTTATCTTTGGCTCCTGGATTCCTTGGCTTCCTTCAAGTCACAGCTCAAGTCTCATCCTCTACAAGAAGCCTTTCCAGATCCCCCTTAATGACCATGTTTTTCCTTTGTTGATTATCTCCACATATCTTGCATAGTTCTTGTTTCAATTTACTTGTTTGCATATCATCTCCTCCATTAGCTTGCCAGTCACCAAGCAGGTGCTGAATAATTATTTGTTGACTTGCCATAGGCCAAATTCAGAAAATGAGAGATAGAAGTTAGGAAAACAAAGATGCCTTTAAAGCAGGTTTCCTTCAGGATGATGACTTTGATAATTTTCCCTTTCTATTTATTTTTAACATTAATGAATGCATTTTTTGGAGATTATATAACCTAGGGTGGAAGCACAGTGGTCATTCATAAGCCCAAATCCCATTGCTCATAATTTTCAAGGAAGCTTTGACTATCACTTCAGTTCTAGGTTGGTTTGTTCCCTACTTAGGCAGCCTGATGGTCTCCTCTTCCTAGGGGATTACCATATTAGTGCCAGACTCAGTGTGGACTTTAGATTGGTTTTAATCTGACTGAAACTCAGAACTCCTGAACTAAAGTAATCCACTATCCTTAGACTCCCTAGATGTAAAGATTATAGGTGTATATCACCATGATTGGCTGAACACTTAAGAAAAAAAAGGTATTTTTTATGTTTGTTTATCAATTTATTTATCCATTTATTTGTTTTAACAACAAAATTATGTTAAATATTTATGAAGCTTAAAGGAATATACATTATTTTTTATAAAAATAAATACTATTTATTTAGAATTTCCAACAAGGACAGTAGTAGACCTGATTCCCCAAGGATTACATGACTTGAGCCTTACATACATATGATGTCTTTTTATTTTTTTAGATTTTTCAAGGCAATGGGGTTAAGTGACTTGCCCAAGGCCACATGGCTAGGTAATTATTAAGTATCTGAGGCCAGATTTGAACTCATGTATTCCTGACTCCAAGGCCAGTGCTCTATCCACTGTGCAACCTAGCCACCCCTTATGATGTCTTTTTAAAACAACACATTCATTTCCTGACCTACCTCCCCTTTCCCTCAATCATTGAATTCTACTTTGCAAAAACAAAAAAAATAGATAAGGAAAACCAAGCATCCACTTTTTCTCCAGTTTTTGTTACCATAAGACTGCTTGCTATATTGCTATATGTTTCTTTTTGTCTTTGATCTAAGCACATAAAAACAAAGTTCTTTTTTGAAATAACCATCAATCCATCAGTTGGTTGGTTGCTTCTCTGATGAAAGCATACCATGCTGGGTGGTCCTGTGCCAGTGTCTCCCATGCTGCAAATCGATTCCAAAATTCTTAGGAGAGACCTTCAGGGTGTCCCAGTATGATTTCTTCTGACCTCCCAGTGAGCACTTACCCTGTGTGAGTTTTCCATAAAATAGACATTTTAGCAAGAGTACATTTGGCATTCTAAGAATATGGCTAACCCAGAGTAGTTGTACTCTGTAATGTTTGAATGCTTGGCAGTTTATTTCAAGAAAGGACCTTAGTATTGGTATCTTCTCTTACCAGGTGATCTTCAAAATATTCCCAAGACAATTTAAATGAAAGCCATTCAGTTTCCTGGCATGGATCTGGTAGACTGTCCCATTTTCACAGGAATTCAGCAATGAGGTCAGCACAACAACTCTGTAGAACTTCAATTTGATAGTCAGTCTACTACATTTCTCTCTTGCACTTTCTTTTGGAGCTAGCTCTGATAATGTGTGGAAGGGACACTGCCAAGGTAAGTGAACTTGTTCACAGTACTCAAAACTTTTCAGTTTGCTGTAATCAATGATTCCACATATGGATGGTGTGGTGTTGGATGATGGACTACCTGTGTTTTCTTGGTGTTAATGGTAAGGCTAAAATTAGCACCAGCAGCAGAGAATTCATCCATACTTTGTTGTATCTCAGTCTCATAGGTTGTATTGAGTGCACAATCATTTGCAAAAAAGAAAATCATGCACCAATATTCCCTCCACTTTGGTCTTGAGTTGTAAGCCTTTTCAAGTTCAAGAATTTACTATCAATGCATGCTTATCCTCAGTGAAGCTTTGATAACATGGTTGAAAACATCATACTTAAAAGTATGGCAGCAAGGACATAGCCTTGTTTCACTTGGTGATCAGGAAATCTTGAAAGCATCATCCATTGCTTATAGCCAGGCAAACATGGCAAGATGGAACTGATGTGCAATACTAATGAACTTTTCTTGCTTGCCAAATTTTGACATAATTTTCCATAAATCCTCACAACTGATGGTATCAAAGGCCTTGGTCAGATCTATAAATGTTGTATATATTTGTTCTACTCTTGGCATTTTTCCTAGACTTGTTGGGCAATAAACATTATATTTCCTTTCCTTTAACCCTTTCTGAAGCCACACTGGTTCTTAGGGAGGTGAGTATATTCCAGGTGAAGGATCATTCTATTGAAGAGGATTCTGGCAAGAATCTTACCAACAATGGCCAAAAGGGAATTACTGTGATTATCATAGATAATCTATTCCCTTTACCTTTATAGAGATAGACAATGGAGGCATCTTTGAATTCCTCATGCCATATAAACTGGAAAAATTTCAGTCAGTTTTTGTATGAGTAATGGACTATCCCCTTGTAAATCTCAGATGGAATAGAATCAGCACCAGGTGCTTTGCCACATGAAAGGAACCCAGTGGCATTCCAAACCTCTTCTTCATTTAGAGATTTAACTAGTGGCAGGACTGACTTCAACTTGATGTAAAAGGTCAGTGGCTTCTGCATTGATTGATGATGGTTTATTAAAAATACTGGGAAGTGTTTCAGCCCTTCTCTATAGGATCTTGTCCTTTTTCACTAATCAATGTGTCTCCATCAGCAGTGAGTAGTTGAGATGCACCATGAGTTTTTGACCCATAAATAGCCTTCAGGACATCATAAAAGCACTTTTGATTGTTACTATTTTCATAAAATTGAATTTCATCTGCCTTATTGCTAAAGAATTCTATATCTCTCTAAGCTTCACTTGTACTTTACTTTTGATGAATTAAAGTCTGTCTTCTTAGAAATGGATGAGCTATCTGGCTGGTAAGCCCTGTAGAGGTCTAGTTTTTCATTTAGCAGCTTCTGTATTTACTCCTCATTTTCATCAAGCCAGCCTTGATGTTAGTGAGTACTCTGATTCAAATGTGCAAATGCAGTGCTGTACACCAAATCTCTGAAAACTGCCTTCTCTTTTTCTGTGTCACTGTTGCCAAGTGTGTGTTGGCTCAACTTTCTCTCCAAGTTAGCAACAAACTGTTCCCACTCAGAGAAGCACTCTAATCTCTTGACAATAATTATTTTGGTATTCATTTTGCTTTGGGGCTATTGCTTCAGTTGAATGTGAATATTGAGCTTGGAGAGGATGAGTCTGTGATCAATCCAGCACTCTGCACCACACATTGCCTTTGTCAATCACATCCTGTCTGTCTCTTCTCCTTACAATCACACAGTCTATTAGATGCCAGTATTTTCTACAAGGATGCATCCAGGAAAGTTTACTGTGTTTAGGTAAATGGAAGACAGTATTTGGCATGAGAGGTCATGAAATGCAGAAGTCTTCAGTATAAGTGACCTTAGCTTTTGCTGTTTAGATGTACAGTTTATAGTAGATAGATTGATAGATAACAGATTTACAGAGTTGATAGAAAATTGATAGATGATATATGTACAGTTATTAATAGATAAATAGAATGATAGATGATAGATGTACAGAGTTGATAGAAGATAAATGATAGAGTCTTTATTAAGTATTAATGATGTGTCAGCCATTGTGCTAAGCACTGGGAATATAAACACAAGGGGGTAAATGTCCTTACTCTCATATTTTAATGGTGAAAGTCAACACAAAATAGGGGATTGAAAAATAAGATAAGCACAGGTGATAGAGAGGGAAAAGTCCAGAGAAAAAGGAGAAGGATATGGGTTTAAAGGTGAATAATAACTTATTTCCTCAAATGGAAGTGTGAGTAAGGAAGTAACCAATTGAAGGAGAGGGCCAAAGGAATAGACCCAGCTCCATCTTGGGAAAACAGCTGGGTCAGAAGTGGGAGAGTCTAGAGAAGAATGGAGTTAGGGTTATGATAGTCAACATTTATATAATGCTTTACAAATATAATCTGATTTTATCCTCCCAATCCTGGGAGGTAGGGGCTAGTATTATCCACATTTTTAAAAATGAAGAAGCTAAGACAGACAGAAGTTATGTGACTTGACTAATTTCACACAACTCAAGAGGTATGTGAAGCTGATGAATTCATTTTCTGACTGTAGGCTACATATGCTTTCCCTGTAGTACTCTGTTTTCTAGATGACTGGACTGGTCTGTTAGTGCACATGGATTTGAATCTTATCTTTTACTGACTTATTGTGTCATTTTGGACAAATCATTTCTTTTCTGAATAGTAGTTTCTTCATTTGAGAAATGAGAGGCTTGGTAGATGAACCCCTAGATTCTTTCTGGCACTACTCTATAGGGAGAGAACTAGATGCAAAGACCCCAGACCTGAGAATATGCACAGAGGATTCTGCCTGGTACCACACTCCATGGACATCTGAGAAGCCTGCTTCTAAAACACATGATGACAGGGCATACACTGGAACTTTTCTGCCTGTGTACTGTGTGAGGGGAAATACCTAACAAATCCCCCCCCCCCCACAAAAGTTCATCTTTTTTCTAAACATTCATCCATATTCATATGTATATTTTTTAGTCACAAAATTTCCTTTCACTCTCCTCCCATCAGAGGCGAACAATCAGGTTAACATTGTACATACATGTTTTTGATAAACAAGTTTACAGATTAGTAATTTTCAATATGAGGAATTAGGATTAAGGGAATTGAGAGATTAATTAAGAGATAATTTAAAAAAAATTCCATCAGATTTTGAAGGGTTAGTTTTTGTTTTATTTTGTTTCTTCCCCTAGATGGAGATAACATAGTCCATAGCCATTCTACTACAGTTGTCCTAACTCTTTGGACTGCTGAGTGGAACTGCTGCCATCAAGGTTGTTCATCTCACAATGTTGTTGTTGATATGTACATTGTTCTCTTGGTTCTACTCTACTTGCTCAGCATCAGATGCTATAACTCATTCCATACTTCTCTAGAGTCTGACTCAAAGAACAATAGTATTCCATAGTATTTATGCCCAACAAACTTTTTAATTGGATGTTAAGCCAGAACAGGGTGAATACAAAAAACAGTAAACCACAAAATTGGTTCCTTTTTTTCTGATGGTGATTGAGATAATACCGAGAGAGAGAGAGAGAGAGAGAGAGAGAGAGAGAGAGAGAGAGAGAGAGATTGAGAGTTCACTTATCTCCACTCTGACTGATACTGATAGGAAACCACAAGTGCAGAACCTCTGCTGTTTCATACTTTCCTGCTCTTAGGTAAATAAGTGGTGGAGATGGAATAGTTTACACTATGACCTTATCAGCTCTGAAGTTTAGGGGAGTCAACCAATCAACCAATGTCAAGGAACTGGTGTCCATCCCTGCATTTGCTTGCAAACCAAGCCCAGTAGGGCAGTGGAGTATTGGGGAGTGACCCACTTAACCCAACCCAGCAATAGATTACTGGACATCCAAGCTATCATAACCCACAAATACAGGAGGGACTTTGTCTATCTGCTATGGCTGTGTCACATTTGGAAGTGAATGTACTGGGGTGACTCAATCAATTAATCAGTAATCAGTAAACAGTTATTAAAAGCACCTACTCTGTGCCAGACACTGTGCTCAACACTGAAAATTTGAGCATGCTCTTCCAAAGGGCTCCACAAGGTAATAGAAGGGAGAGTGTGCCAAATTTCAGTTTCAGAGTGTGTTTTTGTATTGGGTTTTTGCTATATCTTTTTTAGCAAATATTTCTTTCTAAAAGCTAAAATGGAATATGACTACTGAATACAGGACAGGATTTATTTTAGAAAATGAATTAAGGTACTCAAGAACTCATAGAAGCCCATGAACAAATATAGAAGCAAATAGTTTATCAACTCTTTTTCTCAAAGGGAACTCTATACTTAGGAAGGGTATTATTGCGGACAATACTCCATCACTCTGGTGAATTAATTCCTCTTTCTCACAGTATGACCTGAAAGTGTTGACTTCCTCAAACAGGTCAAAATGTTTTAAAGTTGCTGAACAAGCACATCTTCCTTCTCATCAGAGTCTTAATAGGACACTTGCCTTGTTCTCCTACAGAGATATTATGCAAGAGCCTTGTGGACTGTCTGTCCTCTTTCCTTTCTGTGAAATTGGATGTATTGAGAAATCTTTTAATCCTAGAAGCACTTGAACTTAGGAATGCTCATCCTTGTTACTGCCCATGAGATAAAGTGAATGCTATTCAGGAATTCTTTCTCTGCTAGAATTTTAGATGATGAGATCATGGTGCCAATGGGGATTCAAAGACCCCTTCTTCTACACAGGAGACTTGGATTCAAGACAAGTATTTTTGAACTGCCCTTTCAGGTTGCATAAAAGCACATGCCTCTTATGTCCATTTGCTCCTGCTGGGGATCAACCCTGCTGCTTTTGGGAGATGGGAGAAGGGGGTAAAAACAGTAGTAGGTCTTCAAAAGCCAAGAAGACCAAGGAGTACCTTTATAGTTCATAAGGAGGAGAGATTAATTCTTCAGGCAGACAATCATTAGTGTGGAGGGGTATGTTCATAATGGATAGAGAGAAGCCATTGTTAACCCATCACTGTGAGTTTATACCTTGGAAATAAGGAAATGCTACAAATAGCAACTTGATTTATTGTTTTGTGAACTCTAGACTTAAGGAAATGCTGAAAAAAATGTTAATACTTATTTAACTTAAAAATGTGTCACGAGTTTATTTTTCCCCCTAGAGAGTCACACTCCTGGCTGTGGCTCTGCATCATCAGATTGCTTAGGATATTCTTAATTTGATCTAGAACTTCCTTGCTTACCTGCTTTACAAGTATTTAATCAATTCTTTTGCCCTTTACCTACTTGTATACATTATAAATAGATTATAAGAGGTTAGAGGTATTAGGTATTGGCACTTCCAGTAGACTGCCCCCTCATGGAATGGGAAAAGACAAAAACAGAGGGATATCTTCCCCCTAGGGGAAGGATAAAATTACCTTTTTTTCAGACTTTCCTGTCTTCTAGACCAGATGGAATATTTCAACTTGCAGAAAAGTTGGCTTTACTATTCTTTTGCATCCCACACAGTGGGAACAACTCAAACCAGTGCTACATAATGGCTAACCCAGATATTGAACTTTGAGTTAATTCAATCTATTGATTGAATTTTAGACAATATTATGGCATCAAACTCAAACCAAATACCCATGTCCTATGCCATCAAATCCATCAATCTATGGTTTGAAGTGTTCTTTTTTATAATGTTTTTATTTAATTTGGGGGGGGGGTGGGGGGAGAGTAAGTGATTTGTCCAAGGTTACATAGTTAAATATCAAGTGTCAGAGTTCAAATTTGAACTCAGGTCTTCCTGACTCCAGGGCCAGCCAGTGCTCTATTCACTGAACTACTCAGCTGCCCCCAAAGGATCCTACTTCTTTCTCTTTTTTGGTTTGGAGTGGAGATAGAGTGATGTAAAAGATGGTTGTAAAGTGAGAAATAACTAATCCATATGAATTGACTGTGGGCAGCTCTTAGCTGTCTTCTTACTATATTCTCATTTATCTTGGGCTCAAGTTCTCTATCAACTATTTTTATTTTTATCTTTTCCAGGTGCAGATCATTTTCCATAGAGAAAACAAAAGCAAAACAGAATTAGGACCTCTGAGCAGGATGGATGGGATGGTGATAATACAAAACAAGAAGAAGGCAGAACTGTATTATCACCATCCCATCCATCCTGCTCAGAGGTCCTAATTCTTTCCTTGATCTTTACTTGTGTGTTCGAGGCAACATAGGGATATATATATATATATATATATATATATATATATATATATACATATATATATAAATTCATAGTTCAAAGATTTATAATATCTAGTACTTTCCTTGCAACAACTCTGTGAAGAAGGTACTACAAGTATTTAGTATTTTAAGACTTGAATTCTAATCCTAACTTTGTCCCTTGCTATCTTGAGAAAAACAACTACTTTAGGTTCCAGTTTCTAATACATAAAATGGACCAGATATCTAAGGTCTCTCTAGCTGCATATCCTCTGATTTAATAAACTAAAAGGAGTTAACTACATGAGAGGAGGTACTATTTTCACTAAACATGGACTTGTTCTTTCTCTTATATGAGATTCTAACCTTTTTAAGGTCAAAGATATGTCTTCTTGGGGCAATTGAGTGACACAATGGATACAGCACCAGCCCTGGAGTCAGGAGTTCAAATGAGACCTCAGACACTTAATAATTGCCTAGCTATGTGTCCTTGAGCAAGTCACCCAATCCCATTACCGTGCAAATAAAACAAAACCCCCCCTCAAAGATTTGTCTTCTTTATAATCCCACAGTTCTTAGCATATGGTATTTACTCAGAGAACATTTGTTAAATTGAATCAAGTACTTGTCAGTGGTAAAGCATTATGCCAGATGATTCAAAGAAATATAACATATAAACATTACTCTTAAGGAATTTATTAAATAGCTGGGGAAATAAATCATGATCAAATGATATATTGGAAAGAAGGTTTGTCTTGGAGTCAGAAGACATGAGTTCAAGTCCTCAATCTAAACTTTGCAAGTTGTACATCAATGGGTAAATCACATCTCATGGTCTCAGTAAATCCCATTAGTTCCTATGGACAATGCTTTGAAATGATGCATTAATTAAAAAAAATATTTTATTTTTCACCAATTACCCATAAAATAATTTTTTAGCATTTAAATAATTGAGTTCCAAATTCTCTTTCCCTCCTACCCTTCCCCCACCAACTGAGAAGGCAAGCAATATGTTATCAATTATACATGTGAAATCTTACAAAAGTTTTCCATAATAGCCATATTTCAAAAAAGAGTGAGAAAAATAAAATGGGTTCAAAATTTCTCTCTCTCTCTCTCTCTCTCTCTCTCTCTCTCTCTCTCTCTCTCTGTCTGTCTCTCTGTCTCTCTGCCTCTCAGGTGTTAATTGTATTTTTTTCATAAGTCCTTTTGAATTGCTTGGATCATTGTATTGATCTGAGTAGCCAAATCTTTCCTAGTTGATAAGGATATATATGGAGTAAGTTGAGATCAACTGTGAAAGTTAAATGCTTCTCTTATACTCCCATGAGAATCTTCAAAGTATTTACCTTCCAGAAGAACATGTTAGGAGTGAGGAGTTACTGCTACCTGTTTGCAGTGATCACATAAGCATTTTCTGTATTTTAAATATTTCTTTTTATGATAGGAGAGGTAAAAAGTTGACTTGATTCCAATTACATCATATATTGAATAATTTTCATTCATGAGTTCAGACAGTACTCTAGAAGGGGTCAGATGTCCATTAGAGAAAGGTATAGGTTTCTTTATGTTCTGGAAGGATCCAAACAAGTAATTTTCAACCAAGACAGATTAACTTCTCACCTAAGGGTGAGAGAATGACTTCCAATCAACCCCAGGTCCCAAAGAGCTCCATGTGCTCTAAGGATTCATTTGGAACTAGACTTGCCCTCTGAGAGAGGAAATCCACTTTTTTCTTTATTTTTTCCTATTTTTTTCACCTTTGCCAGGTGTTTAATTGACTTTAATTTTGCTCTTTCTTAAAAGTTTTGAGTTGGGGGATAAACATAAATAATAGTTGTTCTATTAGAAACCAGGAGGGATGGGAATTCAGGGAAGCCTGGAGGGATTTGCATGAACTGATGCTGAGTGAGATGAGCAGAACCAGAAAACACTGTACAGCCTACCAACAACATGGGGGCGATGATCAACCTTGATGCTCATTCCATCAGTGCAACAATCAGGGACAATTTTGGGCTATCTGCAGTGCAGAATACCATTTGTATCCAGAGAAAGAGTTGTGAAGTTTAAACAAAGTTCAAGGACTATTCCATTTAATTTAGAAAAAAAAAACCAGATATTTTATTGTCTGATCTTGTTATCTCTTAGACTTTATGTTTCTTCCTCAAGGATATGATTTCTCTCTCATCACACTCAATTTGGATCAATGTACAACATGGAAACAATGTAAAGAATGACAAATTGCTTTCTGTGGGGGGTGGGGGAGGGAAGTAAGATGGGGGGAAATTGTAAAACTCAAAATAAATAAAATCTTTAATAAATAAAGACCCATAAATATTAGGCAGGACTTTGAAAGATGCTATTTTTTTTGTTGAATTTATGTAACTTTGTATCTGGGATTAAATGTGGTCTCCAGGCTGACTAGCTCAGACTCTCAGAAAAGACTTAATTTTAGGATTGTCTGAGTATTGTATTGAATGAACTTTTGCTGGGACTATCTTTTTTATAATGGCATTCAGTAGACCATCAGCACTGTGTCACATGGATTTTATTGTGACTCTGAGTGTCCTCAGGTCCTCAGAGAACTTTCTAAAAATTGGTGTTACAAACAGGTGTTCCCCATACAATCCAGTTAATTTGCTTGGGTCAAAAATGGAGTAAGACAGACCCTCTTGCATACACTCTTAGGCAAGAAGGCAGAGCTCCCAGGTTACATGCCCAGAGGTCATGTTCAACTCTTCCACCCTTTCATGAGGAGCATGAAGTTAGGAGGTGGAGGATATGTTTTATTATCACAAAGTGTAAATCCTTCATTGCTGGGTCAGTATAGATATCGCTCACCATAATACCTAAGTACATGGGCTTCTCCCATACAATGAGAATAATAACTTTGTAAAAAAAAAGGAAATATTTGTCTTACAATAACTCTATGAAATAATTCAGAAATTATCATTCCATTTTATAGTTGAGGAAGCTGAGATCCTGAATAATAAAATGACTTGTTTATGACCACACAGCTAATATGTTTTAGAAGTGGTAAAATCCCGGGATTCTGGATTCAAAATCCAGCACTCTTCACTATATTATTTTTAAAATATGGGCTTGCCCCATTTTCTCATTTTCCTAATGAAAAGAGAAGATATATTAGAATACTCTTTAAGTCATAGAAACACTTGCCCCCAGACAAATTACTAGGGATTGATTATCTATTATGTTTTAGATGGGTTTAATATCTAATGTAGGAGAGAATATCCATATTAGGAAATTCCCTGGCTGACAGAATCACAGACTGTTGTGTATATATTTGGAGATATTTATCTTTACATATCTTAAATGAAAAATTGCTATTATTTGTGAAAGAGCACTTGGGTTCTCTCCATTTTGTATAGAAATGAGATTCTGAGCACAATTGAAGAAACTGGCCTGCCCTTGGTTTTGTTCTAATAGCATTCATAAGAGCTTTAATAGAAAAGCAAAATAATTATCTCTGATTCCAAACCTATAAATAACAATAATAAAAATCTTATTCCTTACAAAATAGGAAACTCTTTTATAACATATCTCATTATTATAGCTTTAGATAAGCATTAAGTCAATTCTGGCCAGATTAAAAGGCAAAGGAATGTTGACATTTTTACAAAAATAAATGGGAACTGTTTTGGATGTGTCTTGTCCTAGAAAGAAGGGAGTCTTCAAGATTGTATTGGAATAAGAAGAGATTGAGCTCTAAGGGACTATCTAAGTTATGTTGGATGGAGGTCAGACCTCTGAACAGGCTCCACTGCAGAGAGTACTTGGGTTGTCAGAAATATAATCGATTGAATTCTGTCTCCAAGATGTTCCCAACCTAAAATGTGCTTCATTATTTTAGTTTGTTTTTGACTAGACTTGTAATTTCATCAAACTTAAGGACTCCCAGGAGAAATTTTCTCTATCAGTACAAATGAGTGCCGTCTTTGAAAGATTTTCAACACCATCTTTGCAAGATGTTCTGGAGAGATACCTGAGGCCCTCAGAGGTTAAGGATTTGCCCAGAGTTACTTGAGGCAGAATAGGACCTCTTGACTTGGAGGCAAGTTCTCCGTTTACCACTATTCTGTTTATGTAACATAGAATTAAATTTAACTGCAGTGAAAAACTCTCATTGGTTGAATAGTTATGTATACTTTACTCCATTTTCTCATGCATATTCCTTTATGTATATCCATAGATATATGTCTATAAAAACATATTAATAAATATTATATATAGTAAGTATGTTATATATGGAAACTGCCATGTTATATATTAATATAATACAAAGTTTGCATATGCTATCTGTGGAAATTTCCATGATATATAATGGTTTTTTTTATATTTTTGCAAGGGAAATGGGGTTAAGTGGCTTGCCCAAGGCACAGCTAGGTAATTATTAAGTGCCTGAGACTGGGCATGAACCCAGCTATTCCTGACTTCAGGGCCGGTGCTTTATCCACTGCGCCACCTAGCCACCCCAATATATAATGTTTTTATGTACATATATATATATATATATATATGTACATAAATAAATACATAAATAAAGTGCCTGTGTTTATTGTATGTGTCATATATGGAAAATTCCATCTGATAAATATACTATAGCTTTCTATGTGCAATCACATATGTAAATATAATTAGCAAATATAATATATGATCTGTCTTATATCTGAAAATCTCCAAGTTATGTATAATAATTTTATTGTATACATATACCTTCCCATGTGTACATACATATGACATACAAACATATACATGCATACCATTTATGTGTGTATATTTCCCAAAGATATAAATTTTTTAAATAAACTGGATGCTAAATATGCAAAATTAGGCATGGTAAATATTTTCTTCTAAGGGAGCCCCAAGTTGATCTAGATGTGCTTGGATTCTGAAACTAGTTTAAATTCAGTAGAGAATAAATAACATAACTGTAGTTATTTAAGGTGTTATCTTAAGCATTGTTCCTTGAGCTATTGTGCCAGGCTTCAGTGTGCATTTATTAGGCATATTTAGCTACTATGACATTCATAGTATCAAACATGTTCGAATATACTTTTCATGTCCTGTATTATAAAAAGGTTAGTTGTACATTTCCGTAGTACAAATTATTTTTTGGTGCTTTCTAATATTTATGAACATCATAAAGCTTATACAGTATAATGTGTATGATTAATTTTTCCTAGTCAATAGTCTGGGAAAACATCCCAAGAGTTGTGACTTGTCCCCCAGTGACTTGAGAAAAACAAGATGAGAGAAAACAATATATGGGAATGAAGATGCATGGGGCCAAAAAAGTGGGGAAATATAATCAGTGGCCATATATTCTCTATGTAATTTTATCATTGAAAACAGTGATGGTAAACAATTCCATTGAGGTTCATTTTAGATGATCCCTGACTCACACATGCTCAGATTCCACTAGACTGTTGATTTTGAGTTGCAAGTATTTACTTGACTGTCCCAAACAGATGAAAAGTGAAAGAAAGATATCAGCTATCAGTTGACCATGAACTTGACTGATTTTGTAATTAAGTTGCTGGACAATCTAGAGTCCTGCTGCCCTTGCTTCTGCACTGTCCCAACTAGATGATCCACTCCTATTTTGGGACTGTATCAATTGGGTGACAGTTACTACATCTAACCAACCTCAGCCAAGTGACTAAGCCATCTCTCTGTCATGCTCTTGAACTCACCATCCCTACCCTTCGCCTTTTTACTTATTTTCAGAACAGTGATGCCTCTCCCTTATCTGAATTTTCTCCTATCAGAATGCAAACTGCCTTCCTTTTGAATTTATATTCCCCACATTTTGTAGAAGCCTGGTGTCTAATAATGGCCCAGTAATTGTGTTTTCATCTATGCAATTCTGTTCTAGGTCAATTTTAGAACCATCAGAATTAGATTTCAGGCAAGAATCTAATTATGGTGCTCTCTATTTGTGATTGCTTAACAATACCTGACTTTATGGGCTTCAGTCATTTCCAGTTGTGTCCTATTCTTTGTGATCCTATTTGGTTTTTTTCTTGGCAAAAATACTGGGGTGGTTTACTATTTTTTCCCTATTTTTACAGATGAATAAACTAAGGAAAACAGGGTTAACTGACTTGCCCACAAGATCTGAAAAGAAAAAACTGTAGCTTACAGAAGGCAGAACTTTATGGCATTAAAAATATGGGCATTTAAAAAGATTGGATGAAAAAAATATCAGGGAGGAAATTGAGATAAACAGGGTTAAGTGACTTGCCCAAGGTCACACAGCTAGTAAGTGTCTGAGGCTAGATTTCAACTCAGGAAGATGAGTTTTCTTGACTCCAGGCCCAGTGCTCCATCCTCTATGGCACCACCGAACTGCCTTTCACATGTCCTTCATTCTTAAAGAAGACCATAACGTTGGGGAGGTGATGCCATGACAAGCATATGAATTGGATTGGGGGGGGTCTGTGCTAAGTCACCAATCTTAATGTCTCCTTCAGAGCTATCTGAGCCCAGTGGACAGGTATGAATCAGGATGCCTGGAGATGAATTTGGATTTGAAGTAATTAGGGTTAAGTGACTTGCCCAAGGTCACACAACTAGTAAGTGTGGGAGGCTGGATTTGACCTCCCATCCTCCTGATTCCAAGGCAAGTGCTCCATCCATTGCACCATTGAGTTCTGTACTGGTCCTATGGCGAGAGAGGGACAACTGGGGTATAGCTACATGAACATAAGATAGACTCCCCACCCAACGGAGGGATTTATGGAATTTCAAGAATGAAAGCCACACACTAAAGATGGCATGAGTGGGGTGTGATTCACATTTCTGGAGGAAAGTCTCACATTGATGACCTCATAGAATTTGGAACACTGAAGACTTCCTCTAAAAGCTTACTCCAATTCTTCCTTGTAGGATAGAGATGATACTAAATTCTTAAAGGTTCCACACTGATCACCAAGCTCTAAAAGTTTTTCAGTTAGGATCTGGTAACAAACTGTATATGTTCTGCCTCCAAATCATCCAATTTTAGCTTGATTTCATAATGCATATATAAATGTGCATGTTTATATAATGTGTACACACACAGACACACACAGACACACACAGCCATTAGATCACAGTAATCCTGGATGACCATGCTCTAAGTTTCAGATGATCTACACTAAAGGTAAATGAGAGAGAATTCACACTAATGTAATTACAAATTCTTGTTATACTAAGTATGACAATTATCATTTTAAAATTCCCTTTGTGCAAACTATTATATGTGAACTGAGCTTTGAAAAATGAGGTTTTTGGGGTGAGGGGGATGTCTTGAAGCCCTTATAGACTTCAGCGAGAGTCATTATCAAATAGGACTAGGAAGATAATTTATCACTTGCCCTAGTGAGGTGACAACTCAAGTATTAAGTTTAATTGTGGAAGCCACATTTTAGAAAGGACAGTGATGAAGTAAAGAGTATCTTGAGGAGAATAAATGGATGGTTATTTGAGGAACTGGAGACACTGAGCCAGGAGAAGAGGAGAGACAGAAGGTATATGGTAGCTGTCTCCAAGTACCATCATGTAGAAATGACTAGACTTGTTCTGGGTGGACCTAGTGGGCAGCTCTAGGATTGAGGGGTAAAGGTTGTAGAGAAGTCAATTCTAGCCTTGCCTAGAGGGAAAATTCTAGCAATTTATAATCCAAAAGTGAAATGGGAGGTCTCAGAAGACAGTAGGTTTCTTCTCATTGGAGATTGTCCTTGAGGATCTTCCAGAGGGTCACTCTCATTGAGGGATGGTTCTGGAGTTCTTGTCCAAGACCCAGAGTTCTGTAACTCTGAGCACACAGTGGATAGTACCCCCATCTCTCTTTGTTACTCTTGACAGATGGTTCAGAAGCTTGAAGAGTATTGTGGAAACTGTAGGCTGTAGTGGCTTATATAATGTTTCAATGAGAACTCTAATTGCAGCTACCTCTCTAATAATGGATTTCTAGAGTAGAATCACCCCTATCTGAGTCTATCTGCTCTAGTACCCATCTTCTTTCTAGCAGAAGTAGAAATCAATTTTTCTTGGTCAGTGTGAATTAATACCCAAGACCCATCCTCATACTTGTTCAACAGAAGAGAAGGCAGCTGACTCATGACAGATGGCTGTGAGTACATTGGCATTCATACAACATGCCAATGGCCACAGGAAGGATGTCTGTGCCCTTGCTGGTGTGAACCAATTTCCCCACAGCTATATGTATGAAAGCCATATCCCAAGATGGGAGGGTGTCCACAGGTGTGTTAGAACTGGTCCTAATCACTGGGAAATGTGTATCTCAGAAACTGGCAGCTGTGGCAAACCAGGGTTTGATTTGTTTTAGTGATTGTCTAGACTTAAGAAAGTATTAATAATGAAAATTAAGCTTCAATGTGAGCAAATTCACTCCACCCACTCCCATCCTGATTGTTAAACGTTTACCAGCATATCCCAGAGGATGTCTGTGAAGTTAGGGTGACGTTGTAATTAGAAAACGTTAGAGGTGATGATTCAGAGACCAGTGAAAGACATAGAGAATAATTATGCTGACACTTCAGAGATGTAGAAAAGAGCAGGAGGAGTACATACAAAGGACCATGATTGGCTGTTGATGAATAATCAAGCTGGCCAGAACTGAAGGGTCTTTAGATATTTAGGGTTTGTAGACAAAGGGAAGATTCTGGTGCTCTAGAAGGGGGAGCTTTGTTCAAGGGTCCTAGAAATGGAATTGGAAGTCGGGGCACAGAATTTTACTCTCTCGTTTTACAAATGAAAAAATTGAGCCCAAGAGAGACTGTCAGCCAGTTAGGTAACAAGCATTTATTAAGTATTTATAATATGACAGGCATTGGGGGCATGAATAAAGGCAAAAATGTGGTCCCTGACAGCAAGAAGCATACGCAGATGTATGTAGTACAAAAACTGTATATATATAAAGTGTATATATGCTCTATTTTATAGGTATATATGTGAGCATATATATACTATATAGAGTATATATATATTATTTTATGGTGTATGTATGCATATATAATATATAGTCTAGGATATTTTATTTTTATATATATGCATCTATAATATAATATATAATATAGTATCTATAAAGAATATTTTATTTATATTTACACATGTAGCTATAGTATATATTCACACTATATTTTATGCTATATATGTTTGTATATAATACTATATACAGTACTGTGTTTTCTATGTATATATGTATGCATATGTGCTATGTAGAGTATATTTAGACTATTTTATGCTGCATAGTTATGCATATATACTATATAGAGTATATACACTATTTTATATATGAAAATATACTAAATACAATACTATATTTTATGTAGATATACACACAGACACATAAAGATATATATAAAATGTATATAATGTAATATATATATATACATATATATATTACATTACACACACACACACACACACACACACACACACACACATACCAGGAAAGTAGGGATGGGGATGTATTAGAGGAGAGAAGGTGAAATTACAATGGTAGAAATATAGGACTTGGTAACAGATTAAGCACTCTATATGTGTTTATGTATGCATGCATATATATCCATCCATACATAGTATATACACACCATTCTAATTATACACTTGTACACATACACATACTAGTATACTATTTATGTATGCATACATGTATTATGAAGAGTTCCATGTTGCTCCCTAGTCAATAGATTCCAGTGGCTCCCTATTTCCTCCAGGATAAAATAAAAAACTCTTCTGGCCCTGTCCTACTTATCTAATCTTCTCATACTTTAATACCCTCCAAATTTTCTATCTTTCTATTGTCACTGGCTTCCTTTTTGTTCTTCTTATGAGACACTCCATCTCCTGACTCCAAACATTTTCATTTAGTATCTCTGATTCCTGGAAAGTTCTCCTTCCCCATTGCTACTTTTTGGCAGAGGTAGATAGGGGATGAAGAGAATAGAACCCTGGGCCTGGGATCAGGAAAAGCCAAGTTCAAATCTGATCTCAGATATTAGCTGTGTGACCCTGAGCAAGTCACTTACCCTTACTCTGCCTTTTCTGCCACAGTTTCCTCAACTGTAAATAATAGCATTTCATAAAGTTGTTGAGAGAATCAAATGAGTTTAATAAATGCTTGTTTCCTTTTTAGATTCCTACAAATCTAAGCTAAAATCTTACCACCATCTCCCTTACAGTCAATGCTTTCCTTCCAAGATTGCCTTAGGCTCTGTTTACACAATGTCTGGGCAACAAAAGCATTGAATAAATGCTTGTTGAATTAACTTAACTTGATATAATTTGTAAAGGTCTCCTGAAGAATGTTGGATTTGAGTAGAATATAGAAAGCTTCCAGGGGAGCTAAGAGGGGAAGATAAGGAAGGAGACCATTCCTGGTATGTTCCCTGGGCTGGGAGCCATCCTGTGAAAAGGAATGGTATGGAGTCTAGAAAAGGAATGTCTCATGTGAGGATCAGCAAGTTGGCCATTGTCATTGTGTGAGGAAAATGGGGATATTTGGGTTCCACAAGAATGTAAAGGGAGAATTGTTCATTTAGATTACAAAACTGCCTGTGTTGTTGCTTCTGGGCAGGTGTGTGAGTTAAGACAAAAGACTTAGCCTCATGGGTCTGCAACCTTCTCCTTTGTGCATGCTCAAGGAGGTAGCTATTCTTGCTCATTAGTATAATGAGCAGGGCAGGGAAAACCTATGGGGACAAATGTGTCATTTTGATTTGTGACCCCCAGCCAATGATTGGCATGAAGGGGTAGGAACAAAGCCTTTCAAACTACATATAAGACCTAACATTTTCTGGATTCCTTGCCCCTCTCCCCCTTGAGAGAGATCTTAAAAAAAACATTTTAATCACTCTGGACTGAGCATTCATGAGCCATTTATAACAATTGCATCATGGATTGTGTAAGAAGTAAAGTATAAGAGGATTAGAAAGGTAGGAACGATCATATTGTGAAAGGTATTAGGCTTCATATTTGATCTCAGAGGTAATAGGGAGTCACTGGAGGTTACGGGAATAACCACTTGAGTTGAACGTAGTCCAATTTATGGTTTAGGAAAATCATTTTAACAATTGAGTGAAGGACATATTAGAATGTGAGAGTTGGTCAGGTAGACCAATGAGGAGGATTTCACACTAGGCGAAAGATGATGAAAATGTGCTAATGTGGTAGCTATGGGAGGGGAGAAAAGAGGACAGATGAGATATTTGAAAGTAGAAATCACAAGATTGCATGTGTAGGAAGTGGAAGAGCCAGAATTTTATTCATATTCTAGTCCTTTTGACTGAAAATTCAATGCTTCTTTTCTATTGCATTGTATCTGAGGAGCAGCCCCTCCACAACCCTACACTCCCCTCCCCAAGTGACCCCGATCTTGATTTGTTATTGTGTCTCTTCTGTAATGCACCAATGAGTCTATGTAGACCAGGTTACACTCTTCATTCCAGAATGTTCTGATAGTCTACATTCTTGCTCTAAGAGAATACTGGAGAGTCCCATGATACATCTCTGTTCATGTCTCTCTTCTATGACATTCTATATAGACAGTATTTGGACACCAGTGATGAGAAACCCACTACCTGCCTAGGAAGCCAATTCCTTTTTATTCATCATTAAAAAGGTTTTATTTTCTCTCTTGAGTTAATATTGATTATGATTTCTATCCTATTTATTATCATTTTCATCCCTGAAGACACATACAATAAATATATTTCCTCTTTCACATTCACTTCAGTTCAGTCCAATTTAAATGAACATTTATTAAATGCCCAATATGAGCAAGTCACTATGCCTGATCTCTGAGTAGAAAATGAGATATAATATGATCACTGTTGTCAAGGACCTCATAAACTAATAAGAGGAAAAGGTATGTTCACTTTAGTATAAAGAACAGCCCTGAGTAAACTTCTAGGAAAAATGTGGGATAAAACACAGGCATCGTGATATATCAGAGGTTGTTTTTGGAGTAAGGAAACCTGGAGTTTAATTCAATCTTGAATCATTTATTATCTGTTTGACTTCTGTATTTTCAGTTTACTCAGTTAAGTTCATTTAAACCAGTATTCAACTCTTCATGACCCCATTGGAGATTTTCTTGGCATAGATGTTGGAGTGGTTTGCCCTTCCTTCTACACTCATTTTTCAGATGACAAAACTGAGGCAAATAGGATTACATAACTAGCACAGGGTCACTAGGCTAGTAAGTATCTGAGACTGGATTTGAACTTAGAAAGGGGTCTTCTTAATTTCAGGTCTGGCATGGCATTCTATACACTGCCCTCACTGTTTCTCATTTAAATTAATATTTGTAAAGCTCTTTTCCTCCTTCATCCTCCATAAAAATGGAAATAATATATATTATCTACCACAAAGGCTGCTGGAAAAATTAGTGTTACATAAATTTGAATTATTGTTATTATCATAATGTTGAAATACAACTTCCAGGCAAAGTTCTATAAGAGATTCAAGGAGGAGGGGATCATTTTCTATTGGTGGAGTCTAGGTGGCACTAAGGAGTCGATGATGTTTTTTAAACAGAAATGTGATATGGTGGGAGTGGTGTATTAGAAAAATTTCCACAGGCAACAAGATGAAGAACGGATAGAAAAAGTAGAAAGACCAGATAAGGTCCTGGAAAGTACTTGAAAGGCCATCACATGGAAGGGGATTGGGAAGAAGGGGTTAGATTTGTTCTATTTGGTCTCAAACAGCAGAACTGTTGAGTGGGAAATAGAAGCTCCAATGAGGTAAGTGAATCTCATGGAAGGAAAACCATTGTAACTAGAGCTATTCAAAAGTGGAAGCTTATCTGGGAAGTGGTGACCCCCTCTTCTAATCCTCATTGAAAGTCTTTCAGGAAAGCCTGGGTGAATACTTACCAAGTGTGTTGTAGTTGGGATTCTTTTTGGGGGTATGGATAGTAATAAATGATCAATGACGGAAAAAAATTATGTTCTCTTTCAAATTTGAAATTCTATGATTCTGAGATGCTATTCAAAATTAGAAAGAGAGAGAGAGAGAGAGGGGTCAGAAATAAGATGGTTAAGGGGCGGCTAGGTGGCGTAGTGGCTAAAGCACCGGCCTTGGAGTCAGGAGTACCTGGGTTCAAATCCTTTCTCAGACACTTAATAATTATCTAGCTGTGTGACCTTGGGCAAGCCACTTAACCCCATTTGCCTTGCCAAAAAAAAAAAGAAATAAGATGGTCATAATAGAAGCAAAAATAAAAATCAGATTCAAGAAAAATTGTAGCAATGGAATTAATAGGACTAGGTAATCAATTGGATGTGTGGGATCTGGGATTGAAGACAGGGAGGGATCAAATATGACTGTTGAGTTTATGAGCCTGGGAGACAGCAACCTGAGTAACATTTCCATATGCTTACTTTCCCATATGGATAACATTTTTGGTAACAATTTGAATATGTTTTGAGGACAAAATAGAACATATAATCAAAATTATAAAAGTTAATATTTATATGTCATTTAAGTTTTACAAATCACTTTATCAACATTATTTCATTTTTATCTTTAAATCAGTCCTGAGAGGTAGATATTATCCTTCCCAACTTTATAGATGAGGAAAATGAGGCAGACTGAGGTTAAATGAGTTGTTCAGAGTCATATAGTGAGTAGGTATCTGAGGGAGGATTATGAACTCAGGTCTCTCTGACTCTAGGTCCAGGACTCTACGCATTGGGCCTGTTAGCTACTTAGGCACCTGGCCTTTGTTAACACATACTTCATTGAAAGTCATGTTCTCATTATGATTATGGAATGTTAACTACAAAAGAAATGTTGATGGGGTAATACATATCATTGCCTTAAATGTTCTTCTCCAGGGCTCTTCTGCATATTTTCAAATGACATGAGATTCCTTGAAAGATATAATGAGCAATTATGACCTTGTTCAACATCCCTTCAATTATTAATATCAAGTGAATAATAAAATCCCTTTGTTGATTAATACATGTTTGTTAGAGGTGCTCACCATTGTCATGAAGTTATAACACAGAATCTAAGTCAAAGAGGCTACTTCCTCCAGATGCTCATGTTTGTGGATGATATTATATTATCGATGGCACTAGGTCCTTGAACATCAGAGCTCCCTTAAATGATCTATATAGCCACTCAGAAGTCTTTGTGTCTTATCCACAGAGGAAAAATGAAGTGAACAGAGAATGCCTGTTTTCTAGGTTATTATATGTGATTGGACGACAGACAGTGTAGACTGCCCATCCATCAGTATATATGCAATACATGCACTATATCTTGGACAGACACTACAAATATAAAAGGATCTGGGCCCAGAATTGAACAGCAGGTGGAGAGTGGGCTGGATTGCCTTTGGGGAATCTCCAAGTTCTTTTTGTGACCCTAATCTTTTCCCTGAAAAAAGACCCATCTTTTAAATACCAATGTTCTTCTGGTTATGTTGTAAGGCTATGAGTCATGTAACACTAAGTCTCCAAAGAAATGAGGTTGAAGACAGCTACTATATCATTCCCTAAATCTTCTCTTCTCCAGGCTATAAAAATCTCCAGTTCCTTCAGTTATGGTTTTTTAGACCCTGAACCACTTTAAGGGCCATTTTATATAGGACAATTCAATAAATAACTGTAGGAATATGATACCCCGATCCCCCATAATTTGAGATTTGAGCACTTTCATAATATAAATTGTGCATGAATATGAGGATTCTGGAAAATAAGAATGGAAAGGTTGGTTGGACCTTGAATATGGATGACATTTAATGCCTGACTAAGGAGTTTAGTTTTAAATTGATGTAAAATGGAGAACAGCGAAAGATTTTTTGAGCACATTAGAGATGGTCAGAGATGTGCTCTGTATGTAAAATGGATTAGGAGGCATAGCTGAGAAGCATAGAGACTAATTATGAACCTATTTCACTCAGTAAGTCCAGGAGACAAATAATGAAGAATTGAATTAGGGTAACAGAAAAGGGAACTTGGTAGGAGGGGACAAGCATTGAACCATTATTAGACTGATGGGATTAGAGAGGTATGTGTTGAACCAACAAGACTTGGCCATTAATTGGAAGTAAGGGATGAAGTAAAAAAATGAATTTATGGTTTAGGAGAAACTAGAGACCATTTGCCATGAGCTTCCTTTTCTGACCTACATCTCAAAACTCCTTGATATCATCCCCTCTTCTTTCCTCCTTTGTTCCATTCTCAGAAGAACAGATGTCTTTTCTTCCTACGCTCTACTTGTACTCTTGATCCCATTCTTTTCATTCTCATCCAACAGATGTAAGTCATTCTTTTCCCCCCCCCTTCTAATTATCAGTCTCTATTGGTTCATTGTTTTCTGCCTAAAAGACCACTTAAAAACAAACAAACAAACAAACAAACAAGAAAACAAACAACAGACATCCTGGGATGTTGAAAAATTGGGACACTAATCCACTGTTGGTGGAGTTGAGAACTAGTCCAGTCATTCTGGAGAACAATTTGGAAATGTATCCAAGGGGTTATAAAACTGTGTATTCCAAAGAAATTTTTTTAAAAAGGAGAAAGGACCTATTTGTGCAAAAATGTTTATAGAGGCTCTTTTTGGAGTGGTCAAGAATTGGAAATTGAGGGGATGTACATCAATTGGGGAATAATTAAACAACTTGTATATGATTGCAATGGAATACTACTGTATTTTAAGAAATGAAAAGTAGGATGGTTTCAGAAAAACTTGCGAAAATTTATGTGGGATGATAAAAGATAAAGTGAGCAGAACCAGGTGAACATTGTACATGATAACAGCCATAGCATAAGAATGATCAACTGTGAAAAATTTAGTTACCCTGAGTAATACAATGATCCAAGAAAATTCCAAAGACCCAGGATAAAAATTGTTATCCCACCTATAGCTAGAGAACTGATGAACTCTTGAGTACAAATTGAAATATACTTTTAAACTTTCTTTTTCTTTTTTCTTTCTTTTTTTTTTTTTTGGTGCATGCGTTTGTCTTCTTTCATGATGTAGCTAATCTGGAAATATGTTTTCCTTGATTTCACATGTAAAATAAATAAATTGCTTGCCTTCTCAAGGGGTGGGAGAGCAGGTAAGAGGAAATGTGGAACTCAAAATTTTAAAACATGAATATTAATTTTTTTCATGTAATTGGGAAATATTTAATGATCGCTCACATTTAACACTAACATTCCTTCAATATATTGTTCATCTCTCTTCCCTTTCATAGTTAAACTCCTAGGAAGACTGTCTACTCATTCTGCTTCCATTATTTTGGTTTCTTGCAATTTGGTTTCCCATATAGTCCTTAAGAGATATTGCTTTCTTTAGATTTACTAATGAGCTCTGAACAAATCTTTGTCTTTCTTTACTTCTGTGATATCTGACATTATTGACCACTTTCTCCTCTGGAATACTCTTTAACTCTCTGGATTTTTGTGCCCCAGTTCTAAAGAGGTGCAGTGAGAGAGGGGCAGGAGAGAGCTGAGCCTCACCTCTGATTGTGAAGGGTTGAATGGTTGAGTGCCTACACCTGGTGCATACTAAATCCATGCCAGTGGTATGGCTCTACCCTTTGCAATCAGGGGTGCAGCCCCCTCACTGCTTGCTTATCCCTGCTTAGCTCTTTCTCTCTCTCTTGGTTCTCTTCTTGTCCTGTCTCTCCTCTGAAGCATCCTTAACATGAACATCCCCCCCTCTAAGTGTGGGTGTACTTCAAGCCTCTGTCCCATTCTTTCTTCTCTAGCCACAGCCTTGTTGATTGCGTCAGCTCCCATGAGTTCATTTATCATTTCTATGCAGACAAATCCCAAATGTGTATATCTATAAATCCAACTCCAGTCCCACATCAGTCAGTGAGGAAACATTATTTAAGGTCTTACTATATGTGCCAAGCACTTGGCTAAGTCATAGGGATGGCAAACCATCTATGGGATATTTCCAAGTGAGCATCCCAAAGACATCTTAAAATATAAGATGTTCAAAACAAAATTCATCATTCTCCCATCCAAACTCATTCTTCATCTAAATTTCCCTATTTTGGTTGAGGGTGCCATTATCCTTCCAGTGACTCAGGTTCCAAATTTCAAAGTCATCTTTCATTCCTTATCCCATTGATCTAATCATTTGATGGTCCTTGCTCTTTGTACTTCGACAGCATTTTTTTCCTTCACCTGTATCTTTTTTCCCCTACTCATGGAGCCATCTCCTTTGTTCAGGACTTCATGTCCTCTTGCTGGGACTTTTCCAAAAGCATCCACTGATCTCCCCAAATGGGATAGATCTGGTGTTTTATGAATATTAATTTAGTAACTGTGTGGAAGACAGATTGGAGTAAGGACAGAGCTGAAGCAGGGAGATTTAAAAAAATAAAACAATTTTCCTATGGTTCCTTATTACCTCTAAGATAAAATGCAAGTCCCTCTTTGGCATTTTAAATGCCTTTAAACTCATATTTGGCACTTAACCTGCCTTCCCAAACTTTTTACACATTATTCCCTTCCATACATGCTACTTTATTTATTTTTGTTTGTTTTTTGTGAGGCAGTATGGTATAGTGACTTGCCTAAGTCACATAGTATCAAGTGTCTGAGACTGGATTTGAAACTCAGGTCCTCCTGACTCTAGGAGCAGAGTTCTATTCATCGTGTCATTTATACATGCTACTTTCCAGACAAACTAGCTGATTGGGTACTGGCTGACTACCTGGGTGAGGGGGTGGCAGGTGAAGCAGAGCTGAATTTCACCTCTGCCTGTGAAGGGTTGAGTATATTGCCAGATATATGCACTTATACATCCCTGCCTATTACTCAACTTTCCATCTCCTACCTCTGTAGCTTTGTAAAGGCTGCTCCTTATGTCTTGAATGCATTCATCCTTTCTTATCTCTTCTTCTTAGAAGCCCTAGCTTCCTTCAAAGTTTAGTTGAATAGCCACCTCCAAAATGGGACAGCCAGGGCAGCTAGGTGGCATGGTGGATAGAGCGCTGACTTGGAATCAGAAAAGCTCTTCCTGAGTTTAAATTCAGCTTCAGACACTATCTGGATTACCCTCAGTATATCACTTAACCTTGTTTGCCTCAGTTTTCTTATCTGTAAAATGAGTTGGAGAAGGAAATGGCAAATCTCTCTTTGCAAAGAAAACTTCAAGTTAGGTCATGAATAATTGGACATGACCAAGCATCCACATGTGGTCCTTCCTGATAACCCTCAATTCTTAGTTTTTCACCCCTGAAATTATTTGATAAAGTAAATTATAAAGTAATATATATATATTTTAAATAATGTACCACTTGTAATATATATGTTTAAATGCAATTATAAAGTAAAATAAATTATACAAAACCAAAAAACTCTTTGGATCTTTGGTTTTAAATTAAATTTCATTTTATTTTCAAATGCAATTCTAACTTCTTTTATGTTCTTTGTATGTAATTTGTATTTCCACATATACATATATAGATAAATATATGTATATTACATATATATTTACATATATGCTTACATATATATATATTCCCCCTATTGCAATAAAATTCTCCCCCTGATTAAAATAATCCCTCCCATTGAAATAAAATTCCTTGAGGTCAGGGGCTATTTTAGATGCTTAATAAATTTGTATTCATTGATTGAAACCCGAACCTGCTCAAGGAGATGGTGGTGCCATTTATAGTCATAAAGAAAGTAAGAAGTAAATGATGATTTTGATGAGTCAAAGGTAGTTTTGGAGATATTCAGACTTATAGACATTTAGAGGATCATCTAATCCAACCTCCTTATTTTTATAGACAAGGCAGTTGAAGACAAATGATTTGCCCAAGGTACCTCAGTTAGCAGTAGGGAGCAGAATAAGAGTCTGCTACCTCCCAATGCAGTGTAGCATGCTGCTAAGTATGAGGAATCTATCTAGGCAAAGTTGGAAATGTAAGTCTTTCAAAGGAGAGAGGTCTTTGTTGGAAGTCAATTCGATGTCACTTATCCATAGAGAAATTGAAACTGGGAGTGTATAAGTTTACCAAGAGAGATTGCAATATAGAGAGGATCAAAGGTGAGGATCTTGGGAAACACCTACCATTAGCAAGTGGGAAGTGATTACTTCTGGATTCTTGGTTTCCTCATTTGGAAAATGTAAATTATTAGAGGGCAGAGGTTATTTTGTTTTTGTCCATTTCCTCAGCATAGAACACCACCAGGCAAAGTTACTACTTTAGAAATATTAGTCTATTGGAAGTGATGGTGAAAGGTTGAGAAAAAGGCATTGGATTTTGTTCAAAACAGTTTGAATAGTCAGATCATAAGGAGCAAAAGTTTCAGTGGTTGGAAGCAGCTGGAGACTTCCAATAGACTTTTGTCAAAAAAAGGTCTGAGAACCAGAGACAAAGTAGAAATGAAGGAGGAAAGGATTAAAAAATCCAGACCTGGGAAAGGACCTTAAGTATTCTAGTCAAATTCCCTGTTCACTTATGGGAAGATGAAGACTTATTCAAGATTACACAGGTCATAAGAGAATCCTATAATTTCTTCCATGGCACCATGCTTTCTCTCCCCAATTATTTTTATGTATGGATAGGGAGATCTGAACTATGTTTGTGGGTATATGAGAAAGAGGAGGCAGAGAGAAAGAAACGAGAGGTGGTGACTGGGATAAGGTTCAGAGGAAGCTGGAAGGGTTATTTAACTAAAGACTTTTAGGTTCCCCAAGAAAAGAGACATTTGGGACCCAGTGAAGAGCATTGAGATTCCCTTCAGAGACCAACCCTCAAAGGTGTTTATGGTTTAATGCAGGGTGTTCCAAAAGTTTTAGTGCAGTTTTAAGCTCTTCTTTCCTTAATAACCTCAGCTATGAATGTTATTAAACCTGGAAAGCGCATTAAGAGTTTTGGGAAACCTTGTACACATGTACATATCTATTCTTAATGCACTTTCCAAGTTTAATAATATTAACATATATTATTATTAACTATTAATAACATTTAATAACATATATGTATGTATATATGCATCTAAATGGGATTCGCATTCTCTTTTTTCTTTTTCTTCTTGTTTTGTCTCTCTCTCCTATTCTGTCTCTGTTTTTCCTCTTTCCCTCCCTCTTCCTCTCTCTCCCTCGATCACATTCTCCCCCTCCCTCTCTTTCTTACCCGGTAGGTCAAACCACCCCTTCCCCTCAAAACTCTGCCTCAGCAGTATGACCCTTGGGCAAATTGCTTAACCTCTCTCAGCCTCAGTTTCATCCATTGCAAAATAAGGATAATCATTTTGGCATCTGCCTGCCAGGGTTGCTGTGAGGATCAGAGGAAATATTGGCACAAAGCTTGGCACCGTGTGACTGGCACTCAGTGGGTGCTTAATAGTTGGTTGTCTCGTCCCCTCCCCCACCATTCTCCAGGAGGAAGGACCAAGACATCGGGGTCGTTAATGCCATGACAGGCTCAGGAATTCGATTTGAGGGAGAGGGTACTGCGCTAGGTCACCAGTCTCACTTTCTCCTCCAGTCTTCAGGTCAGCCACGAATCAGGAGATGGCCCTGGTGTGAGGCAACCAGGTTAAGTGACATGCCCAGGGTCACCCCGCTTACTGTCTGCGGTCGGATTCGAACCCTCGTCCTCCTGACTCCAAGGCCGGTGTTCCATCCACTGAACCACCTGGCTGCCCAGGTTCCACACCATTTGGAGGAAAGTGAGAAACCCACCCGAGTCCCCCCACCCCAGCCCAGCCCAGCCCCTGCCCGGGAAGGAGAAGTTGTCGGGGGCGGGGCGGGGGCGGGCCGCGGCTGGGCTGGGCGCCGCCGCCGGGACTTTCAACCTGCCCGGCCCTGCCCAGCCCGGGCCGGCGCTGGCCAGGGGCGCCGGGGGCGCCGGGGGCGGGGTGGCGGGGCGCCGCGGGAGGAGCCGCGGCCCCGGGCCCGCCCCCCGCGGGAGGAGCGGCCCGGCTCGGCGGGGCTCGGCGCGCCCGGCTGGGTGGCAGATCCCGCGGCTCGTCTGGGTGACAGGCGCCTCCGCCTCCGCCTCCGCCTCCCGCTCCCGCTCCTCCTCCTCCTCCTCCTCCTCCTCCTCCTCCTCCTCCTCCTCCTCCTCCTCCTCCTCCTCCTCCTCCTCCTCCTCCTCCTCCTCCTCCTCCTCCTCCTCCTCCTCCTCCTCCTCCTCCTCCTCCTCCGCGGCCGCCGCCGCCGCCTTCCTTGTCCCCGGCCCCGATCCGGCGCCCGAGCTGCGCCCGGTCCCCGCGGCCAGGGCTGGGTCTGGGTCCTCCCTCCCCTCCCCCAGCCTCGGGGGCTCCGCGCGGACCCCGCTCCCGCCCGCCGCGGCCGTTGCTCCTCCTCCTGCTCCCCCCCTCCCCCCGGCCCTAGCCCCCGTCCCAGCCTCCAGCTCCTGCCCCCCGGCAGGCATTGCATGGCCCCCGCGCCGCCGGGCTCGGCCGCCGCCTGCTCCTGCTCCGGCTCCTGCTCCTGCTCTTGCTCCTGCTCCTGCTCCGGCTCCTGCTCCTGCTCCTGCTCCGGCTCCTGCTCCTGCTCCTGCTCCGGCTCCTGCTCCTGCTCCGGCTCCGGCTCCTGCTCCGGCTCCGGCCCCGGCTCCGGCTGCGGCTCCTGGGGGCGCCCGGCTCCCCGCGCAGCTCCCGGACTCGGCTCCCCCGGCGCAGGGCGCAGCTCGCTGGCGCAGGGCTAGGGGCGCCCCCCGCTCCCGGCTCTCGCCTCGCCTCGCCAGGCTCCCGGACCAGGGGGGGCTGCCTGCTCCCTCCCTCCTCCCTGCCCCCTGCTCCCCCCGGGGTCACTATGCCCAGCAAGACCAAGTACAACCTGGTGGACGACGGGCACGACCTGCGGATCCCCCTGCATAACGAGGACGCCTTCCAGCATGGCATCTGCTTTGAGGCCAAGGTGAGGGGCTTGGAGCTCCCGGGCGAGGCGAGGGGGGCATGGGATGGCAGAAGTGGCCTGTGGAAACCCACCTGCGGGCTGAAGGGAGGCCGGGGTGCGGGTGGGGGCGCGGCGGGGATGCTGACTCCCCTGCACGACAACGGGCTGGCGCCCTACCCCGGCCTGGGAACTTTCCGCTGTAAACTTTGAAAGATGTCCCTTGGGCTCCCACCTTAGCCTGTTCCCGAGAATGGCAGCTCCTGCCGGATTGCCGCCTGTCTCCCAGCGCCCCCATGGCACAGTGGGTGGCAACTCTCGGGCCCCCTTCATTTGGGACCCAGCCATCAGAGACATTGGAAGTGGGAGTGTGTGAGTTTACCAGGAGAGATGGCAAGGGAGAGACGACCTGCCAGGCTCTTTGCCTCTGGGTTATTTACCTACGGGGCTCCGAGGCGAGAGGTGCTTGGAGGAAGGACCTTCGGCAGGGAAATGCACACTTCCTGAAGGAGGAAATTGCTTCTTCCCTAGCCTGCAGAAGGTGTGGGGGCTTCCCTCTTCCCCACCCCCCTGTGGTCATGCTTGTGAACTGGTCCAGTCTCCCAGCTACTCCTCGAGGATTGCCTAAAAAGTCCCTGACTCTTTAAAAGAAGGGGGGAAAGGTGGGGGAGGCTCGGTGTGGGCATCAGCAGTGTATCTGCTGCCATACTTGCTGACCTGGAGAGAATAAGTGGAGTTTTCTGAGCTCATTGGTAAGGCCCCAGAGTCATCAAGTTTCATTGGAACAGAGGAATGACTCCCCCAACTCCCTTCCTTCGTCCTCTTTACCAGGCTGTGCACCTTAGGGTGTTAGGTAAAGCCTAGGTGAAAATTCCTCAAGAGTTGGGTGATGCCCCCGGAAATATTTGTCTATTTCTCCAAAGATGGAGTTTTTATACTAATAATCACAAGGGAAGGTTTCTCCTTTGCGATTCCTTCTGATTGATCTGCAACCAGAGATGGTGCAGTTCATCCTCTCTCTGTCAGTAGCCCGCATTTCTATCCCTGGCAGAGACAAGGTTCAATTTGGCAAGGATTCAAGTACCTGCCATGTGAACTGGTCAAGTCCATCAGATGCTCCTCAAGGGTGACCCGAAAAGTCCTGAAAGCCCTACCCTGACTCTAAGAGATTAAAAAGCAAGAAGGAAAAAAAAAGGTGTGAGAAGTCAGAAGTATTTATCTTTCACCCTCATTATCCCTTGCATCTTGTCAATCTGGCTCTTCCTGTCAGAGAGCTCCTTTCTTTTTCCTTTTCTTTTCTTTTCTTTTTTCTTTTGGCAAGGCAATGGGGTTAAATGACTTGCCTAAGGTCACACAGCTAGGTCATTATTAAGTGTCTGAGTACAGATTTGAACTTAGGTCCTCCTGACTCTACTACTGTACCATTCAGGTCCCCCCCCCCCCCCCCAGCTCCTTTCTAGCCTTTGTTCCATTTTTCCCCCTTCATGACTCCTTATGTAAGATGCTGACATGTTTCATCTGTGAATCTTTACTCCAGGTGTCAGTTGGGAGAACTGGAGTTTTTCACTTGTCCTGATGCTTCTTGCCCCTCTTCCAATCACCCTGGGCTCGCTGGCCACTTTTATCTTTTCAAATAATCTCTGTCACAGCATCACCTTGATGGTAGTGGTAATGTTTTTTTTCTTCAAGTACCAATT